>NW_004444028.1:570877-587426 GCF_000243295.1 Trichechus manatus latirostris | reverse complement strand
TCTCGACCCTGGGTTCCCCATGACCAGCTTTCCTATCCCCTCTTTCCTTCTTGTTTGGGTGTAATCTTAACAGAAGCGGATTACCAGACCTTTTCTTCTGCAGTAACTCTGGGTGAGTTCCAACCACCAACCTTTAGTTTAGCAGTCAAGGGCAAAGCGTTTGTGCCACCTACATACCTTTCCATAAGAAAACCTTATGAAGTGCTGTTCTACTCTGAAATGCCTGAGCCCCTATGAGTTGGACTCCACTGGACAGCAGTGGGTTGGAGTTTTTTTTTAAATCAAAAACCAACCCCCTTGTGATTGAGTCCATTCCAACTGATGGCGACCTCCTATGTGTCAGAGTAGAACTGTGCTCCCTAAGATTTTCAATGGCTGTAATCTTATGGAAGTAGATCACCAGGGAAGTCTTTGTAGACAGGTTTAAATTCTGGCACCATCTGTGTAATCTTGGGCAAGGTATTCAACTTCTCTGTGTAAAATGAAGACAAAGATGATATATAACGTGTCTGATGGTAATGAGAATTAAATGACTTCATACCTGGGAAGTGCCTAGAACAGTGACTGATGCAAGTAACTACACAATAGTTCAATCAGTGTATAAGAGAAACTTTAAAGTACCTTGCAAGACCTCCTAAAATTTTTGTTCTGTTTCCTCTTTGACTCAGTATCCCGGATAACTACATGTATAACTTCTTCATCTCCTTGAAGTGCTGGTTCAGTATCTCTCAGAGAAGGCTATTTCGATTGCTTGATATAAACTTGCCCCTCATCCTGATCCCCACCCCACCCCCCTGCTTCCTTACCCTGCTCTGCATTCTCTTTTTTCCACCCAAGTTGTCACCTTTCCAGCTTCTCACACTGTGTAATTAATTTATTATGTCTGTTGTTTCTTATTTATTTCACCCCCCAGTAGACTGTAAAATCCTCAAGGAGGGGGGTCTTTCTTTTTGTTCACCGCTGTATCCCAGGTGCGCAGGATGCTGTTGTTGTTATATTGTTAGCTGTGTCGAGTCAATTCAGGCTCATAGTGACCCTGCATACAACAGAACAAAACACTGCCTGGTCCTCCGCCATCCTCGCAATCCTTGCTATGCTTGAGCCAATCATTGCAACCACTGGGTTAATCCATCTTGTTGAGGGTATTCCTCTTGTTCACTGATCCTCTGCTTTACCGAGCATAAAGTCCTTCTCCAAGGATTGGTCCCTTCTGATAACATATCCACAGTACATGAGATGGAGTCTCGCCATCCTTGCTTCCAAGGAACACTTTGGCTGTGCTTTTTCCAAGACAGATTTGTTCGTTCTTCTGGCAGTCCATGATATATTCAGTACTTTTCCCCCAATGCATTTTGGGCACATTCTGGTGCCCAGATAAAAAAACAAAACAAAAATAAACCCTTTGCTGTCGAGTCTATTCCAACTCATAGCGACCCTATAGTATCCAAAAAACCAAACCAAACCCGTTGCTGTCAAGTCGATTCCAACTCATAGCACCCCTATAGGACAGAGTAGAACTGCCCCATAGTGTTTGCTATAGTACAATGCCTAGTAAATAATAGTGGATCAATCATGAATAATTGATGAATAAATAAATCTATGAATAGATGTTAGTATTATTACTTGTCCCCAAGGAGTAGAACTCAAAAATAAATAGATGGAACTGGACAAGGAAGCATATTTTTATTTTAATATTATGTCTATTTATATCTATCAACGAGACGGATTGACACAGGGACTGCAACAATGGGCTCAAACATAATAACAATTGTGAGGATGGTGCAGGACCAGGCAGTGTTGCGTTCTGTTGTTCATAGGGTTGCTATGAGTCGGAACCAACTTGACGGGCACCTGGCAACAACAACAGTGTATATACACACACACACACAAACGCATACATATACATGTATATGTATATACTCACTCACATATATACACACATGTCTATGTATATACACACACATCTGCATACATACACACATATACGTATGTATGTATAAGTATTTAGAATATTAAAATTATAGCAGAATGAACTGCCTTGGGAAACGGAGGTGTCGAGGTGACTCTTTGTCAGGATGATATAGGGATATGTTGGGAGAGAGACAAAAAAACGTGAGTAGACAGAGAATCACAAAAAATGTATTTTCAGGATAAGATGATGAGGGATGAGATAAAAGCAAAAACAACTGAAAAACAGCAGTAACATTGGAGGAGCGTGGGGGAGAGACAGTTGTCCATTGGGTACTCAGGGGAGGCAACTCAGAGAAGGCGGCATTTGAGCTGAAGCAGAGTCTGAGAAGAAACAAAGGTAGTCCTGAAGTCATGGTTGGGGTGGCAAGGGCTGGGTGAGAAGGAGAGAGGGGCTGGAAATAAGGTCCCGAGGTAGGCAGGGACTCGATGAGGCTGGGCTTGCTGGCCGTGTTGAGGAGTTTGCGTTTTATGTGAAGTGCAGCAGAGAGACATTCAAAGGACTGAAGAGGATGGTGACCAGTTTTGACATATATGAAGCCTCCAACAGAGAGCAAAGGAGACTTAAGGGATTTTTTTAAAAATAAGATGAGGAGATAAACTGCTCTGATCTCACACAGGCTCTTACGAATGGACAAGAAAGACAGTTCAGCTTCATTGATGTGTCATTCACAGCCTATCTTTCCTATTAGAACTTTTCCAGAAAGCAGGATTTCAATAGGTAAAACCAGATTCTTTTGCCTGTTCTCAAAAAGGTATTCCTACTTCCAAATACATTAAGCAGTGGGTGGAAATGTATGCCCTGTTGCTCAGTTCAGTTCGGCTGGAAATATTACAGTGTTGGTGTAGGTGTTTTATGTAATCAATCTCCAAAACATTGGACCCAGAGCTATTTCCTTATTTGACTTGAGCTCCTGGTTTCTGAAATCTGCTGTATTGAAGAGTGAGTACATGAAATACAAAGACCATTCTACGTAAGATCCATTTCTCCTTTATGGCTCTGCAAGTCTAGATGGTACTTCACTCTCAAGAAGTACCTGAAAGGCCATCTCTTCCATGAAGTCTCCATTGACATCTTCATACAGAGCCTCACACATTCCGCTTAATAATATGAGCTAAACATAGCTTGCTGATGTGTACCAGGCAGTCTTTTAAGTGCTTTCTAAATAATGGCTCATTGAAACCTCAGAATAACCCTCTATGGAAGATATTATTATAGTCAGCATTTTACAAAAGAGGAAATGGAGCCCCACGGCCACAGAATTAGTGAGTGGTAGAGCCAGTATTTGAACTTGGACAATATGAACCACTCTACCAATTGATTGTAAGATGTGACCTTGCATATTTTAATTCATTTCTATTTTTGCCACTTCATGGTGGCTTATATGGAATGTATAACCCGCTGGAACCCATTGCCATCTACTCTGACTCATAGCGACCTTATAGGACAGAGTAGAACTACCTTATAGGGTTTCCAAGGTTGTAATCTTTACGGACGCAGACTGCTACGTCTTTCTCCTGTGGAGCTGCTGGTTGATTTGAACCTCTGACCTTTAGGTTAGCAGCCAAGGGCTTAACCACTGTGCTACCAGGGCTCCTTATATGAAGAAGTAGTTCAATAAATATATTGAATCAGTGAATCATTCACTGATTCAATGTATTTATTGAGTCTCCTATTTGAAGCTGAATCATTTCTTTAGCCAATAATGGTTAAAAGTTTAGGTTTTGGACTGAAACAACCTGGGCAGGATCATGCTACTTGCCATCTCTTGTATTCCCACCACTCATCTCTCAGTTTCTCATCCTGTGGTGGCTTGTGTGTTGCTGTGATGCAGGAAATTATGCCGCTGATATTTCAGATACTAGCAGGGTCACCCGTGGTGGGCAGGTATCCTGAGCTTCCAGACTAAGACTAGGAAGAAAGACTTGCTAATCTCCTTCTGAAAATGAGCCAATGAAGACCTTATGGATCGAAACAGAACATTGTCTATTTGCTTGCTTTGGACACATCACCAGGAGAGATTAATTGCTGGAGGAGGACATTGTGTTTGGTCAAGCAGAGAGCCAGCAAGGGTGAGGGATACCCTCGGTGAGATGGATTGGCACAGTTTCCACAGCAATGGACTCGAACATGCCACAATCATGGGGCTGGTATAGGACCAGTCAGAGTTTTGTTCTGCTGTCCATAGGGTCACCATGAGTTGGAGTTGACTTGACGATAGCTATCAGTCTAACTACCCCTGGTGTTTGGCAAAATTGCTTTATATCTCTAACCCTGTTTCCTTATCTGTGTTGTTGGCACACTGATAGGGCTGCTGTGAGGACTGAATGAAGCAACTCATGTAAAATGCTTAGCACAGTGCCTGGAATAGAATTGGTGCTTGGCCCATTTGAGCCATTTTTATTGCACTGTGAGCTCAGATGACCTCCGTAAACATGCCTACGCTTATCTACATAAGAGGTTTTTCAGTTGTTCTTGATTTATTATGTTCCCTTACAGAATCAAAGCCAAAGGTCCAGTCATATAACCAGAGATGTTAATTTTGTCCCAGGGCCCATTCTGGCGCCTTGCCTTCAGCAGAGCAGTCACTGGGGATGCTGAGAGCTACTCCTGTAGGTAGAAGGGCCTGTCCTGGGGCACCTGTGGCACCTGGCAGCGAACAGCACTGTGAGTGGCCCTGTCTCCCTCGTCCAGACATCTGACAGGCTGCAGACGGCACTTCTAACCCCGTTCATCCTCTCCCCAGCCTGGGCCTGGCTTGCTGGAAAGTTATTTTGTATTCCAGTGATGACCCCAGAGCATTCTGGGTGACAAGAGAAAAACAGCAGAAGACTCAAATTTTGCCCAAAGACAACACTTAAAGAGGCTAATTTACAGACTTTGCCGGAAGTTTAGAACCTCTTGCTAGTCATAATCACTAATATTGATCGGGTGCTTCTTGGGTGCCAGGAGCTGTGCTGAGTGCTTTATTTTCAACTCTACATGAATTTTACATTTTATTTATAAAGCAGGGGAAAAAAAGTACCAACAGTTGCCTTTGTGTGTGTATTGCGGGGCTGTGATGATACAAGCAAATATTACTTGCTTGTGGTTTGCCACATTTTTCTTCAAAAGCAGACTGTGCAGGGTTTCAGCACCTTTGGCGTCTCGAGGGACCTTCCCGACAGTGAAGAGATGTTTGGCAGAAAAATGAGGCGAAGGCACGGAGCTTCATTCCAGCTGACAGTTTGTTTTGCCCTGGAAGAGGCTAGGAACAATGAACCGAGTCCTATTTCACTGGTTGCATTTGCTTGCTTCTTGTTAGAAACCAGTATGGTACTGATTTCCACTGCCCTCTGTTTTTGGTTTATGGGTTATTTTAAAGGTGTAACTTTCATCCTTCCGCATCTCCTAAGAATAGTTCAGGTGTTTTGGTGAACATGACAGGAAAGGTTTACACACACACGCACACACACACACGCGCGCACACATACACACACACGTGAAGATAGGTCCTGACTTGTAGCTGGCACTCACTACGTATTTTTTAAATGGATGCATGAGTGAATATAGTGAATAAGTACTTCTCTCTCTCTCTTTTTTCTTTTCTGAGAATGGAGGCTTGGTGGGACTTAAAAAAAAAAAAGTAAAATTGCTATATGAACCTTTCTTTTTAAATTTTGGTTTTAAATACCATTTCACAAAGAGATTATTCTGAAACACGTGGCATTACTTAATTTTCGTGATGCAGGACAGCTTATTGGAGTGGGCTGTGATTCCTTGAGAATTTATTGAGGTGAGATCATTTACCCATATGCTAAATGGCCCCAGACTGGTAAACTTTTCAATTTGTGTACAGTAGTCTGATTTTCATAGATTTTCTGTTCTTAACGCTTATCCGCTGCTCTGTCTCGTTACTTTCAGCAGATCTAGCTCTAGTCGTTTTCTTTCTGTTCCCCATACAATGAGCTGTTTCTACTTTACTGGAGACCAGGAAGCTGGTTAACCAGTTTTGTTAGACTTATGTGTATAAAAAGAATAAGCAACATTGAATCAAGACTGGAGAGGCAGTAAGAGAAGGTGGCAGTAGAAATAGTCTTCCTATAAGTGAGATGATACCATACACAGTAGCACTGGCTTTTAATTACCGTTGTTATTAGAAAGGATAGTTCATTTATTCTTTCATACAATAAGCGTTTTCCAAGAACCTTCTGTAGGCAAGACACTTGTGAGATAGATTAAAAACAAGCAAATCTAAAGCCACAGCCCCTGAGGAGTAAGAACTTAAAGATTGTTATGACAGGTAAGATATGCACAAGGGTTTGTAACACGACTTATATAATATTTGGAATAGTGTAAGAGTGTACAGTGTAATGTTGTGAAGACATAGAAGAAAACATTTGGGTGTTTTAAAGGAAGAGGCAATTCTGTCTACTGCCGCAGTGCTTAAGAGCTATGGCCGCTGACCAAGAGATTGGCAGTTCAGGTCCACCAGCCGCTCCTTGGAAACCTATGGGGCAGTTATACTCTGTCCTATAGGGTCGCTATAAGTTGCAGTCGACTTGACGGCAATGGGTTTGGTTTTGGTTTTGGTGTTTGAAGACAACACTGAAGTGATGGGCAGGTTTTAGACTCGGAGAGGTTGGTAGGGAGGAGTGGCATGTGAGTTAGGGTTCAGCCAGGGGAACAGAAGCACTGAATGATATGGGCTGTGGGATTTAGTATAGGGATTAGACCTCTAGTTGTAGGAAAACGTGGAGAATTAAAGGTCCAGAAGAGAACGGTTAGGAGGACAGAGAAAAGTCACTAACTGAGGACCCTGAAAGGGAGCTGGTGAAGATGTCTGTGGAAAGCTGTTGTCTCTGCTTCTAGTAGACAGGCAGTCAGGAGGAAAAGCTGGAGGTGAAGTGGAAAATGGCAGCCCTTCACTGCCTCTCCCTGTGTCGAACCCTGATGATGTGGGTGGCCTGCAGAAGGAGCTGGTGGGCTGAGCCCTGGAGCCACACCCCTGCCTGGCCTCAGATTTGGAGAAGTAAAAAGGGGAGATCTGGCAGGAGCTGAGGAAGCTGTGAGCCTGGCTGCTGCCCCCCACCTGTGAGGTGAGCCAGCAGAGCAGCAACAACATGCCTGAGCTGCAGGAGTGGTTAGGGGCCTGCACCAACCTTTTGAACACAGTGATGCAACTGCTTCATTTCTCCTGTCCAAATCGCATGCAGATTTCCCCGGTGGCCAGCCCTAACAGGGAACCGTCCACAGGAGGGAACACGATGAAGATATTGAGTGAGGGAGGAAATGGGAACTTTGCTTGAGGAGAGCCTCATCTGCAGGGAGATGGTCTGTCACCATGGGGTTCATTGAAGACCGGCCTGAAATAGGTGAACATGGACCGTATTCCTAAGGTCCTCAAATGCTCTGTTGGAGAATTTGCACCAAATCCTGTAAGCCAAGGAGAAGCAACAAATGTTCCTGAGCAAGGGAGGGGTGTTATCAGATCTGTGTTTTAGGTAGACCTGGCATTAAGTGTCAGAAGCACTGGAACTTAGAAAGTGAATAGGTGGGGCAATTGGTGAGGATTTTATTATAATAATCCGAGCATGAAAATGTGCATCCCCAGAGCTGTCTTCTATCCTCCCAGTGGGAGATGACTCAGATCCATCATAAGAGATCGTTCAGGACCAGCCCGGAATTAAAAATGTTACTGCATATGGCGAGCCAAGGTGATTTTACCTATGGCTAATGTTGTCAACTATAATGTCCTTGTGGCACACCTAATAACTGTTCCTTAAAATTCCCTGATGGTGTCTGCCTCCCATATACGAAAAGCAGGGTAACATGTACATGTAATTGGAATATTGACTTCAATGAAATTGGCTTATGCAACCATCCCAATATCATTTGGGAAGAAGGAGAGATGCTATAAAAACAAAGAGCTACTTATTTCATTTAATAAACTAAGGTTGTTTGGCTTTACTGAGTAGTAATACAAGTATTCCCTTACGTTTGTCCAAGTGCCTACCAATTTACAAACTACTTTCACATCCGTTCTCTTGTTTGATTTGGCCACAGTTCTGTAAGCTTGGTTTGTTCTAGATTATTGTAAATGAGAAGACTGAAGCGCAGAGGCTGTGATGACCAGCGGGTGGCCACTGAGCACATTATTTATGATTCAGGAGAGCTCAGTGCCCATCTATTCACAGACACCTTCTGTCTCTATCCCTCCATTTCCTACTCCGCACCACTGCCTGACCATCTTCTTAGAACACTGTTCTGATCATGGCGTGTCCCTGTTCTAAACCTGTCCATTGTTCTTGGACTTCATTACCATGAAGGACTCTTTGCTTCCAGATAGCAGGCTCCCCATCACCCAGGTCTTGTAGTTTCAGCTGTTCTGACTCCTCATCCCTCTGCAGTATGTTCACTGCCTTTCCTCAAAGCACAGAGCACCAAACTCAGGCTAAAGAGGAAAGCATTCTTACAGAAGCATACCTGAGCGGGTCCCTACGCATCCCCAGGAGATCTACACATCTTTGAATGAGGCTATTCCATAAATCTTCCCTGTCTGTGCTTCTAATCACGTACTCCTGAATGTTTAAAAACCGTAGCTCCTGGCTTTCTGCTTGTCAAGACACAGCAGAACTCATTCAGTTGTCTTGACTTATTTAAAACACATACTTAAACCCGGTACTGTATCACCTATCTCAGGCAACAGCCAACAGCAAAGAATACAAAACCTTATACGCTCCATTCATCCCACATCTGCAGCGTGTTGTAGTCCTGGAGGGATCCCTAGGGCATGTCATATTGGAATGATTACCCCAGGTCTTGTGCTTTAGGGAGTCCAGGGTTGTTGCAGTTATTGATGGAGGGACATGGCTCAGGGAGATGGGAGGAGGCATGGACAAATTAAATTTCCCCAGCCGCCATTACGGAGTACTTATAATGGTTCTCAGAAAGCACTAGACTGTTAGGGTCAAAAAGGCTAGCAAATAGGCCAGAGAGGGACATGCTTTGTTTGGAGTCCCCCAAACCTGTCTGTAACTGGCCTCTCAAGTTCTACTGCAGAGTAGTCTCTAGCGTAATATCTGCTTTGCCTGCCTGGTTCTCCCACTTGAGAATTGGCCTCCTTTCTCCCTACCAGATATATGAGCCTTTTATTTCCTTGTATTTGCTACAGGATATAAGAAAAAGTTTGGGAGAATCAAAGGCTTCTAGTATTAAGGGTTTAAAAAAAAAAAAAAGAATAGTTATCATAGCTAACAATTTAAGCGCTCCTATATACCAGGTGCTTTATAAAATTGTCTTGTGTAATCCTCATACGAATTCCATGAGGTGCTTGACTGGCCCTGTTCTTCCATAAGGAAAGTGAGCCTGCCATTGGTGAAGGAGTTTGACAGCTATTGAGGAGTAGAACTGGGATTCAAGCCCAGGTCTGAGTGACTCCAAAGCCTATGTGGAAACCTAGTGCTTTGCCTCACTGTTCTGACGCCTGCTTTGCTCTCCACTGGCCGCCATCCAGTGTGCTTACAGGTACAGCTGAGCATCATGTACCAGGTGTTCAGTTACTGCTCTGATTTGCTCGACGATTCCCTGGAAGCCGCCTCCTGGGCTGAACCAGCCCCCCTGGTCATTTCGGTCTCTGGTCCCTTCTTGCCTTTTCTTGGTTTTTAGTTTCCTTTTTAGCCAAGACAGCATGGGGGATGATTTTATCCGTCGATGCCAGTTCTTCCCACTGTAATGGCATTTTCATTTTCTCAGGATGCTTTTCTCACTTTGAAGGTCAGGGAGGGGAATAGGGAAATACGTGCTTTCCAAAAGCCCTACTTTCTCATTTTTGGAAGTGAGATCTATGGAGACATGGAGATTCTCCTTTCAAACACCAGAGCCACTGCATTAAGTGCTTGAATGTGTCTGTAAAAGAAGGGGGCACTTGTTCGTCATGGCTTCAGCGACTTCATCCAGGACGAACAAACAAACCTGTTGCCATTGAGTTGACTCCAACTCACAGTGACCCCATGTGTTACAGAGTAGAACTGAGCTCCACGGGGTTTTCTTGACTGTAATCTTTATGAAAGCAGATCGCCAGGACTTTATTTCGAGGCTCCGCTGGATGAGTTCAAGCTACAACCTTTAGGTTAGTGGCCAAGTGCAAACCGTTGACGCCACTCCGGAACTCCTTCAACCAGGACAAAACCCATGGCTGCTGAGTCAATTCCGACCCATAGTGACCCAATAGGACACAGTAGAACCACCCCATAGGGTTTCCGAGGAGCGGCTGGTGGATTTCAACTGCTGACGTTTTGGTTGGCAGCTGAGCTCTTAACCACTGGGCAGCCAGGACAAGTAGGTAGAAATTACAGGGGATCAGAATTCAGCTGAACATAATGAGACCTTTATTACAGATAGAGCCATATGAAAAGTAGATTGGTAATTCATTCACCATCACTAGAGATATTTAAAGAGGGCCTAGACATCCACTTGGCAAGGATGTTACAGGGAGATTTGAATCTTGGAAAAGGGAGTTTGAATCAAAATGACATTTAAGAGTCTTTCCGGCCTTGAGATTCTGTCCTGAATTCACTTAGAAACTTTATATTGGGAATAAAGGTTTCCTCTTGTTATAATTAACACCAACTAGTGATGTCGCTTCCCCCTGCCCCCTGTGCTTCCCCGGGCTGAACAACTACTCAATTTAAAAAAGGGAGCCCAGGACGAGGAAGGATGTGGTTCCTTCCCACTTGGCACCACTCCGTGTCAGAATGGGAGATTGTGTCTGGGCCTGGCACGGTTCCGTCAGCCCTCTTACCAGCCTGGTCGTGTCTGTGACCAGACCACGTGGGAGTGCACATCCGTGTTCGAAACCTCCCACGGGCTGCTAGCTCTGGATTTTTTTTTTTTTTTACTTCCTAATGAATGCTGCTTGTCCAGGGCAGATCTCTTAAAGGTCTGATGACACTCCCTGCTGCCAGTCCGAGTCAGACCAGACAAGCACCCCCTGAAAGAGATTCCCTCTGCACTTGGCAGCCTATGACAAAGCGTCTTTGAGAGCAGTTCCTTCTCGCCATTTCAAAGGAAAGCCGCTTGCAGGCCAGGATGTCAGGAGTGCAAAGCTCCGTTTTGGTTTTTCTTTTTTTTAATTGGCTTACTACTAATCTGCTCAAAAATGATAATCCTTTGATTTAATGTCAGAATTAAGATGGTTCTTGAAGGAAGGGGTGTTGCAATGCTAGAAGGCTCGCAGCTGATTAACAGCTTTGAGGTGAAAGAGTGAAATGAGAGCTGCTCAAAGTGGCAGGCAGGTTATCCTGCCCAATGCCACCGCTAAGAAAGGACACTGCTTTCTGGTTAGATCAGATGATCTCTCCCCTCGGGGCTTTATCAACCTCCAACCCAGTTCCCGTTTCTGTGTTAATTAAACGTTACAGCTCAGTAAGCTTTTCTCAAATTGATCATGTGTGGATATCTCAAACTCTGAAGTCTTATCACTTTCAGGGAAGCTTCCAGAACTCACAGTTATCTAAAGGCAGGTCAACTCCACTGTCTCCAGGAAATAAAAATGTTAGAAATTTTATCGCTGCAAGAACTCCATAGAAATTTGGTCCAACATTGCCTGTAGGTCGTTTGGCCGAGATTTCTCCATGTACACGGTAAATCTTCACAAAGCCATGGGAAGAGAACATCCACTTCAGTGTCTTTAGCGGCCTGCTCATTGTGTCTGGGCCCAAGTAGCTGCTTCCTTTGACACAGGATCCTTGCCTGTTGAGACGTGACTCTTTCCCTGGGTATTGATGATGTGTTATGTTTAGGGGAGAGTTACATTTCATAGTAGTTTTTCTCAAAATTGGGAGGCAGTATGGTTTGATCAGAGAAAGGCCTGAACTGAGAATCAAAACCCATTTTCTTCTGACTTCTCTACCAGAGAGCCACTGACCTCATGAAAGTCACTTCTCTTTCCTGAGATCCTTTTTCCCAAATAGTGTCCCAAATGGAGCCCTGGTGGTACAGTGGTTAAAGAGCTTGGCTGCTAACCACAAGGTCGGCAGTTTGAATCCACCAGCTGCTCATTGGAAACCCTATGGGACAGTTAAGCTCTACTCTTTAGGGTCACTATAAGTCATAATCAACTCAGCGGCAATGGGTTTTTAGTGGCCTAAATGACATCATTTGACTTCTGAGGTCCTTTCTGATTCCCTAGAGGCCCTCTCGGTAAGAAGATAGATAAAGGGGCAAAGGGTAGCTAATAACCAAGTAGAGTGTCACACCAAGCACATTGTCATCAAATTGATTCCGACTCATAGTGAGCCTATAGGACACAGTAGAACTGCTGCATAGGGTTTCCAAGGCTGTAACTCTATATGGAAGCAGATTCCACATCTTTCTCCCGTGGAGCTGCTGGTGGGTTCAGACTACTGATCTTTTGGTTATCAGATGAGTGCTTAACCACTGTGCCATCAGGGCTCCTTCAAGTAGAGGATAACCAAGAAAAAAAAAAACTGTTGCTATTGAGTTGATTCCAACTCAGAGCAACCCTGTAGGACAGACTAGAACTGCCCCATAGGGTTTCCAAGGAGTAGCTGGTGGATTTGAACTGCAGACTTTTTGTTTAGCAGCCAAGCTCTTTAACCACTGTACCACCAGGGTTCCAAAGTAGACGGTAGGACTTAGGTAAATCAGAGCCCTCTGTTTTAAACACGTTTCAGAAGGTCCATGTTGCAGCAGAGGAACCAAATGCAGGAAACTTTGTATTGCATACTGTGGCATATAAAGATTTCCCATATTTGTGTCATTTCTAGTTGCCCTGGCCTGACTAGACTCACGAATCATAGTCACAAGGAAGCTTCGAGATCATCATGTTCAATTCAATCATTTTACAGATAACTAACCTGAGGTCCTTGCCCAGAGTTACAGAGAGCCTTGAATTCATATATCTTGCCTCCTTTTACAAAATGCACTTTCAAATACATTGCCTGTTCAGAGTTTATGTAGCAATTACGAGCCTGCTGAAAAAGACTCAGGCTAGAATATCAAAATTGATTGATTCGCAACAGTGGAGTTTGATGACTAGAAAACCATGCTTATTCCATGGATAGCAAGGAGAGTTACTCGTGGTGCATCTACATATGACTTAGTTTCCCCACCATGTCGTTAGGTGCCGTTGAGTCTGTTCCAACTCATAGTGACCCTATAGGACAGAGAAGAACTGCCCCATAGGGTTTCCAAGGAGCAGCTGGTGGATTAACTGTCGATCTTTTGGTTAGCAGCCGAGCTCTTAACCACTGTGCCACCAGGGCTTCCCGCCATAACTGTGGATTTCAGTTGCCTTTGTGCGGCTCTGTTCCTGGCCAACAAATAATGCCTTTCTTTCTCTTTAAGTTTTAGACGGCCTACCTTCTCCAAGAAAAATTATGCTACAGTTTCCCACGAGGGCCACTCACCTATTCATTTCTGATTACAGTATTCCTTGAGGTTATTCCTCAGCTTTCTGAAAATACTCGGTGATGGGTACATCCTAGGTATCCTTATGAAATGGCAAGGTTTCAGTTCCTAATTATAAATTTTGTAATTATGGGGTAGCTGCAAACACAGCAGCATAATTTTCCTAGATTATATCCTTGATTATTTCCAGCGAACTGACCTTGGGTCGATCGTGTTCCCTCTTTGTGATTTTGTCTTTTTTGTCCGTTAAATGAAGATTGCACCAAAGCTTTCCTTAGGTCTTTTAGCGACAGAATTCTATCATCAACGATCCTGTTGTATCTATTTTAATGGGATGCCTTCCAAAGTGTATTCTATACCATGGCTGCAACAATGGGCTCAGACATACCTACTATTGTGAGGATGGCACAAGACTGAGCAACGTTTAGTTCTGTTACACATGGGGTTGCTATGAGTTGGAATGGACTCAACGGCACCTAACAACAACGTGTTATAGCAAGTATCCTGAGAAATTATACCTTTCATTAATATTTCAAGGCCATGATTGCAGACATCAATTATTTTTCAGTGTGCATAATGATGTCCCCAGGGCCTACTGAAATATGTAACACCCTAACAGCAAGTGGCCCCAGACCCCCAAATCACTATTCTTTTTTTTGGTTTTCTTGTCTGTTTTTAACAGCCAAACTTTCTCACTGCCATCAACATGCCTGCTTAATGAAAGCCTAGTGTCTTGCATCTAAGTTGCTATGCCTTATCTGTTTTGGCCTAAGGTCTTAAGTAACCAAGTTTGTTAGAATGAGGACCTGAGGGTCTGTATTACAAGTGAAGTTGAATAAAGTTTTAAAAGTTCACACAGAACTTACTTTGACTGCTGTTTAGAGCACTAGTTGGCCTAATTGTTGGCTACTGGGAATTTTCTTGATATTGACACACTGTTAAGTAGTTGAGTTACCACCTGGTGAGATATGACTGTATGCTTTTGATTCATGTTTCACTTTCCTCCTATTTTAGATGTTAAGCTGCTTGACCATTAAAATTGCTTCAGGTTTTTACCGTGGTCTTCTGAGTTGATATTAGAGACCTTATGGGTCTTTAATTAATACTAAAGGAAATGACCCTAAACTTAAGTATGGTACTGAAAGGAGCAAATTTTGGAAACTAATCTGAATGTCATTAGTAGGGAAATGGTTAAATAAACTATTGGATGAATAGACAATGGAATTGTATTTGGCCATTAAAAAGAATGAAGTATAATTATATGAACAGAACTAGAAAAATGTGGACAATATACTATTAAATAAAAGAAGCAACCTGTAGACCTAAACATGATTCAATGTTTTTAAAAAGAAAAAGAAAATAATCATATGTTACATATGAAAAATAAGAACCTAGTAGTTAAATGTGGTTATGCTGCGAGTAGGATTGGATGAATGATGAAAGGGGGGGAAGAGGGGACATAATGCTTTCATTTCTTGTCTGATATAAATTTTCAAAAGAGGATAATAGGATTATAGGTGATTTTCTTCTCAACATCATTTTTTTTTAAATGAAAAATTTAAAACATACAGCAAAGTTGAAAATATATTACAGTGAACACCTGTATAACCACCACCTAGATTCTACTATTAAAACTTTATAATACTTTCTTTATTACGCATCTGTCCAAAAATCCATCTGTGTGATTTTTATGTTTTTATATTTTTCAATATTTTCAGATATATTTATTTACTTAAGGAGCCTCTTGCAAAATAAGACTTAGCCTATGCCATGGAGCCATCATGGCAAATTTACAGAATTTACTGACGTAGCCACAGAAGCAAATACTGATGGCGGCTTTATTAGACACCTTTACCTTAAAACGTGTTGCCATCGAGTTGATTCCAACTCATAGCAACCCTATAGGACAGAGTAGAACTGCCCCATAGGGTTTCCAAGGAGCAGCTGGTAGATTCGAACTGCTGACCTTTTGATTAGCAGCCGTAGCTCGCCTTAGAAACCTTTTTTCTTCTTATTGTTATTATTAATAATATTGACAGGGAAGGCAATGAACCTGTCCATGAGTGTCTGGCATCCTGTGAGCCCTCTCTTCCTTTTCTCTCCAGACACCTTGCCCTGAGTATACTCTATGGCCTTTACATGTAAGCAGCTGTGCAAAGTTCTAGGCACTCCTACTGTGTCATTTTATTTCCTTTTTCAGTATATTACGTTATAAAATGTTTCTGATAATTATAGGCACAGCTCGGAGATACTGCAGGTGTGGTTCCAGATCACCGCAATAAAGCAAATATCACAATAAACCAAGTTTTTTTGTTTCCCAGTGCATATATAAAATTTACGTTTACGCTATAGTCTGTAAAGTGTGAAATAGCATTATCACTAAAAAACAATGTACATACCTTAATTAAAAAATACTTTATTGCTTAAAAAATGTTAACCACCATTTGAACCTTCAGCTTTAATCTGCAGAGCACAGTGCGGTGCTTTGCACATAGTGGGGGTTCATGTTTGTTCATTGAATGAAACTCTGCGCTTTCGATGAGGAGGGGAGTATGAAGGAAATACGTAAATGCAGGGTATTTTCATAATTCTTATCAGTGAGGTATCTTTCAGATTGCTTCATCTCCAGGAGTTGCTGTGGTTGGGTTTTACCCAGCACAGTACAAAGAGCCTTACTCCTTCATCAAATCTCAATTTCCTCCTCTGAATTCTTTGAGATATGCCACAGTGTTGTGGGACATTATAGAGCTTTCAGAAGCTCATGCGAATTCACTATCCAAAAGATTATATTTAAGGCACAGAGAAATACTTTGTTTTAGTATTTTATTAGTACGATTATATCTGAGTCACTGACAGAACTGTGTATCTGTTCCAAGAATTGGAAGCCCGGTCAGAGGGTGCGAATAAGATCCAGAATCACATTTTGGTGCATCTGATTCCAGGCATTTAAATGACATGGTTTTAGTTGTTTGCATTTATAAAACTTGAAGAAGAGAAGCTTTGTAGTTTCAGAAGGGCTTTCTCTGCCTCTCCTTAGGGATCGTCTCCAGATTCTTTGTCCCATGGTTCCATTTTGCCAACTTGCCCTCCTATTCTGCCTCTCCTTACGGATCGTCTCCAGGTTCTTTGTCCCATGGTTCCATCTTGCCAACTTGCCCTCCTATTCTG
>NW_004444028.1:542093-569962 GCF_000243295.1 Trichechus manatus latirostris | reverse complement strand
TATTCTGCCTCTCCTTAGGGATCGTCTCCAGGTTCTTGGTCCCAGGGTTCCATCTTGCCAGCTTTCCCTCCTAGTCTGTCTCTCCTTAGAGATCGTCTCCAGGTTCTTTGTCCCAGGGTTCCATCTTGCCAACTTGCCCTCCTATTACTCTTTTTCTTTTCCCTGTCACCCCCATCTTCTCTTTCAGTCTCTCCATTTCTAGATCTGTGTTTTGCACTTTTCTTATTTATTCCACTCATTATTCCCACACTGAAAACATCTGTGTTGCACAGCTGTGGTGGTATCCCTCCTTTTTCCAAATATGCTGAATGTCCAAAAAAAAGTCAAACAATGGTTATTTGACCTATTTAACACCGGGCAGTGTTTCGTTCTGTCGTACGTGGGATCACTGTGAGTCAGAACCGACTCGATGGCACCTAACAACAACGTAAGAATAAACCCAGTGGAGACTTGCCTTTTCCCACTCCATTGATAAAACTGAGTTATTAAATACGTAACGCTTGTTATGTCTTTTTTTATATATTATTAAGATTATGAAATTGTTTGGATACTTATTTCTTCTTTTATTCATTGATTGATTCAGAGGATATTTTCTAGATCTGTGAGACATTGAAATGGATGCAAAAGCGAATATAAAAACAAAACTTCAAGGTACTCGTAGTCCAATAGAAGAATAATACATGTGCATACAAAACCATAACAGAAGATAGAAAGGGATGCATAATACCAACATGTAAACAAATTGTTATCAATTTTTGTTTAGAGAAATCCAGGGGGTATTGGATATGCTGAAATGACAGTAAGACAATTACAGCATTAGAGGCTAGTTTAGATGAATGCTAACTAGTGTTAGGAATCCTGGTGGTGCAGTGGTTAAAGCGCTCGGCTACTAACCAAAAGGTAGGTAAATCAAACCCACCAGCTGCTCTATGGGAGAAAGATGTGGCAGTCTGTTTATGTAAAGACTTACAGCCTTGGAAACCCTATGGAGCAGTTCTACACTGTCCCATGGGGTCACTATGAACTGGAATCAACTTGAAGGCAGTGGGTTTGGGTAATCAGTGTTATTCACATTTATTCTCTCTCCTTTTCTTTCTCCCTCATCTTTTCTCCCTCTCTCCCTCCATCCTTCCTTCCAATATTCTCTTTTTACCTTTTCTTCTCAGCTGTTCTTCTGTTTTTTGTCTTTGGTGGAAGAATGATGTATGATATCCATACTGAAGCGTCAAAAGTCTTAGAATTGTCTTTTTATTCATTTTACAAACTCTTTCATTAACCTGTATGTAGAGAAATTTCTTTCTGTCCTGGATGTACAATTAGCCATTTTCATAGATAGGAATACTCACTCATTTTTTTTAAATTTGTTTTCCTTTTCTTCCAGAAGTTCATTTAGCTCTTTTTTCTGCTTTTCCTACAAGTGTGTAATAATAGGAATTAACTTTTCTTCCGTGTGTGTGTGTGCGTGCGTGCTTGTGTGTATTTCCCCCATAAGCTTTATTTTACTGAAAATTATAGAGACTATCAGGTTTAGGAAGCTAGGAGAAGTATTCAGGATGTTTTACTAATGCAGTTCAGAATTCGAGTGAAGTTTTATTTTTTTCTGAGTTTATGATCAACTAGAAATTTAGGTGGGTTTGTCTTTGGCCTTGCGTAGAAAATTATGTACTTCCGTGATAGAACCTGGTTTGCAAATTCATTAGCCTTGAACTTACCTATTAAAAACTACCCCTGAAATTTCAACTGTTGCCAATAGGCGATGGCAGAGCCTTGTGTTTGCCCAGGGTTTGAAAGGCAAACGTGTTTTCTTGGGAGTGATGCTACACTAATTACAGATCATCGAATCTGGGCCCTTTCCAGAAAGTCTCATTTGTGCTACCTCATTACTTTTAAAGTAATAAAAACTGCTTTTATGGTGAATTTTTTTTTTTTTTTTTTTGCTTATAATTCAGGGGTCTTACTAATGTCGATTGGCATTTTCCATGACCTTTGCTCCAGTGAATCTTTATCTTTCTCCATCAATCTTAACGGAGATTTTGTGAAACATAGCAAACTAAATATTGAACATTTCCTTCATTTTACTTCATTTTTTAACGTGTCATGGGCCCTGGGAAGAATGATGTAAGGGAATCGGGGTAGACAATTTGCTGTAGTCACAGATCTTTGTTTAAACCTGAGCTCTGCCGTTTGATTGCTGTGATATCTTAAGACACTTCACCTTTTTGCACCTTAATTCCTTCATCTGTAGAACAGGAAAATCATATCCCTTTCTGAATTAATGGTGTGAATCTCAAATAAAATCAGACTTGAGAAGAAGCACTGCGTATACTGTCAAAGTAGGATTTCAGCTGAGTAGGATACCTAGTGCATAGACAGGAATCTGAAAAAAATTTGTTGAGTGAATGAACAGATATTATTCTCAAAGTTAATTTTTCTGCGGTTCTTTCCTCGCCACACATGTTCCTGTCTTGGCTTGTGTCTTAGTTATCTAGGGCTGCTATGACAGAAATACCACAAGGGGGTGGCTTTAACAAATAGAAATTTATTCTCTTAAGTTTAGGAAGTTAGAAGTCTGAATTCAGGGCGCCAGCTCCAGGGGAAGGCTTTCTTTCTCTGTCAGCTCTGGGGGAAGGTCCTTGTCATCCATCTTCCCCTGGGTCTAGGAACTTCTCAGCACGGGGACCCTGGGTCCAAAGGACCAGCTTCACTCCTGGCTCTCTTGCTTGGTGCTATGACGTCCCTCCCCTCTCTGCTCACTTCCCTCTTTTATATCTCAAAAGAGACTGACTCAAGATACAACTTAATTGAGTCCTGCCTCATTAATAGAACTGCTTCTAATCCTGCCTCATTAATATTATAGAGATTAGGATTTGCAATACATAGGAAAATCAGATCAGATCACAAAATGGTGGATAACCACACAATACTAGGAATCATGGACTAGCCAAGTCGACACATATTTTGGGGGGACACAATTCAATCCATAACAGCTTGTAAACGTCCTACTCTCTACTTTCTTCTGACTTCTAATTGCACCCTCCTCTTGTGACCCAAATTATGCTTCAGATTTAAAAACTCCAGAGTTCAGGTTTGGGCATTGACCTGAAGAGACCCAAGGAATTTCTGTTCCATCTTCCCATTAGCTCTTCCTTTCTAAATCTAGCTGCTTCCTCAAAGCTTCTGGAGGGTTAGAAATATAGTTAGAAACACAGTTATCCACTGGAACATTCACAGGAGGAAGGGAATTTTCTTTTTGCTTGGCAGCAGCAGACTGGAGGAATTTCACCACGGCAAAGAAATAATGAGCTGCAATGATATCGAATCAGACATTGTGAATCCAAAGTAAATGATATTTAGGTTCTAATCCCAGGAGTTCTCCATCTGGACACCTGGGCAGGAGCTCACTGAGGGACTGTCTTGTTCAGTGAATGTCCCTGTGCACGTGACAAATGCAACTGTATTTATTATAAGGCATAACCAAGTCTTACACCGACAAACACAGACCTCAGCGCCAGGGTGTTCTGTTGAATGTAAATTGTCTGACAGATTTTAGAAAGAAAACACCTCCCTAAAGATGATCTGGAGAAAGAAATGAGTCTTGAGAGGCTAGAGGTGTGGAAATAAAATGAAAGAGTTACAGTATTTTCCTGGCCTGAGAAACAACCTGTACAGTCACTTTATTCAGGAGCCCATAGTTATTTTGCCCGTAGCCCGGAGCTGCTCCTGGGTGCAAGGTCTCGTGTTAGGCCCTGGGAGACCAAAGCTAATCAGAGGTGGAACCAGCCCTCACGGGTCTCAAGAAAGAAGACATACACACTTAATTGTAGTATGAGGTAAAGAATTAGTGGAACTCTAAGGGAAGCCTAGCCAGAGTAGGAGGGAGAAGGGAGAAATCCCATCTGGCTGAGGGAAGCAGAGAGGTTTCATGAAGGGAATGGTTTTGGAAATAGGTCTTGAAGGACAGGCAGTATTTGTACATGTGGAGTGGGGAATGGAGGACATTCCAGGCAGGAGGGCTGATTAAGGGAGAGGAAGGCACAGAGGTGATTTATAGCACCATTTCTATGTGGACCTGTGGCTGGAGTCTGGGTTGTATGAGACGGAATGGTGAGGGAAAAGGTTGGAAAGAGAAGTTTGCGGCCAGATCCTGGAGGATTCCAGAATGTCATATGAAGGTCATCAGGGAAACAGCCTCCTCATGTGCTGTGTGGACAAATTGATTTTGTGTTTGTAATCAGCCAGGCTTTACAGTTGTCCCCGTGACACCCAAAACTTACTTAAGACTTTTACAGTCTCCTTGTTTGTGATGTGATCAAAATCTCTTCCTCTGGACTTGGAGAACAAGATCCCGGTCTGTTTTTTATGCGTTGGTGGATAGAAAGAATATTTACATGCAAAAACCACTGGTTTTTAGGTCAGCCGAATGAATTCTTGCATTTTTCCCATCTTCTTCTTTTTCAGAGAAGAGCAGGGCAATTAAAAATAATAGCATTTTAAATTTTGCTAGCGTATATTAAGGTCAGGGAGGTGAAAGGGTATATGCCATGTCTTCTCACGTGCGGTGACTTCTGTGATAATTGGAGGAATAAGGGTACCCCTCTGTTTTCTCACACTTTCTCGTTGGTGTTTTAAGTTCTGATGTGGCAATAGTCTTTAACTATCCAAAATGCTGAAAGAAGTGAAATTGTAATCTACTCTAATTAGCTGTACTGGCGACGCATAGCATCATCCTGCCGAAATCCACCAGCATGTCTTAACATCTCATTTTAGCTAGTCATTATGCCATTGTTCCTCCATCACCTTGCCCTAGGGATGGCTTAGCAAATTAGAAAATGGATTTGAATTTCTCACTTTTTTTCTTTTTTAACCCAGTTAAGAAGAATTCATGACCTTTACCACGAAACCACCTCAACTAGGAGGAATATGCCCCATGAGGGAATTCACACAGATTTCTCAAAGCTTGCTCTGTTGCTGCTGCCTTACACATGAAATCCTTCACTTTTGTTTGTTTTCTGAAAGAATCTTAGTCGGCATTGCTAAGGTGGGCCAAGCATCCTAATGCCTGGCAGTATTACTAAATGAGAAGTCCTAAAGTTAGTTGAAAAGTACTGTAAATGATTCGTAATTTAGTTTTACCGTATATATTAGCATTCTGAAGCCCCTGAGAATACTGTAGGAAAGGCAACTTTTTCACCTAATATTGTCGTTGTTCGTTGCCGTGGAGTGGATTCTGACTCTTGGCGACCCCACGTGTGCAGATGGAACTGCTCTGTAGGATTTTCCAGGCTGTGACCTTTTGGAAGCAGACCGCCAGGCCTGTCTTCAGAGGCGCCTCTGAGTGGATTTGAACAGCCACCTTTTTGGCGAGTAGTTGAGAGCTTAACCATTGTGCACCCAGGGACCCCTAATATTAATAGCCTGATATTTCTGTAAAATAAGGACAAAACACCAAAAGGTTAACTTCTCCAAATCATTCTGTAGAAGGCCACCGTGGGTAATATGGATCAGTATGTGGCCTTCAGAGAGTCCAATTTAATCCAAGAATAAAACAAACAAAATATCAAGAGTCTTGCTTTTAGTAGCTCTATGAAGACTGTATTGACTTCATCCTCTGTCTATGTTCCAGGATTTATGTGAGGATATTTTATAACTCGGAGGTCCTCTCAAACCCCGTCTGTGTCAACAGAGCTACTGCATCTGATATTATTTTTCTCAATCAGAAGAAACACCAAAGGGACTGAAATAATAAGACATTCATTTCGGCTGCAGAATGCCGATGCTGCTGGCCCTGCGGGGTTAATGCCGAGTGCGATTAATTATGTGAAGGTCCTCTGTGGTAATTCACTGCAGGATCATTCATGTGGCCGGCATATTGATATAATTATTATTCCACCGAGGTTTTCGCCACCGCTAGACAATTACAGAACCACTTACTAGCATCTTTCATTGACTTATTTAAAATTCCCAGGGCCACGGCAGGCATCAGGTCGTTTTGTCGGAGACAGCTACAGATCAGCGGTGGGAAACAACGTGGGTTTTCTTCTGCACACGACCAGTGCTGAGATTGTTTGCTAAGTAGCAGACAGACAGTCAGACTCCAGCAGAAAATTAGTATTTCCGGGCCCCTGGTCTCTACCACAAAGTTTTAACGTAATGGCAGCAAGAGCAGAGAGTTAGCACGCAGTGGAAAGACCATGACATTTGGTGTCAACGGTTTCGCGGTTTATTCTGCGTGCGACTTTGGGTAAATCACTTTACTTCTTCTCTAGAATGGAATTGATATTAAATATCGGCCTTCTGGGAGGCTTGAGAGCTTTAAAGGTATCTATGTGAAAGAAGAACATGTTTACATAAATGGCCAAGAACATTCAAAATATATTTTTTGTGTGCTAATGAGAAAGGCTTCCAATCTTGAACCGGCAGGTTGTCATAATAGGACGTACTTTGTATGGCCCCATTGCTTAGGTAATGTCCTGTGAACCTTATAATCACCAGGACCACTACCGAGCACAGAAGGTGGTAACCATGGGTTGATGTGATTAGCGGCTCCACGGAGTGTACGCCCTTGAAATGATGTGCAGGATAAAATTTCTCTTCCTAATCACTGTTCCGAGCTTGTGGTTTTAGGGACGTCATACCTGCAAGATAATACTCATCTGATTAGTCATTTTCAACAAGTTTTCCATGCTCTTCTGTGCTCAGTGGTGAAAAGTGAGTTCATTTTGTTTTAATTTTGCCCTGAATGCCTTTCTTCCTCATGCGTGGCTGCCTCCAGGGTGTTCCCTGTCTTCAAAGTCCAGCTGTAATGCTGCCTCCTTCAAGGAGGACCCTCTCGCCCCCACTCCTTACTCCTGGCCACCCTGGCATGCACACCGTCCTCCCCCAAGTAAAATGCAAATAATTGCTTCCTAACAGCGTGTTGCTTGGACTGATTCATATCCTTAATAATAGCATGAGAAAACACAGGTAAATTTCTTTGTATACTTCAGAAAAATAATAATTGCCAGCACTCCTTTAGACATTTTTTTATGTATACTGATGCATATAATCCTTGCAACAAACATGCAGTGGGTATTATTATTATTCCCATTTTACAGATGAAAAAACTAAGGCACAGAGAGACATGTAACTTGCCCAGAGTTCCACAACTGCTAAGAAGCAGAGCCAGGAAGTGGATTTCAGAGAACAGGCTCTTAACTCCAAGGTTATAATTAGCAATATGCATGTTGGAAATCCCCTCTAGGTTGTGAGTTCCCAGAGACCTGGGGCATGTTAAAATCTGTTTCAGCCCTAGCATTTAGCATACAGTAGGTACATAGTTATTGTTTATCAGCTTTGCATTAGGAAAAAATGCCCCTGAAGAGTTGATGGTGCACCCACAAAATGCACGCCTTGTATTGTGTCAATAACTTTTCAGTAGGCGTTCTGCCCTTCTGCTTAATTTGCTTGTCAAAGCGTTTTAAAACCTCATATGAAACACTGCTTGAGCACTGCTCTGTAAAGGGAACTCTTTTTTTTAAGTAGCTGTATGGTACAGATAAGGCATACTTGTTGAAATTAGGGTCACTTGAGTCTTAGAGGCTTATGGATCAGTAGATAATAGCACTATAAAATTCCAGCTCATTCTCATTCTGATGAAAGGGGGCTTGCTCGATCTGACTTTATTTGCAATAAAGTTACCAAATGTCAAAAGCTTATGAAAAGAACTGGGGCCAGCCCACCCTTGTCTCCCGCCCCTCCCCACCATCCAGAGTGATCCACTGGACTGAGGTCACAGCCCAGAGTATGGGAATGGTGGGTACACATTGCCATCTGTCAGGATGATCCTGGTGTCCAAAAAGCAGTGAAAGGAGCCATAGAATGTTCTCAACAGGAACAGAAACTCACACAGGCTTCCTCAGTGTTGGTTCAGAAGGAGATTTTCTTTAACACTTTAGACGCAGAGAGGTGATATTTTCTTTGAATTCAAACTCCCAGGCTTGTTAGTTTTGCCTTGTGTGTGTTCCCAGGAAGCCTTGGGATATTTATTTTTGTGTTTCAGGGACAAGATTGGAGAAGGGGACCGGGGAGAAGGCCCCGTAGGTCGTGTTCTCCGGTAGACTAAGAATGTCTCCACTGGAGGCTGTGCTAAATACGGCCCCTGTGCTTTCTACAATTGGCACAGTGTCAGCCTGGTGTGCGCAAAGTCTTCATTGGATCTGATAATTTAACTCTTGACCTTAACTCTACTTGATAAAACTAGTTGTAGAAACTGAGGCACAAGGACAAGAATGTGCAGGGCCCAAATCACACAGCTAGTTCATGCAAGAGTCAGGGCAAGGACCCAAGACGTGTCCCTCAGGGTCATTTCTCTTTGTAATTGAGAGTGATGAGCTCCTGGATGTTGCAGGTGGGTCTGTGTGAGGAAGCGAGGGACCCCTGAACAGGAGGGCAGGCTCTGCCCTGATGGATGATTCCTAGCAAGCCAGTCACGTCACTGACAGAATCGGGGGTGTAGAGTGACACGGGGAAATGCTCTGTGTAAGGACAACTGCCTGTGTTGTGAGATCAAGGATGGCTTAGCGCCATACAAGTCTGGTTTCTGAAGACAAGCTTCACTACTGTTTAGTAGGCGTGGACCTGGTGAGAGTCACAGGGCTCACGCTGGCATCTGTTTCCAGTGACCCTTTGAGGCGGGTGTGTTTTTCACCACATACTTTACTTGTGTTTACTTACTAATCTGTAGTGCACAATTCCACCCGTTTGTCACAACATCGAGCACAAGTAAGCCCGTGCGTACCTTGTTGCCTTAGTCTGAGTTCTCTACAGAAGTAAGACCAGCGAATCGTATGCGTGTTTGCATATATATATATACATATATATATATGTATGTATACATATATATATGCGTCTATAGAGAGAGAGATTCAAACCAAGGAAATGGCTCATGTGGTTATAGAGGCTGGAAAGTTCCAAGCCCGTGGGTCAGCTGTCAGGCTGGAGACTTCTGATTCACGTAGCTGCAGGGCTTGACGAACCCAAGATCAGCAGGTCAGAAGGCAGGCTGCTGGCTCACGGACTGTGGAGGCTGACAAATCCAAGATTGGCAGATAAGGCTGCTGGCTCAAGTCCCAAGAACCAGAGGTCAGATAATGACAAGCCGGGCAGGATCCAGAGCAGAGCAAAAGCCAGTGAGCTTTGCCAAAAAGTCCATATATATTGGATGCAGGCTACACCCCCCAAGGAAACTCTCTTTCAATTGATTGACTACTCATAGCAGATCTCATCATGGAGGTGATTATATCAGATTTCATCAGGGAGGTGACTACATCATTGCATAACTGCCAGACTACATCATAACTGCCAAACCACCAAGAATCATGGCGCAGCCAAGCTGACAATCTTAACCATCACACTTGCTTAGTAAGTGTGTGCGTTCCTTGCTTACTGGTTAATCGGCTTCTGCTTTGAGGAGACTGCATACTCTGGGTAACCTTTAGGCTTGCTAAAAATACAGTGTGTATGTGAATGATTGTATAAAATAAGAGCATCAACACCTCCTATTTGTATTACATTTTAACATTTATGATGCATTTTCCTAAATATCGTCTAATATGGTCCTTACAGCATCCTAAACAAATAAGCAAACGATACAACCAACCACAACAAAATAGTTGCCATCAAATCCATTCCAACTCATGAAGACCCCGTGTGTGTCAGAGTAGAACTGTGCTCCACAGGGCTTTCAATGGCTGTGACCTTTCAGAAGTAAATCTCCAGGCCTTTCTTCCAAGACGCCTCTGGGTAGATTCAAACCACCAATCTTTTGGTTAGTAGCAGAGTACTTAACCGTTTGTGCCATCCTAGGAGATAAATATTATCCCTATTTTATCAATAATGATATGAAAGTTCAGAGAGGTTCAGTAAATTACTCAAGGCCACAAGGTTAAGAAGTGACCAGTATCAAACTAAAACAGGTTGACCGAGTCCTAGGGAGATGGTCTTTACATTACCTAGCAGCTGCCCTGTATTTCTGTGTGTTTATATTGTAACGGAAGTCGCTGGGCAGTTCAAACAGTTAACATACTTGGATGCTAACTGAAAAGTGGGAGGCTTGAGTCCACCCAGAGGTGCCTCAGAAGAAAGGCCTGCCAATCTACCTTCAAAACAAAACAGCCATTGAAAATCTTATGGGGCATTGTTGTACTCTGATGTACGTGGGGTCGCCGTGAGCCAGAATCAGAATTTACTAGCAACTGGTGTTTTTTTGTTTTGTAACAACATTGGACTAGATACCATGGAAACAGACTTGGAGTCCCAGTTTAAAAGGGCGAGTGGGGTCATAAGACTAAAGCCTAAATACCAACAGATCGGGGAGAAATTTCTCAGGACTCCAAGAGAGGTACAGATTCCTGCTCAAAGTTTTCTTTAGAGGAAGGAGGCCTGGTGGAGCAAACAGTTAAGCACTCAGCCACTAACCAAAAGATTGCCATTTTAAATCCACCCAGAGGCACCTTAGAAGAAAGTCCTGGTGATCTACTTCTCTATGGTGTGCAGTTCTACTCTGAGACATAGGAGGTCACCATGAGTTGGAGTTTACTCGATAGCAACTGGTGTAGTATTTTGTTTTTTTTAACGGATATGAAGGGGGCCCATATAGGGAGCCCTGGTGGTGCAGTCGTTAGGAGGCTGGCTACCAACCAAAAAGTTCGCAGTTCCAATCCACCAACTGCTCCTCGGAAACCCTATGGGGCAGTTCTAGTCTGTCCTGTAGGGTCGCTCTGAGTCAGAACTGACTCGACGGCAATGGCTATGGTCAAGTAGCTTTGGTTCATGCTGTGTTAAAACAAGCTGATCACAACATTTACTTGGCATATTACCTTAAGCCCTTAAAATGCCAGGGCTGGTTGTGGATCTCCAAGAAAGGGGTACGTGGCCTGTTGCTTTCCAAACTCATTTGGCCACATGATCTTTTTGTAAAACGCCCACTATGGGAAATGCTGGTTTTCATCATGCTTTTTCGGTGTGATTGTATTGTACTTGACCATTTACTGTCTTGTTCTTTTCTCTACTTTTTTTCTGTCTTTTTGTTTTGTGTACATAAATGGGACTTTGCTCCCAAATCGTGAGATCCATGATTATAGGAACAGTGTGTATATTTCTGTATACTCCACAGTTTCTATTAAAGTGTATGAAATAGGGGCCCAGTAAATACGGCTTGATTTGAACGGAATTCAATGCTATGGACTCAGAAGCTAGATCGTGTAGTCTTTATGTAGAAATCTATAAAAACTTGGCCACAGTTTTTGTTCCTCGCAACCTTTCTAGCAGTTGGTAGATGGTGTCCTTCTCTTGGGAGTCTTAACAGACAGGATCGTGGTCTTTGGACCATGTCTTCGAATTACAAAGGTTATTAGTGGCAAGGTCTTTATGTAAAATTTAAGGGGAAAAAACTTCAGCTGTCTAAGAAGCTTTTCTGTGCTGGGAAATGTAATTAATTTCCTAACCTGGAGGTGACTGAATCTTAGTCCACAAGGTGCTATGACTGTTTTGTGTCTGCGGTGGTTATAATTTCACCTATTTCTCTGCTCCAACTACAAATGACATCAGATTTCTCCAGCGAGTTGCTCCCTCTCACGTGCTTTGGAATGCCTCTGCTGCCACAATGGTCTCTGGGGCCCGGGTACTTGTCTGCTGCAGGATGCCAGCCCATGACATAGTGTCTCCAGAGCTTGATAAATATGTGCTGAATGAATTCGAAGGAATGTTAGACACACTTATCATAAATGTTCCTTTTCCCACCATGCATATTTAACAGTAAGGCGCCATAAAATATTAAGTGTACAACTTGACAGATTTGTATAAGTGTATTGTCACGTACCCACCTCCCAGACCAAGAAATAGAACAGTGCCAGCGTCCCTGAAGCCTCACCCTCGCCGTCCCTGTCAGTAGCCCAAAGGGATTCCCCATTTGGGCTTGAATTAAGCAACTGAAAAAAATATTTCCTTTTTAACTTTAAAATCTCTGTTCCTCCACCTTTTTTCAAAGTTAAACAAAACAAACCAGACCCAAATAAAACAAACGAAAACTTCCAGTTATTTCTTAATAAAAACCAATTGCCATAACCCTTTATATATATATGTATTTTTCTTTTTCCAGTTACTGTCAAGTCAATTCCAATTCATGGCAACCCCGTGTGTGTCAGAGCAGAAGAACTGTGCTCCACAGGGTTGTCAGTGGCTGATTGTGTTAGAAATAGACCGCCAGACCTTTCTTCTGGGCCCCTCTGAGTGGACTCAAACCTCCAGCCCTTAGTCTATCAGGCGAGCACAGTAACCATTTATACCGCCCAATATCGTGTTTTATAATTACAAAGTCTCTTTCCACATATCATATCATTTGATCCCCTACAACAGCTCCATCTGGTAGTCAGGGCTGAATTTTTGCTGCCATTTTTAAAATGAGGAATTTGAGCCCAGAGAAGGGAAACCTGGATTTCTCCAAGTTCAAGTTTCACGGTAGCACCTATATCAACTTCTTGGTTTTTCTTTAAGTTACAGAGACCAGATTTATAATTCCTCTGAAACGTGTTAGAAACAGAACTCTAACATTGGACCTCATACACGCGAAGTGCAGAGAAGTGCTGTGTAACCGTCAGTGGTCAACTTGGCCACTTAATGTGAGGGCTCCTTTGTGGCTAATAGTAATGGTACCTCACAGTTCCTGGAGTGTTTCACATATGTTATTTCATTTCATGAGAGCTAATAAACCAGCATTTGCTGACAGCTGTTTATGGCTCTGAACAATGCTTGGTGCTCCATAGGAATTATCAAGAATACTCCTGTCAACAAACTGCTGAGGTAGGTATTTGTTCCCTATCCCCGTTCAAAGATCCAGTCTCAGTGTCTCCCTAAATGGGGAGTATTTAATCATCAAATTGTCTGCCCACTAGGGAAAGGATACATTTGAACATTCTTCCTGCCATCATGAAGCAGGTTCCATGAACCCCTGGAACCAATTAAAAAACAGTTCCAGTTCAGTTGATTCCCATGCATGACAGAGTAGTACTGTGCTCCATAGGGTTTTTCACTGGCTGACTTTTCAGAAGTAGATCACAAGGCCTTTCTTCTGAGGCACCTCTGGGGGGACTCAAACCTCTCATCTTTCAGTTAACAGTCGATCATGTTAGCTGTTTGCACTGCACACGGACTCTACCCATAGGACATCAGTTTTAATTTAGTCCTCAAGATAGTGACCAGGATACAACTCTCCCTAAGAGGTCACCACAAATGTTTCTTTCTTCTTCTGTCTGGCCGTCCAAGGTCACATAGTCTAACTTGGAACTCCAAGGTCACTGCTCCTTTAAAAGTACTCTTTCACCTGCTTCTCAGTGAAAACCCGGTTCTAGCTCTCCATTGTGGGAGACATGGCTTCGTAATGGTATTTCTTCCCTTACTTCACAGAGCATGTTGCTATTAAAAATATTAAAGAACAAAATGAAATCAATCTGCTCACATTCTATTGCAAACTTCTAAACATGGCAGGTGGTGTATTATGTTATATATACATCCAAGCACTTCTAATCTATTAAGTAAGAACTGGGAAGGAGGGCAATATCTGAAAAGAGTGTGCTAACATTTTTCTGGTGTGAACGCTGACTTTCTGTTACATCAGCAGAGGTTAGCAGTACTGGCTTGATAAGCTGAAAGTTGGGACAGTCCATTGATCTCTTCAGGTGTCTCTACAGCTAGGCTTTTCTGGAACATTTAGTACATAAAGACAGGACTGTGTTATTTTCAAAGTAAATGTCAAAAATAGAAACCATATTTAGGTTAAAACACTTTTCATTTATTCAAACTGTCTAAAAGGGTTCACAAATCATTTGTTGAGCTTTTAAAAGGAAAAGTCATGCCATTTTAAAAATATATTTTTTAATTAACATATAATAAAATTGACCTTGTTTTTAAACAGGTCTGTGGATTTTAACACATGTATAGAATTATGTAACCGCCACCAAAATCAGGATATGGAACAGTTCCATCCCTCCAAATAAAACTCCTCCGTGTTTTTTTTTTGTTTGTTTTTTTTTTGTAAGCATACTTTCTCACTATCCCGGGCCCCTCAATCTGTTCTCTGTCACTCTAGTTTTGTCTTTTTGATAATGTCATTTAAATGGAATCGTACAAGAGGTAACAGAAAAGATAATGGCATTTATTAAGAAATCAGGGTTGTTTTCATCGGTGGGCAGGTCATAGCGAAGGGCAGGTCGTAACAACGTCCTGGTTATAGGAAGTTCATCCTGGGACAGGACATCCCAACTGGAATGCCAAAATGTAGGCTCCTGGAAAAGCGTTTGACAAGCCTGAGCCCGGGTGGGTGGGCTTGCAGGAGTGACTGTGATCTGAGTGTGGGAACTGTATGTTGAGTCAGGAAACTGAGGGAGAAACCCAGCCCTGTAGCCTGAGAAAAAGGAGCCCTGGTGGCACAGTGTTTAAGTGCTTGGCTGCCAACCAAAAGGTCTGTGATTCGAACCCACCAGCCACTCTGCGGGAGAAAAGACCTGGCGATCTGCAGGAAACCGTATGAGGAAGTTCAACTCTGTCCTGTAGGGTTGCTGTGAGTCGGAATCGACCCAATGGCACGCAGCAACAACAGCCAGATAAAACACTGCTGTGCAGGAGGAAGCTATAGCTTGGGGAGTAGATGGCAATCCAGAGCGAACACCTCCGTGGGGCAGCAAATCTAATTTCAACCTGTCCACCATTGGCCCACTAGAAGAATCCAATGATCAGGGGTCACTCTGAAGTAGGGAGATCCTGAGGTTTGTCAATACTAGAGAGTGTAAGCAACGGAAAGATTCGTATGCAGGGACACATATTAACAGTGGTCATTTACGTTATTGTCGATTGTGTAGAAATGAATGCATATCTGAAGCGTCTTGCCAGACAGTACAGGCATCCAAGTTGATCTAGTGCAGAGCCATGGCGTTGACCATGAGAGAATACCAGTATATAAGAGAGAAAATGTGAAAATAGTCACTACAGTGAATGCAATGAATAATGGCAAAAAGAGTGGAATGAGGATCTATTTTATGTAGGTTCCAGTCATTGGAAGCAAGGGCAGAAACTGTTAAACTCCATCACAATAATCTAAAGCCATATTGCCATTCAAACCCTGAGAAACCACATGGTATCGGGCAGGTTCCTTTGCTCTCTGCCATTTCTCCATCTCTGAAAATACCTTGTGTTCCTCCCCACCCACCCCCTCAAGAATCGAGGCCCAAAGGTATATTACTAGTCACGATAATAAAGTTCCGAGGCTGAGTGCATGCAAGAAGATGTGAAATGGACCAGCATTCTCTGAGGTTTGAGACCAACCGCCTGCCTCCCTCCCGCTAACCTTGGTGTCTTTAACCTGTCAAAATGAAGCTGCACCATCACATTTTCTTCTCAGTTTGCTTTATTCTCATTCATCAGAGGGCAGGACTGACCCTGAATGTGTGTTTGACACAGGTCATCTTTAGATCAGGTTTACCTTGGTGACCTGATGCCTTGCTGCTTTTAGCAAAATCCAGTTACTCCTGAGAATATCAATTAGGATCCTCCATCACACTAATTGAATGTCTTCTAAATGTTACCTTAAAAATTCAGCAGCTTATCAACAGGCAAATTGGGAAAATCTAGAAGTGTGAGGTTTTTGTGTTTTTACTTTTGTTTTTAATAACCAACAGCAATTTGGGAGACCAGAGTGGTTTAACAGAGGAGTGTGGGGCTGAAATTACTGTGCCCTGAATCTGCCATGAAATATGTAGTTCCTCTCAGCTGACAAGGATTAATGCAGAATTATTAATTACCTTTATTAATGACTAGGATGAGGACATAGGAGGCATGTTGATCAAGTTCATAAATGACACAAAACTGGAAGGATAGCAATTATGGTGATGACCGACTCAGGAGCCAGAATGATTTCAAGAGAGAATTTAGTGGCAATCCATCCAGTACGTGCCTGGCAGAATGATCTCCATAAGCACAGCTTGATGATCGTATCATTCTTCTGCTCAGAAACCTTCCTGATTCCGTTTGCTGCTTAAATTAAACCCCAAATCCTCAGCCTGGTGTTCAAGCCCTTGCCTGATCATAACTCTACCCACTTTCCTACAAAAATCTTTTGTAGTTCTTTCTCTAATACCTTGTGCTTGAGCCAAACTGAATTATTTATAGACTATTTCCTATTTCTGCTCCACACTTTCCGAACCTTTGAGCATTATTCTCCTCTAAGAATTTCATTTTCCCACAGCCTCAATTCTTAATAGCCAAGCTGGTGCTTGCTAAGTTCAAAAGCCACTTCTTGTGTTTCATCGTCTTTGATTGCCTTGGCTGGAATAATCCCTCTGCCTTGCTGGTCTTCAATAACATTTATCTATTTTTATCACTTTTTACTTTGTCTTGCAATTATTTTTTGTATGCATTAAGTCTCTATGAGACTCCGCCTGGCACTGAACTTCTGAATGATAAATCTTGGAGTCCCCTGCATGTGCATGTTCTATACACAGTTGACATTGAAATGGTTTACTTGGGGTTTATCTCCTCTACCGGGAATAAGTGCCTTTCCAGGAGGCCCTACATCTTATTCACTAGAGCTGCCTGCAGTTGTAGTAGAGTGACTTGTAAACAGCAAGTGCTCAATATATGTTTTATTGACTAAATGAAAGATTGATGGAGGTAAGGCGGTGGTATAAGAACTGGAAGGGGATGATGGTGGGAAGAAAGAGACATTTAGTCATTGAGATAAAGAGCTTGTTTGATATACAATACACTCACCTGTGATTTGTATACAACCAAGCTAAAAAGGGAAGCATGATATGAACCAGAGAACTTTGGTGATGCATGGTCAACAGAGGTGACTGGAGGTCACTAGGTGTTGGAAACTTACATTATCCTTGAGGGTGACCACACACTCCGGGTTGACTGTACAGTGCCAGTTTTACCTTCTATTTCAATGTACCACTCTTAAATGTATCCCATTTTAGGTGATAAGTTATATAGTCACCCTATTTATCAGGTACCTCTTTTGATTGAGGGATCCCTGTGGTTGTGAAACCTGTGTCATAGGCTCATGTATAAGATTATAGACTGTAGTTAGACAGACGGGTAAAATTCCCACCTGTGTCAGTTACTAAAGTACACTCTGGACAAATTACCAAGACCTCCCTAAGCACCTTAATATGGCTGTGTGTTCAAAATAGAAAGCAGAGGTCTTGGGCACGGAATTTCTCAACAATCTCTTGGTTTATTTATAACCCTATGGAAGTTTTACCAGGGGCCAAGGAGAGGAGAGGAGAGTGGGGCCAGCAGGGCATGAGGTTTATATATTTCCCCTTAATATATATTCAGAGTGCAATGAACTGAGGAGCAAGTCTGAATCCAGGATTTCTAGACTTTCTATTCATCACTAGGAGGGAAAAGTGCCTGGCTCATAAAATATTTCCCACTGGGCATAGACCTGGGGAATGCAAAGAAGGTAAGAAGGTCAAATTAATCTGCCAGAAATGTGACTCCTGGTGAAAAAAATCCGGATAAATATTTTTTAAGCAGACAGTGATAGTTCAGTGATTATGAGATGGCTCTGGAGTCAGACTGCTGGAATTCGATCTTGGCTTAACGGTTATCTAGGCAAGGTATCTTGGTCAAATTATTTAAACTTGCCTTGGTTTCCTTATCTGTATTAAGGGGATTAAAAAAAGGGGGGCCTATCTTATTGGTTTGTTTGGATTATTAAATAAGTTAATATGTGTAAAACCCTTAAAACATTTCCTAATACATAGTCAGCATGGATATGCATGAGTTATTTAAGCACTCAGGAGTGATAAGGACTCTCCTCTGTGTTTATGTTGACAGAATGAGACTTCTGTGGTATATAATGAGCCTCTGCTTCTGTGGGATCCTGCAAAGTGGCGCCTCAGGTAAGTGAATGACTTTTGACAGTGTATTAAAACACAGTCTGTGCATAGGGCAATGCATCAACTCTTTTCTGAAAATGACTTTAAGAGAACAGAAAGTTGTTTATTTCCACTGCATTTTTTGATAGCACATACGGCAGGATTATAGAATTGTTGCCATGGGAGGAACCGCTGACATGTCTATAGTCTTCATGGGCAGCTAGCACTCAGGGAAGTAACCTGGGGTGTATAAACATGGAATTTTCCCATCTCTTTCACACCCAGGAGCCCTGGTGGCCCAGTGGTTAAGAGCTCGGCTGCTAACCAAAAGGTCAGAGGTTCAAATCCACCAGCTGCTCCTTGGAAACCCTATGGGGCAGTTCTGCTCTATCCTTTAGGGTAGCTATGAGTGAGAATTGACTCAACAGCAACTGATTTTTTGTTTTTTGTTTTTTGTTTTCACACTCAAGCCAATCAGAATCCTACTTCTCCCCCTTATATAGGTCCCATCAGGAGGACATGGCAATGGTGGTGGCATCACTCTGTTTTCCAACCTTGAGCCAATGGTGGATGAGGCTTTGGTGGTGCCAGTTCTTTGAAGCCTTATAGAAACGAATAAATAATGATGAGTTTCTGTCATACTGATTCTGCACAGGAAATAAAAGCCCTTGTCTTTAGGCTCATTCTGTCTTTGGATGTAGCTTCCTTAAGAGGGGCCAGCCAATGCCTTTATTGAGTTTGAATAACCAAACCCAGTCATCATGGAACTGGATCGTACAAAATCAGGGTTTGGAGGGGCTGGAAATCCATCTTTTCAGGTCTCCTCCCATCCTTAGAATTACCGCCTGGAACCACTCTAGGATACCTCTGACTAGTGAACATCTAATTACAGCCAATTACGTCTTTGGACTACTCAGAGTCTTAGCAAAGGAACTGAAACTTGTTTCTTTGTCATTTCCATGCATTTCTTTGATTCAACTGCTTATTCAGAACAGAAATACCTAATCCAATGGTTCTAATTTTAACGCAGGGAACCTAAGGATCTTCATTTAAAACAGCTTCCATGGTCCACATTTTGAATATCATGCTTAGTTCCTCTTCTGTGTGACAGGCCTTCAGAATGTTAAGTCAGTGATCATATAGCCAAGGTCCTCATCCTCTGCAATGTATGTCTTCCACTATTCTTCACATGACATAGTTTGAGCCCTCAATGTTCTGATTCCCTTACCTGGGTACAATTCTGTTTTTCTATTGTATTGAAACCTAAAGCATTGTATTGAAAACCAAACATAAGCACTAAAGGAGGGGCTTACCTAGGAGAGAGTACAGATCAAAACTGAGAGAAGTAGTGATAGCCTCCTACCTTGCTAACCCTCCAGGTCTCCACAGTGGAAAGAATACCTTATAATCAGGGCTGATATTCAGCCGGAACACACTGATATACAGCCCTACTGGCTGTTTAAACCATCGTCTGCCCTTCTTGATTGGCTGTCCCACCTAATTGGTCAGTGCCATGATGTTCTTATTTTTAAATATATTGAATATAACTCCTGATTATAATTTGTTCTTATTTAATTCAGTTCTCTGCTTAAGTAGTATTGGCTCACAGAGGCCTTCCACGACTATCAGAACTAAAACATCCCTGCCAATCACCCCCATCCCTCTACCTGCCTTAGTTTTCTTCATTGCCTCCATCATTTCCTGATGTTTACTCTCTCCCTCTTCCCTCCTCCTTCTTCGCCTTCTCTCTCTCTTTCTCTTTTTCTTTCCAATTCCTTTTTTTCTCTCCTTCCTTTCTCTGCTTTTAGGCTGCTTGAGAGCAGGCACTAGTCTATTTGGTTTGTTACACAAGTACTTGGAATTGTGATCAACACACAGACACATAGTAGACGCTAAATCCGTATATGCTAAATGGATGAATACAGGTCCCTTCCCATTCCTGTTTGTCCAAAGTGGCCAATCTTATAATGGAACTTGTTCAGATCTTTACCAGTAATCCGTCAATGTGGTTTTGTGTGCTGCCCCATCTTAAAAGTAAAGGAAGAGGTAACTGTGTTACTGTTACTGAGAAAGAGGGAAGTCCCAGAAGTTAGTGGATGCTGGTGCCCCCCCAATGGTCCTGGCAGTGTTGCCCTTCTGAATGACCTTTGCTGTGATCTATCCAAGGAGCTCCCTCCCTAGTGCTGTTGGAAAGTGAGTTTTCTACCCAGGAACTGTGACTCATAATTCTGCTAGGGGAAGCTGATTTACTGAATATAAGTTCTCATACCAGCCCCATTGAGTCACCACACGAGGAGGAAACATGTTGTAATCCCCTCGCCCCATCTGGCACATATTCATTTGCCTTCCTTATGAAGAGGAGTATTGTGTCTGCATCAGCGCTACACTTCCTAGTTAGAAGGATAGGAACAAAAAGGAAGTGTTGTGGACAAAAATTAAAGGGGGGGCTGACTCTGGGCAACTAGGGGGAATAAAGGATTATGACACATCCTGAGGGATCAGCTGATCTCTCTGTGCACATAGGTAATGCCTTTTACAATGATGCAGATGCTGGCTGACTTGTTGGTCTTTCACGAGACTGTTGACCTTCCTGCATTTCAGGTTCTCATCTTAATGGAGATTGATGTGGGGACAAGAGGAGAAATATCTTGAAAGTCCTGAAGAAATGTACATACATACATTAGTGAGTTTCATCTTATCCTGGGTGCTTCTGTGTAGACCCTGGTTATCGTTCATCAGAGAATTCTCTTAAGTTGTTATTGGTGTGTGCCGTCGAGTCGACTCCAACTCATAGCGACCCTGTACAACAGAGTAGAACTGCCCCATAGGGTTTCCAAGCTGTAATCTTTATGGGAGCAGATCGCCAGGTCTTTTCTCCCGATTCTCTTAAGGGAAGCTCCAAATTTATAAAAGGAACCACAATATGAGCACTTTATTGCTGTTGTTAGGTGCTGTCGAGTTGGTTCTGACTCATAGTGACCCTGTGGAAGCAGAACGAAACACTGCCTGGTCCTGCACCATCTTCATGATCGTTGTAATGCAAGAGCCCGTTGTTGCAGCCACTGTGTCAATCCATCTCGTCCAGGGTCTTCCTCTTTTTTGCTGACCCTCTATTTTACCAAGCATGGTGTCCTTCTCCAGTCCCTCCTGATGATATGTCCAAAGTATGTGAGACGAAGTCTCGTCATCGTCACTTCTAAGGAGCATTCTGGCTGTACTTCTGGCAAGACAAATCTGTTCATTCTTCTGGCAGTCCATGGTATATTCAATATTCTTCACCAACACCACAACTCAAAGGCGTCAGTTCTTCCTGAGTCTTCCTTTTTCATTGTCCAGCTTTCACATGCGTATGAGGCGATTGAAAACACCATGGCTTGGGTGAGGCACACCTTAGTCTTTAAAGTGACATCTTTGCATTTTAAAACTTGAAAGAGGTCTTTTGCAGCACATTTGCCCAATGCAATATGTCCTTTGATTTCTTGACTGCTGCTTCCAGGGATGTTGATTGTGGATCCAAGTGAAATGAAATCCTTGACAACTTTGATCTTTTCTCCGTTTATCATGATGTTGCTTATTGGTCCAGCTGTGAGGATTTTTGTTTTCTTTATGTTGAGGTGTAATCCATACTGAAGGCTGTAGTCTTTGATCTTCATCAGTAAGTGCTTCAAGTCCTCCTCACTTTCAGCATGCACTTTAACACCATGCAATGACTTTCATGTGCAGTGGGTTGGCCTTCAAGGCACCAAGTTCTGACCTCAGAGTTTAGTGTTTCTGGGAGCAGTACTGTGATTCTCTTATTCACTCAGGGAACAGCATTTTCATCTCAGGTCTCGATAAAAGCAAATCATCAAAAGCCAGTAGTACTTTCTTTTAGGGAATTAAAGCTTGGATAATTATTGTAGCAATAATATAATTTGATAATTGTGGTGGTAATAATAAAAGCTTGGTGTACTTGGAAAGCACTTTGCATTTTACGTATTTGATGTCTTTTGATTCTCACACCCAAACCATGGAGTAGTCAGGGCGGGTGTTGTTACTCTCGTTCTTAGATTAAGAAAGAGAGAAAGAAAAAAACAACCCTTAAGCTCAAAGTGGTTTCTACCCAAAGTCACATAGCTAACACTTAGCAGAACAAAGACTTCGCCAGTTCTCCAGTTCCCAAGATCCGTTTATTTTTACAAAATCTGCTCCCCTAGGCTCTGCCAGGATGCAAACAATTTAGAAAGAAGATTATGATACAAGGGATTGCGCATATTAGTTTTGCTGACTGTTGAAGAACTACTCGGTAATGGTTTCTGTGCTTTTTAGATAAGAGGTTTTTTTACATCCTCCCCACTCCCTGGTTTGCTTGTTTTAAGTTTTCTCTTGGGGGCACAGCCCTGGTGGCACAGGGATTAAGAGCTTGGCTGCTAACAAAAATGATCAGCAGTTCAAATCCACCAGGCGCTCATTGGAAACCCTATGGGGCATATCTACTCTGTCCTATAGGGTCGCTTTGAGTCAATTGACTTAACAGCAGCGCATTTGGCTAGGGGGACAAATCACTGTAATCCCAAGGTCAAAACTCAATATTCCTGTATTTGCTTATTATATCCATTCTGTTGAGTTGATTCTGACTCAGAGGGCCCCTATAGGACAGAGCAGAACTACCATCCATGGTTTCCAAGGCTATAATCTGTAGAAGCAGACTACCACATCTTTCTCCTGTGGAGTGGCTGCTGGGTTCGAATTGGCAACATTTCACTTAGCAGCCAAGCACTTTAACCACTGTGCCACCAGGGCTCCTTTTGCTTATTATGTTGTTAGGTGCTGTCGAGTCGGTTCCAACTCATAGAGACTCCATGTACAACAGAACGAAACACTGCCCGGTCCTGCGCCATGCCCCCACAATTGTTGTTATGCTTGAGCCCATTGTTGCAGCCACTGTGTCAGTCCATCTCGTTGGGGGTCTTCCTCTTTTTCGCTGACCATGTATTTTACCAAGCATGATGTCCTTCAGGGACTGATCCCTCCTGACAACGTCCAAAGTATGTGAGACGAAGTCTCGCCATCCTTGCCTCTAAGGAGCATTCTGGTTGTAATAATTTGCTTCTTATAGTGTTGACCATTTCCACTAAACTCAAAGTAGTTCCCCTTTGCAAGAATTCAAAACGAAATCTTCGGCTCATCACACATTTCTCTTTTGGTGCGTTACATTGGCAGCGTTTTAGAAAAGTCGAACTGTTAAAGCCGTCTTCAGAGTAGAAATAAATATTTAGAACCTGTGATTCCAAGTTTGGGAGATAGTGAAAATGGCACCACATATAATATGGTGAATTTAAAAAATATTGCCATAGCAAGATTATTTGCCACATAGACAGCATAAGAAATGATAGGCAATGCATTTTCTGCCCCCAAAATGCACATATACACACAGATCTTTAAATATTGTTTTTTATTTCAGCGTCAGCCAACAGTTGGCTGTGTGCCAGGTGCAGGGCTAGGTTTCACACACATTATCATTAACTTCAAGGAGCCCTGGTGGCGCAGTGGTTAAGTACTCAGTTGCTAACCACAGGGTCAGCAGTTCGAACCTACCAGCTTCTCTGAGAGAGAAAGATGTGGCAGTCTGCTTCTGTAGAGACTTACAGCCTTGGAAACCCTATGGGGCAGTTCTGTAGGGTCCTATAGGGTCACTATGAGTTGGCATCGATCAATGGCAATGAATATTATTTACTTCCTAGGAAACACTGTGGGGTCAAGATTCTTACAAGCTGTTTTATACTTCAGGAAATGAAGAGCCGGGAAGAAGGCCTCAGTTAAAAGTGATCGTGGTTGGCATGCCTGGTACAGCTGGGCTTTGAAAGCTACTTTGACTCCCAAAACGGTGCTCTTTCCTTTATACCTCATTGCATTCTTTGGGACTTTGTTCTGCTAGTGGATGCTCTTATTTCTTTTCCACTGTGTTTTAAAGAAATTTCCACAGAGTGGAAATAGACAATTGCCTTATTGAGAGTGAATTATACTATGAAAAGTAAGTAAATAAATACAAACACTGTGGTCTACCAGGAATCAGGAGACATTGGTTAAAATTCTGGCTGTTACGCTCTGCAGGCTGCTTAATCATATTAAATAATCACTCTGTCTCACTGTGCCCTTCCCCACCAGCCAACCAAACAACAGCAAAACCCCAACCAATTCTCCCTTCTTGCTGTTTACTAAGGACCATTATACTTTATGAACATACACAGGTTATGAATACTCTTCCTATTATTTAAATGAACACTTTCTAATTATAAATGTTCATCTTACAACAGTTTTCACTAAAGAGCAAGTATTTCACCAATTTATATTATAGAATACAGGGTGAATAAGTCAAGGTTCTTATTTTCAGGCTCTTACGGTAATACTTACTGTAAGTCTGAGAGAAAGAAGAGAAATGATATACCAAAGAGAATGCCACGAGAGAGCAAAGAAAGTTCTTACTAATCCTTTCAGGAGGTATTGGGGAAGACTTCCCAGTCAAAGAGTAACTGCTCTTTTCTAGGAGGAAATATGGTACATCTCTTATTTGGGAACAGAGTAGTCCAGTGTAACTGAAGGGATAGTGTGAAGGTGTTTAGGTGCCAAGCTGGAAAGGTAAGTTGGGAATAAATTGTGGAGGACAGGATTTCCTGCAGGCAAAGAGAATATTGGTGTGTAATGTATTCTAGACAGAATTGGCTAGTTACTTTTTTTAAATTCTATTTTATTCACTTTTGGAAGGACAAGTCATATTTTTAATGCTATGGTAGTGATTCGTTCAGCTTTTGGTAAAGATTCAATTTGTTGCCAAGCCCAGTGGCCTCATCTATTTGAATGTGCTTTATGAAAAACTCTAGAGTCATATGTACTTGTGACATTCAGTCCTGTCCCAGTTGCCCATGGCTGGTCATCCTGAACACACTTCATTTCTATGCAATTTACTCTACACATTTGGAGAATGTGTGACGAATACAGTTCCATTTTATTCTTAGACCTAAAGGTCACGGGAATTACAGCATTTCACCCTGATGTCCTTTAAACGCTACCTCTTGGGAGCAGATCTCTTCATTCTTTTTCTTTTTATTATTATTATTTTAAAGCTGCAGTTGTATTTTGAAATGCACAGATAATGTTTATTTTTAAGTTACTTATACTTCCCAAGGGTAGCTATGCCGTAGCCTGATTGAAACAAGGTTTGAACACCACAGTTTATTGGTCTGTGCTGACTTTGCAAATACAGACTGTCTAGAACAGCTGTCTTGTATCACAGTGATAATTCTATGCTTAGAAAAATGGCCTGATCCTCACATGGCTGCGTTAGTTATGGGAAACCGATATTTTTGCAGGAAATACATGTGCATATGGATGTAGGTGGCAGTGTCTGGTTTATAAGAATTTATTCTGCCCTTTAAATCACAATTTTTTCTGCATTTTTTTCCCACAACACTTGTTTCTGCCACATTGAAAATGAGCTTTATGGAACGTGATTACCACCTTGATTATCAGTGACTCACTCTGAGGCCAGTTTCCACCCACTCCTGTTCCCCTGCTTTTATGATTTATTTTCTATTTAGCTGACTACCTTCTTCGTTGTTGTTATTGATAGGTGTCATTGAGTCAGTTCCAACTCACTGGGACCCTGTGCACAACAGAACAAAATACTTTCTGGTCCTGTGCCATCCTTACAATTGTTGGTATGCTTGAGCACATTGTTGCAGCCACTGTGTCAGGCCATCTCTTCAAGGGTCTTCCTCTCTATTGCTGACCCTCTAATTTACCAAGCATGATGTCCTTCTCCAGGGACTGATCCCTCCTGATAACATGTCCAAAGTATATTAGATGAAGTCTCGCTATCCTTGCTTCTAAGGAGCATTCCGGCTGTACTTCTTCCAAGACAGATTTGTTCGTTCTTCTGGCACTCCATGGTATATTCAATATTCTTTGCCAGCATCATAATTCAAAGGCATCAGTTCTTCTTCAGTCTTCTTTATTCATTGTCCAGCTTTACCATGCATATGAGGTAATTGAAAATACCATATCTTGGGTCAGGCATGCCTTAGTCATGACAACTTTGCTTTTTAACACTTTACAGAGATCTTTTGCAGCAGATTTGCCCAATGCAATGCATCATTTGATTTCTTGACTGCTACCTCCACGAGCGTTGATTGTGGATCCAAGTAAAATGAAATCCTTGACTATTTCAATATTTTCTTCATTTGTCAAGATGTTGCTTATTGGTCCAGTTGATAGGATTTTTGTTTTCTTTATGTTGAGGTGTAATCTATAGTGAAGGCTGCAGTCTTTGATCCTTATTAGCAACTGTCTCAAGTCCTCTTCGCTTTCAGCAAGTAAGGTTGTGTCATCTGCATATCACAGATTTTAATGAGTCTTCCTCCAAACCTAATGCCACATTCTCCTTCATATAGTCCAGCTTCTCATATTATTTGCTCAGCATACAGATTGAGTAAGTATAGTGAAAGGAAACAACCCTGAAGTGTACATTTCCTGATTTTAAACCACACGGTACCCCCTTGTTCTGTTCGAACAACTGCCTCTTGATCCATGTACAGATTACCCATGAACACAATTAAGTGTTCTGGAATTCCCATCTTCACAATGTTGTCCATAATTTGTTATGAGCCACACAGTCGAATGCCTTTGCATAGTCAAAAACACAGGTAAACATCTTTCTGGTATTCTCTGCTTTCAGCCAAGATCCATCTGACATCAGCAGTGATATCCCTGGTTCCACACCCTCTTCTGAATACAACTTGAATTTCTGGCAGTTCCCTGTTGATGCACTGGTGCAACTGTTTTTTAATGATCTTCAGTGAAATTTTACTTGCGTGTGGTATTAATGATATTGTTGGATAATTTCCACATTCTGTTGGATCACCATTCTTTGGAATGGGCACAGATATAGATCTCTTCCAGTAGGTTGGCCAGGTAGCTGTCTTCCAAATTTCTTGGCATAGCTGAATGAGTGCTTCTGGCATTGCATTCATTTGTTGAAACATCTCAGTTGGTATTCTGTCAATTACTGGAGGCTTGTTTCTCGCCAGTTCCTTCAGTGTAGCTTGGACGTTTTCCTTCATTACCATTGGTTCTTGATCATATGCTGCCTCCTGAAATGGCAGAATGTCAACCAATTCTTTTTGGTACAGTGACTGTGTATTCCTTCCATCTTTATTTGATGCTTTCTTCATCGTTCAATATTTTGCCCATAGAATCCTTTAATATTGCCATCTTGAGGCTTAAATTTTTTCTTCAGTTGTTGCAGCTTGAGAGGTGCCAAGTGTGTTCTTCCCTTTTGGTTTTCTAACTCTAGGTCTTTGCATGTTTCATTATAATTCTTTCCTTTGTTTTCTCGAGCTGACCTTTGAAACCTTCTGTTCAGCTCTTTTACTTCATCATTTGTCTTAGTTATCTAGTGCTGCTATAACAGAAATACCACAAGTGGATGGTTTTAACAAAGAGAAGTTTATTTCCTTGCAGTAAAGTAGGCTAAAAGTCCAAATTCAGGGTGTCAACTCCAGGGGAAGGCTTTCTGTCTCTCGGCCTTCTCGTCAGTGTTCCCCTGGACTCGGAGCTTCTTGGCACAGGAACCCCAGTCCAAAGGATGCGCTCTGCTCCCAACACTGCTTTCTTGATGGTATGAGGTCCCCAACTCTCTGCTTGCTGCCCTTTCCTTTTATCTCTTGAGAGATGAAAGGTGATGCAGGCCACACCCCAAGGAAACTCCCTTTACATTGGATGCGACCTGGGTAAAGGTGGTGTTACAATCCCACCCTAATCCTCTTTAAAATAAAATCACAATCACAAAATGGAGGCCATCGACACAATTCTGGGAATCATGGCCCAGCCAAATTGATATACACATTTTTTGGGGGACATAATTCAAACCATGACATTCCACCCTTCGGCCCCCAAAAAATCACATCCTTGCAACAT
>NW_004444028.1:531244-541993 GCF_000243295.1 Trichechus manatus latirostris | reverse complement strand
TTCCTCTTCATCTGTGAAATCTAGAATACAAGTTATCTGCTTCCAAAGGTATAATGGCAGAACAGGCATAAGCTAGACATTTCCATTACAAATGGGAGAAACTAGAGGAAAAGAAGGGATAACAGGCACCAAGCAAGTCAGCAGAACACATTACATTAGCCCTCAAGTCTTCGAAAATAATCCTATGTTCTCTGAAACAATTTACACAATGGCCCTGCCCTCCAGACTCTAGGTATTGGCCACAGTCTCTGGATTTTGAGTGGAGGCCCCTTGGCCCTGGGTTTCAGCTCCGCCTTCCAGGCCCACTGGGACAGCAACTCTGCCCCCTTGGCTTTAGGCGCACCATTCTCCCAGTCCACTGGAGTGACAACTCCACCCTTAGAAACACCAGAGGCCATGGCTCCACCCTTTGAAACCGCTGAGGTCATGGCCATACCTAGTGAGACTGAGGAAGCTCAGCTTCTTGTGCCCCTTGTCTCTTCAGCTTGTTTTCTGGTTTCTTGGCCTCTCAGCTCCTCGGGCTTCACGCCCACATCTGCCCTGCTGGGGCAAGTGTTCCAGAGCTCTGTAGCTCCACCGGTAAGTGCCCAGAGGCACCCTACTCTGCCAGAAAGCCTCGTGCACACAGGCACTCAGCTCTCTTGCTCCGTGGGTCAGCTCCAGTGCCATCTTGCACTGGTCTGCTGGTTCTGCGGCTGTTGGTTCTCTGCCACTGCCATTTCTCTGCTGCTGCAGGCTCTCTGCTGCTGCTGGTCCTCTGTCACTGCCGCACCTTCTATCCAGTCACAGTTATAAAATGGCTTCCACATTTTAGGTATCTGTTAGAGCAGCACCCCACTCTCGGTATCAAACATCTTAGGCTGGGTTCTCTAGAGAAGCAAAACCAGTAAAGCATATAAATACATATATATAGAGAGATTTATATAAAGGAAATAGCTCACACAGTTGTAGAGGCTAAAACGTCCCAAGACCACAGATCAGGGCAGAGGCCTCTCCCAGTTCACGTTGCCACAGAAGCTGGTGAACCCAAGGTCAGCAGGTCAGAGAGAGGCTCCCGCTCACAGGCTGTGAAGGTCAGTGAATTTCAAGATCAGCAGACAAGACCGCAAGGTTTCTCCTGATTCACATAGCTGCAGGGGCTGGCGAACCCAAGGTCAGCAGGTCGGGGAACTGGACTCTAGCTTGCAGGCTGAGAAGTTTGATGAATTCTAAGATCAACAGTTAAGCTGCTAGCTCAAGTCCCATGAACCGGAGGTGAGACAACAAGAGGCAGCTGCTGAGTCTGGAACAAGCCAAAAACCTTGTCAAGGCGAGCAGGCAGAAGGTAAGACAGAGAGATGAAACAGAGGGCAGTGAGCTGCCACAGGCCCCGCCTCCACCAGTACCACTCAGCAGATTCCATCATGGGGGTGATCACAACATTATACAACTATTAAATCACTGAGAATAATGGTCTAGCCAAGTTGACATACAATCTTAACCATCACGTCATTTTTTCCATTAGCTTTAGCTACTCTGTGTTCAAGAGCAAGTTTCAGAGTCTCTTCTGACATCCGTTTTGGTCTTTTCTTTCTTTTCTGTCTTTTTAATGACCTTTTGCATTCTTCATTTATAATGTCATTGATGTCATCCCACAGCTCATCTCATCTTCAGCCATTAGTGTTCAATGCGTCAAATCTGTTCTTGAGATGGTTTCCCAATTCAGGTAGGATATCCTCTACTCAAGGTCGTACTTTGGCTCTTGTGCACTTGTTTCAATATTCTTCAGCTTCAACTTGAACTTGCATATGAACAATTGATGATCTGTTCTGCAGTCAGAACGGTATTCCCTCTTATTCTGCAGTGTTGTAGGAATAAGAGTTCAAAGCTCTTCACCATCAATCTGTTGTTTTCTTTCTGAGATACCTTTATATTTTTTGAAGTGCTCTATGAGGTTGGCAAGAGTGCACATTTTTGACATACACACCGAAGTAATGGTGTTGCATTTCTTCCTTAACTGATGCAACAGACTATTGTTGGCCCCTTGAGGTTTGGGCTTGCCATCCTAGCAAGAATGGCGAGGAGAAAAATATAGCCCAACTGTTCTTCGTACGTGGTACCTCAGGGTCTCTTTCATAAGAGTGTAGATACTCGAGAGAAACGAAACAGAAAGAGTGCATCCATAAGTCACTAATGGTATTTCTACATAAATTTTACTCTTCATTAATATAATATGATGAGTTTCTTTGGATCTCTAAGACAACATACACTTGCATAACAAGTGTAACTATACAGCAGTTGAAATTTAGGACTTTATTGTTTTAAAGCAAACACAGGTATATAAGTGATTACTCCCAAGTGGATCTCAACCATTATTAACCGGTATTCATTATAGTTTTCTTTGTTCTTTTTTACGCTGGGGAGAAAATTTTAACTGTTTTCCATGTCTTTTTTTTTTTTTTGGCTGTTTATACACATTAGACCTAATAGTTTTAAATAGATGCAGTTCAGTTTTCTCTGTCCTTTTCTAGTCCCTCCGAGACTTTAGACTGTTCCAGACATTGTTTAATGAACTACTTTTTGCTCTTCAGAAAGAAAGCATTAATTTTATCCTCATATTTTCTTATTTTCTTTCAATTGTTTTATCTATTTGGTGCCCTGAGGAAAATTGGATTTCTCTTATGCAAGCTTTTTTTTTTTTTACATCTGTGGCTTGATTCTAAATGCCTCTTCAGCATTTTTTACTGTCCACTCAAGGTAAAGGAAAATGAAGAGAGAGGCGATGGGGGCAACAGGGAGGAGGAAAGTAGAGGGAGAGAGGGGAGAGAGAAGAGACAGATAGAGATAGTGAGAGAGAAAGACAGAACTACAAAGAGAAAAATTACACCGAGTTACAGGGACAGTCTCCCCACAGAGGGATTTGCTGGATTTGACGCAAACCCAGCTATATACTCTTTCAGATCATTAAAAAAAAAAATCTCTGAGTATCACTTTAAGAGTCCCAAGGTGGAACAAATAGTTTGTGCTCAACTGCTATCCAAAAGGTTCGTGGTTTGAACCCACTCAGTGGAGGAAAAGGCCTTGTGATCTGCTTCTGTTAAGATTACATTCAAGAAAACTCTGTGGAGAAGTTCTACTGTATAACCCAGGAGGTCCCCATGAGTTGGAATCACCCTGACACCATCTGACAACACCGCATGTTTAAGTTATCTACTCGCCTTTCTTCCTGAGCTTTGCATTGGATAGTTTCCTTCTTGAACAGTACAAGTAAAACAAAAAGTTTTTTTCACATTCTAACTTTTTTCCCCTCACTATTATATTAAAGGAGCCCTGGTAGCACAGTGGTTAAGAGCTACGGCTACCAACCAAAAGGTCGGCAGTTCAAATCCACCAGCTGTTCCTTGGAAACAGCAGTTCTGCTCTGTCCTACAGGGTCCCTATGAGTTGGAATCCACTCAACAGCAATGAGTTTTGGGGGTTTTCTGGTACTTTATTAAAACAATGAGAGGAAATAGAAGTCTGAAATGTTATACAGATGCATCCTTACATCTAGTGCACCTCCAGTCCTGTGAGCCATCAGCATGTCCAGAGATAATGGTCTGTCTCTTAGTACACTTGTACTCTGAAGGAAGTTTCTAGGAGAAATGAAGGAGGCGTAGATCCCTGCCTGGACTTCACATGAGTGGAGAAAGAGGAGATGGCAGGTGAGCGTGTAGGACTCTGGTGCCCCATTGGCTTTCTGCAGTCATGAATTCTAAGGCAGAAACAAGCTGGTGGTGTTGGCATTGTATTGCTTGAGGCTTAGTAGAAACCCAGCTTGTATTCAGGCCATAGGAGAAGGGTGCAGCTTCCTTTGAAGAACAATTTAAATCATGGAAGTAGCGCGTGGAGTGATTAGTCAACATTTTGGACAAATCTTTCCCACTGCGTGCAGTGCTCTTTGTGAGATTCTAAGGAAGAAAGAGAAGACAGGGTCTTTGTTCCTGAATTGCTTTATCAGGGCAAACTCTTAGTTATCTCACCTTTATGACTCTAGATATCCTGTAATTAAGAAAGGTTCTTCCTCTCTTCCGCTGTGCAGTGGTAATTGATGACTTCAATAATAGCCATGAAGCGTTATACAATATTGAATGTTTTTTATTCACTGAAGGAAGATCATGTTGAGCTAAGCTAAGCAAAACTTTAAATCTCTTTTATTCTAATTCTCTGGAAATTGGTAATAACTATAAGGTGGGTTGTATGTGTGTGTGTGTAATAGAAAGGAAAAAAGGGAAGGGAAATAACAATTAAACCAGGGAATGTGTGTGTGTGTGTGTGTGTGTGTGTGTGTGTGTGTGTACCTTACAAATTTCTGAACAGCCCCGTAATATAGGTGTTTTCATTTATCTTTACCATTGAGGAACTCCTGACTCAGAAGAATGAATTAATTTACCCAAGCTCCCAATAGCTAGTAAATGGTAAAACTTGTACTGCTCTGTCACTTTAAAATGCATGCCATTTGCACTATAATACTTGCCCACTGAATTCTTTATAATTAAAACTTCACTTTCAAAACATGCCAGCCAAAGATTTAGGTCAGTATCTGATGATATGACACACACACCTTTGAAAAGAGACATTCAGAAAATTTAAACAATTGAGAAAATAGAGTATGATTTTTCAGGTTGCGAAGACTATTCCAAATCGATTTGTTCCAAGCATCCTTGAAACACATACAGTATACTTCAATTGCATGAATTGGAATTATGTACATCTTTTCAGAATTATAATATATTCCCTAAAAGGAAGTAGTTTGAAACAAGCTTGCAGATGGATGAAGGAAGGCTGGGTTCAGTGCAGTGGGGTGCAGGTGGAGCGGGAGGCTGTTAACTTTGGTACCCAGGCAGGGTTGCTTGGGCATTATTCATTTGACTTCCCATGTGGCTAACTCAGAGATACTGATTGTAACTTCCCAAGCACTGCAGGCTCCGTCCCTCTTCCAAGTTGCTAAGGGACTTAGTAAATGATGTTCACATGTGTCTCCGAGATATTCTTGGTACCCAGCAGTGTACAGCTCCTTTCAGTCTAAAAATGCCAGTTCTTTTCTGCTAGGCTTTGGCAGTGATTGGGTGTGAAAGAGTTTTGAAATTTGACGATGGTTTCACTCCAAGTTCCGTTTTATTTCTGATGGAGCTGGAATGGTTTATCTTTCTGAGAAGCTGTCACTTTGTGTATGTGGCAGCAAAACAGCTAGAATAACTGTCACCCAAATTCACCAAGTGCACAAGGCTGGGGGGCAGTGGGTATCACCACTCCCTAGAGAGGTAAGCTGTTTCACTCACTAGGAACTTGAAATCTACTCCTAAACTGAAATCCCAGCAGGTTTAATGCACAAATCCTCTGCAGACCCAGGAGAATCAGATTTTTCACAGGCCAGCTATCCATTTGAAAGCATGCAATACTTTTGTCACAAAAGGATGTTAAGTATCCTCCTCTTATTTTGAGAACGCACATTTGTGACTTAATGGAAATAGGTCAAAGATCTATATAACCTCTCCATTTTAGGAGGCTGGTCCTTCATGGTTGGATGTGAAATCCAACTCAGCAGATGTTTCCTGGGCACCTGTTATGTGCAAGACTTTGTTACACGTAGAGTATGAAGACAGGAAAGACATTTTGCATTCATTCATTCACAGAGTATGAGTAGGTGTTAGTCATTGTGCTTATCCATACTGGTAAGCTAGGCAGAAATTATTTCTGCCTTCATGAAGCTTACAGTGCTGCGGAAGAGGAAGGGTCAGCCTTAAGAAAACAAGTAACTACATCATTAAAAAAAGAAGTGCTGTGAAGGTTATCAATAAGACAATACACTGATGATTTAAAGTAATGGGATAATACTCCAGAAAGTGTTGATAGGGAAGATCTGTCTTGAGAAGATGGCATTCTGTTGAGAATTGAAGGATGAGAAGAGGCACTTCTTTGCAAAGCAGATGGAAAAGATGGTGATATAGTATGTATGAAGGCCCTGAAGCCGTAGGATCATGGTGCCAGTGTTGCTGGAGCTTCGAGAACTAGGGAGAAAGTGGCATGAGCTGAGGAGGACGAGGTAGGCAGGGTCCAGCTCATAGTAAGGGTGTCGTTACTTTTGCATTCATTACAATGCAGAATCATTGAAAGGATTTGAGCAGGGAACTGACATTGTCTAGTTGCTTTTAAATGATCAGCTGGCTGCTATGTAGGAAATAGATTGGAGAAGATTTCAATCTCTGGCAGTATGGTGGGCAAGGTCCCCTAAATAAGCCTTTTGCTGTAAAGCAGCTAGAAATGCTGCATTTAAAAATAAATGTCTTTTGAAATGAATTGCTGAGTTGGTAAGAAATCCTCAAAGGGCAGAATTGAAGTGAAAACAGGAATCCAGAAAAGAAAAGAAGCCAGTCTGCAGCTGGCAGCTGCCCAGAGTAGCATCCAAAGTCAGTGGGAAAAGATGCATTTAAATGCATTTTAATTGTCCAGTTGGGTAATTCCTGAAAAAAAACAAAGTTAAATTCTTACCTTATGCCTTATTTCCCCCCCCAAAAAAACTCTGTAAAATTACGTATTTAAATGTAAAAATACATTAAACCCTAAAATACTAGAAGAAAATATGTGCAAACATTTTTATGTTAGGATGGAGAAGGCCTTTCTAGATACATCATCAGAGATAAGGTCCATAAAAGAAAGTTTGATATATTTGACTACATAGTTATTGACAAAATTAGTGTAGCATTAAAATATTATAAGTAAAGTAAAATGAAAGTGAAAAATTGGGGAAATGTAGGTATATGACAAAGAGTTAATGTAATGAGAATACAAGGAGATCGTACACTCAAAGCCTTCCCATATAAAGCATACTCTGTGGGAAAGCTGACAAAGATACGAAACTGGCAGTTCAAAAAAGATACAAACAATTTCTCATATTAAAAGGAAGCTCAAGCTCATGAGTAAGTAAAATCACGCAAATTAAATCAACAATGAGATGACAGTTTTCTCTCATCAGATTAGCAAAGAGAATAGTCCTACCTAGTACTGGTCAGGTGACGTGAATAAAGTGTTCTCACACGCTGTGGGTGAGAGTGTATGCGTGGAGGGTTCCTTGGCCATTTGTTTCAAAGATCCTACTAGATGGCGCCCCTTTAATATCATAATAATCTTTCCACATGTACATCCTAAGGAAATAATCAGAGAGATGCATCAAAATGTATTTGCAACTATTCATTGTTGTTGTTAGATGCTATCGAGTTGACTGACTCATAGTGACCTTACGTATAACAGAAAGAAACATTGCCCAGTTCTGTGCCATCCTCACAGTCATGCTATGCTTGAGCCCATTGTTGCAGCCACTGTGTCAGTCCATCCAATTGAGGGTCTTCTTCTTTGTTCTGACCCTCTACTTTACCCAGCATGATGTCCTATTCCAGCAATTGGTCTCTCCTGATGACTTGTCCAAAGTAAGTAAGATGAAATCTCTCCATCCTTGCTCCTAAGGAGCATTCTGGCTGTACTTCCATTCATCAGGGATGCTTAAGTAGTTATATCAATAAAATGTAATACTATAGAACCATTAAAAGTATAATATAAATTTATATTTGTTGATATGGAAGAGAGTCTATGATAGGTATTTTTGTTTAAAAACAGGTTGTAAAGAAGCAGGTCTAGTATGAAACCTTTGAAAACCGTGGCAGTTGTTTGCTGGCTCATACTGGCACACGAGAGCCATTTCGTTAGATTCTCAGATATTTTGGGAGCCAGTTGTTAAGTGGTTGGTAGTCTGAAATTAGCCATGGTGGGAGTATTTACACTATGGAAATTGGTAGACAAAAGCTGCCAATCAGCCCCTCCCAAGCTGGCTTACCAGCACACCACTATGTGCATGTATGTGTGAGCCTGTGTGTGCATATATGTACCCAAATCATAACAGTGATTATCCTTATGAAGTAGAATTATGTATGGGTTTATTCTCCTCTGCCTTTTTAAGATAATTTTATTTTCTGAATATATTAAAATCTAATTATGTTCATGATTAGTAATAAATAGTGAGTTTAATTTTTGGAAGTAAGAAAGAATGAAGAGCTAAACTGACTGGAGTCCTAGGGATAGCAACCAAACCAAAAAAAAAATAACAAAATCTATTGCTGTTGAGTCAATTCCGACTCATAGGACAGAGTAGATAGAACTGCTACATAGGGTTTCCAAGAAGCAGCTGGTGGATTTGAACTGCTGACCTTTTGGTCAGCAGCGGAACTCTTAACCACTACACCAGCAGGGCTCTGGGGATAGTAAAGAAGGGGCAATTGTGAAAGGTAGTGTTGTATAAGCACTGGCTGTTTGTTTCTCTCTGTAAATTGGCATGTTAATAAGTTCTCCAGCAAAGAGATGATTTCAATATTCATGAAATGACCTTGGTCGACCACTAAGTTAGGAATTACGTGAGGGAAAAGATATACTACTGTTGATTTTATTGCCTTGTAACCATGGCTTGTATTTGTATATTTCTTAGATATTTAATGTCAAGAACATAACCATCAGCCACCCAGAATATTTGGAAGTTTGCCAATACTGGATACTCATCCCAAAATACCTGTGTACTCTGACTCATATCTACTTTATCTGCTCATTTAAACATTTGTATTGCTAACAGGCAGCTTTCAGAATTGTTTTGTTTTGAACAAGATCAGTACTCCAGAGTATACTCAGCCAGCTGTCAACGTTTCTGTATCTGTAGGCATGATTATACATGTGTTAAACAGATGAGTACTTCTTCCTTCATTCTGTCAACATTCCTTCATCCTTCCATGCAATAAACGTATGTGGTATTGGGCTTACACTCTGCACTGGATGGCAGTTCACATTATCATTATATTAACTAATCATTATAGTGTTGAATGGCATCATATGATGTTTTACAGTCTTAAAATGCTTGTATTATTTGACTCTCACAATATCATTATAAAATATGTCATTATTCTCATTTCCCAGATAAGGAAGTGTAGAGGCCTCTAGAGGTTAGGTGACATAGCCATAGTCATACAGATAGTAAACAGAAGGACCAGTACTCATGCTCCTATGTTCTAGTCCCAAGCCAATTATTGTTTTCCCTTGGCAGACCAAGGGATCCCAACCTTTTCCTTACTAAGCACGTTTTTTATTTTGCTTTAATTTCTAACGAATTCTTGTATTGAAAGCAAGAAATATCAGACCTGTTAACTTTTTAGCCATAACTACAAAGTTTAAAACATTTTCATTACCTTAAAAGGAAATCATGTACCCATTGGATGGCAATCCTCACTCCCTGTCTCCCCAAGTCTAGGCAACCACTAATCTACTTTCTGTCTCTATAGATTTGACTATTCTGGATATTTCCTATAAATAATATGATATATGGTTTTTTGTGACTGGCTTAGCGTACTGTTTTCCGTTAACATAATGTTTTCAAGGTACATCTGTGTTACAACAGGTATCGGTACATTTTATTGTCGAATAGTATTCGATTGTTTATACATTCATCAGCTGATGGACATGTGGGTTGTTTCCACTTTTTGACTATTATGAAAATGCTGCTATGAACATTTGTGTCCATGTTTTAGTGTAGATGTATATTTGCATTTTTCTTGGGTATATACACCTACATGTGGAGTTGCTGGGTAATACGGTAACTCTGTGTTTAGCATTTTGAAGAACTGCCACTTTTCCCAAGTGACTTCACCATTATAAATACTTTTTGTATTGTAAATACTTTTTCAAGTATTAAAATAGCAGGTGATTCCAAAGTTGTATACCATACCACAGACCCTTTACAGAATGACTCATTAAGGTAAAACACAGTGCATCAAAAAAGAAGAGATCATGGTGGATTCAGAGGTTTTTCTAGAACTCAGCCCCCTAATCTCCAACCCAGGAGAGGAGCATCTGAACATTTCTTTTCTTGTTAGTGTAGTAAATTTAAATATCTGTGATAGGGGGGTCTCAGAAAATGTGCTGGGTCAGAAAATGGCCTAGTTTATGTGACAAATTCACAATATGTAATGGAGAGAAAAAAAGTTCTGGACTCAAGTCAAATCCTGGCTTCGTGGGACGCTCAGTGTCCTTACATATAAAATGAGGATGACAGTCTTGGCCCTGCCTACCTTGCAGAGTTATTACCGAGATCCAAATGAGATGATGTATCTGAAAGTTTTCTTTAACCAGAAAAGGCAAGTAAGGAAGCAGAAGTTCAGTAGAATGAATCAGGAATTGACATCAGACACTTGGTAGCTGGGCAAGCTCCAGCTGGTCTTATATATTATGAGATTAGGGTTGAGATTTTTGCATTTGAAGATATGTGCGTGCCCAAAAGAGTCCACATTTCAGGTGTGATTAAATTCTTGCCCAGAAGGGTTTTCATGAGCTCCAGGTGTTCATTTTACTTACCTAAGAATTAGATGGCATGTAGTAACATATTCTTTAAAACCAGTTGCTTTAAAACCAGTCTATTGTCTCATGGTTCTTGGCTACTTACACTGACTTTGATGACTCTGAGTCAGTTGATACTTGTATTATTTTTCTTTTTTTTTTTTATGAAAATAAATCTGTTTTTTTTTTTTTTAATTGCACTTCAGGTGAAGGCTTACAGAACAAATAGTTTCTCATGAAACAGTAGCACACATATTGTTTTATGACATTGGTTAACAACCCCACAACAGTCAACCATCTAACTTCTCAATCTTTTTTTTTGGTGAAAATACACATAGCCAAAGATACACCATTTCAAAAATT
>NW_004444028.1:497757-524261 GCF_000243295.1 Trichechus manatus latirostris | reverse complement strand
CACTTACTACAGCCACCATGGTAGGTCGGTAATCAGTGCAGGGCAGGTTCCAGTAGGCCGTTCCTGTGCTGCTTGGTGGTGTGATGTCAAGCGCACGGTGCAGGTAGGCAGGATGCAGCGGGGAGATTGTTATGTGTGGAGCTAAGATGGATATGGGAGAGAGGAGAGAGGAACAGGAGCCAAAAACATTACAAACAAACAAAAAAGAATGGTAGGGGAGCTTGCCATTTGAGTGGAGAGATGAGAGACTATGAAATGGAGAAAAACAGAAAGTGGAAGAGGAAGAAAAGAAAAGAAAAGAATGAATTAATAAAAATTGGAAAGGTTAAAGAACCACAAAGTTCCCAGGGATCCCACCAGTGCAGCTATGAGGTCTGGGGAAGTCGCTATCAGGTGTTGCAGTACAGCCTGGCTAGAAGACATAGAGGTATATGGCGCCAGGTATTCAGGGAACAGAAAGAGAAGGAAGATATAGAGAGATGAGAAACTGAGCAATGAAGAAAGACAAAAATGGAAAAAGAGGGAAAAGAAAACAAAACAAATTAAAAGGAAAAAAAAGAACAAGAAAGGCCCCCCAAAAAAACAGAAAAAAAAAAGTAACAAATGCTCTCAGGGATCCCTCTGCACGTCTGTGCAAGCTGAGGGGGAAGTCTCCTTGCCACACAGCACCGCCTGATCAGAAATGGCTCCCAACTCAAGAAAAGGAAAAGAAAGCAAACAAACAATTCAAAACAAATGAACAAAAGCCCCGGGATCCCACCAGCACAGCAGCCCAGACTGGGAAGCACCTCCACACTCAAAGGGAGCTCCACAGCCCCTCAGAAAGAAGCAAAGATGGTGCATGGAGCCAAGTATGTGAGAGAAAGGAGGGGGAGGTAGTTAGAGGTAAGGAAGAAATCAAAAGAAGCAGAAAAAAAAGCAACACTAGCAGCCAACAAATGGCACTCAGAGAGCCAGCTGGTGCAGGCTGGTGGAATCCAAGCAGCTGGTGTTTCTCAGACAAGAGACTGTGTCCACAGGAAGCAGAGGGGGCCGATTGTGGGTGAACAAGGATAGGGAGTAGGAGAGCGTATATCACAAACTACCAGAGCTCTGCAGCCCCTCAGGAAGAAACAAAGATGGCGCACGGAGCCAGGTATTTGAGCGAAAGGAGGGGGAAGTGGTGAGAGGTAAGGAAGAAATCAAAAGAAGCAGAAAAAAGCAACACCAGCAGCCAGCAAATGGCACTCAGAGAGCCGGCCCGTTTGGGTGTGTGGGATCCAAGCAGCTGGTGTTTCCCGGACAAGAGATTGTGGCTGCTGGAAGCAGAGGAGGCCGAGTGGGGGTGAAGAAGGGTGGGCGGTGGGAAAGCATATATCGCAAATTACCGGTTGTTTTGTCTCCCGCTGGAAGCTCCATGAAGCTGCTTTCTCGTACCCCCTGTTTGGTGATCTCCGATAGGAGTCCAAGATGGCAGATCCGCTCTGCGTTAGCTGGTAGGGGACCTCTGCATGAATCTCTCCTCACTCTCCATTCTCTGTCAGTTTTCTCACTCCATTTGGTGCTTGGCTGAGTTCTTTATCTCTTCATTTGATGTTTTAGGGTTTCAGGATTGTTGTATTCTCTGTTCGGCTTTTTTTCGGATATTTGCTGTGGAGGGACAGCGTGGTGCTTCTGCCTAGAGCACCATTTTGCCGGAACTCCCACTTGTATTTTTTTTCAATTACATTTCTCAATATAATTGCAAAAGAAAGTTGGGAAAAGGAAATTTACTCTTGCATTCAGCAGTGATGTATTGAGGTATTTCAATGACTCAGGCAATTTGCTCAGCCTTGGGGTACAATGGTCAACAAGGTAAGGCCCTGCTCCTTTTTTTCATATTACTTACAATCTCCTGTGTTTTATGTCTGAATGTCTCAACGTCTCTGTTATTCATCATGACTGATGAATGGCACCATTACTCTAGTTTAAAAATGAAGAAAAAGTGGAGGTCAAATTTAGGTTCTAAAGAGTATAAATGAAAAATAACGCAAGGAAAATTTTTAAAAAACCTGATATTTTGATTCAGCTCTGTTGTTAATTTGCCGAGTAGCCTTGGGCAAGCTACTTAACCTCTCCAGATCTGTTTCCCCATCTGTAAAATTGTTTCTTTTTTCCGATTTTAACATGTTAGGATTCCATAATTGCAGGTTTTAAGTTCACAAGCCTCTGACCAAGTTGCCTTTCTTCATCTTTACACTTTTCATCAGTCCATCTTAGTTCTTCTTTCATGTAATTCTGTCTACCCACTTCTCTCCATCTTAACAATCATCCTGGTCCAAACCACATTGTCTCTCTCAGACTTTTCTGCAGTAGCTTCATAATTGGCTGTTCCGCCTCCACAGAGACCTGCAGATAGAAAATCAAAAGGGAAGAACACGCTTGGCATTTCTCAAGCTGAAAGAACTGAAGAAAAAATTCAATCCTCGAGTTCAATATTGAAGGATTCTATAGGGAAAATATTAAATGATGCAGGAAGCATCAAAAGAAGATGGAAGGAATACAGAGTCACTGTACCAAAAAGAATTGGTCAACCTTCAACCATTTCAGGAGGTAGCATATGATCAGGAACTGATGGTACTGACAGAAGAAGTCCAAACTGCACTGAAGGCACTGGCGAAAAACAAGGCTTAAGGAATTGACGGAATACCAATTGACATGTTTCAACAAATGGATGAAGCACTGGAAGTGGTCAGTCATCTATGCCAAGAAATTTGGAAGACAGCTACCTTGTCAACCAATTGGAAGAGATCCATATTTATGCCTATTCCCAAGAAAGGTGATCCAACAGAATTCAGAAATTATCAAACAGTATAATTAATATCACATGCAAGTAAAATTTTGCTGAAGATCATTCAAAAGCGGCTGCAGCAGTATATCGATAGGGAACTGCCAGAAATTCAAGACGAATTCCAAAGAAGACATGGAACCAGGGATATGACTGCTGATGTCAGATGGATCTTGGCTGAAAGCAGAGAATACTTACCTGTGTTATATTGACTGTGCAAAGGCATTCGACTGTGTGGATCATAAAAAATTATGGATAATATTGTGAAGAGTGCAAAGTCCAGAACACTTAATTGTGCTCATGAGGAACCTGTACATAGATCAAGAGGTAGTCGTTTGAACAGGACAAGGGGATTCTGCATGGTTTAAAGTCAGGAAAGGTGGGGTCAGGGTTATATCCTTCCACCATACCTATTCAGTCTGTATGCTGAGCAAATAATAAGAGAAGCTGGACTATATGAAGAAGTCTGGGGCATTAGGATTGGAGGAAAACTCATTAACAACCTGTGTTATGCAGATGGCACAACCTTTCTTGCTGAAAGTGAGGAGGACCTGAAGCCCTTACTGAAGAAGACCAAAGACCACAGCCTTCAGTATAGATTACATCTCAACATAAAGAAAACAAAAATCCTCACAACTGGACCAATAAGCAACATCACAATAAACAGAGTAAAGATTGAAGTTGTCAAGGATTTCATTTTACTTGGATCCACAATCAACACCCATGGGAGCAACAGTCAAGAAATCAAATGATGCATTGCACTGGGCAAATCTGCTGCAAAAGACCTCTGTAAAGTGTTGAAAAGCAAAGTTGTCATCTTGAAGACTAAGGTGCGCCTGACCCAAACCATGATGTGTTCAATCGCCTCATATGCTTGTGAAAGCCGGGCAATAAATAAAGAAAACCGAAGAAGAATTGATGCCTCCAAATTGTGGTGTTGGCGAAGACTATTGAACATACCATGGACAGCCAAAAGAAGAACAAATCTGTCGTGGAAGAAATACAGCCAGAATGCTCCTTAGAAGTGAGGATGGCAAGACTTCATCTCACGTACTTTGGACGTGTTATCAGGAAGTACCAGGCCCTGGAGAAGGACATCATGCTTGGTAAAATGGAGGGCCAGCGAAAAAAAGGAAAGCTTTCAACAGGATGGACTGACACAGTGGCTGCAACAAAGGGCTCAAGTATAACAGCGATTGTGAGGATGGCGCAGGACCAGGCAGTGTTTCGTTCTGTTGTACATAGGGTCCCTATGAGTCGAAACCAACTTGACGGCACCTAACAACAACAACCTCCGCTCTTAACCCCTGTAATCCATTCTTCACACCTCAGTTAGTATTATTTATTTAAAAAGTTAAATTATGTGACTGTATGGATGAAAATCCTGGAAGTACTTCCCATTATTCTTAGAATAAAATTTCAATTACTTACAGTGGCCTAGACGGCCCTATATATTCTGGCCCATACCTGTCTCTTCAACCTCTTCCTATTCCACTGTCTGTCTTTCCCTCAAAAATAAAACTTCCTGGGATTCTTCTAGATATTCACATAAACTGTTTCCTTTCTACGCTAAGGCCTTCACACCTTTTTCTCTCAACATTGCCCCTCAAGCCCTGCTACAGCCTTCAGCTCCAAAGTCTGTTCTTCAAGGAATACATCGTCAAACCGGGAAGCTCAGGTTAAGTAAGATCCCTATGAAACACCCTCTTTTATCACCTTGTACTTTTTTCCCATAATACTCATTCCAATAATAATTAATTTTATAATTATTTAATCAATTGCTTAATTAAATTAAATGATTAATTTAATTCAGTCATTTGTTAATGTCTGTCGCTCTCTCTAAAATGAAATCTCCGTAAGGACAAGAAACGGTTTTATTTCCCTCATATATTTAGTGCCTGACTGAAGACTTTGCACTTAGTAAGTGCTCAGCAAATACGCAGTGAATTAATGAATAAGTAGACATAATAAATGACTAAAATTTAATTTCCTTACCTCAGTTATGAGATGGTTTTGTATAAGAGATCATGATGTGTATGTCAGGGAGTTCTGAGGAATCATAGACTTTTTGTTTAATGATATTTTATTGTATTTTTGGTGAAAGTTTACACAGCAAGTTAGTTTTCCCTTTGACAATTTCCACACGAATTGATCGATACGTTAGTTACATTTTCACATTGTGTCAACATTCTCGTTAGCTGTGTTCTGGTTGCTCCATTTGCAGTACTGTAGTTTCCCTGTCCCCTTATCTTTGCATCTTTGCTTCTGGTTGAATGTTGACGTTTTGAACGCATACAGACTTTTTTTTTTTTTTTAGTAGTGCACAGACCTAATGCGTAATAGCCTTTATTTTGTGTGTCACTCTGCTCTTCTGTTAAAAGATGATCTCGAGATAATTTTGGTTCAAGAGTGTCTCAGGGTGATAGTCTCAGGGAGTTCTTTGGTCTGGGGTAGTCCAGTTAGTCTGGCCATTTTTAAGAATTTGAGTTTTGTTCTACCTTTTTCTCCCATTCTAATCATCTAGTGTGCCCCTAGACAGATCAGTCAATGGGAGTAGCCAGACACCATCTAGTTCTTCTGGTCTCAGGGTCGTTGAGGTCATGGCTTGTGTAGACTATCAGTCATGTAGGCTTTTTTCTTCTCTATGATTTTGATTATCTTCTTACTCTTTTGCTCCTGACAAGTAGAGACGATGAATAGTTGTATTTCACGTGGCCGCTTGAGAGCTTTTAAGACCCCAGATGCTGCTCACTTCGCTAGGATGCAGAACATGAACTTTGTGAGCTATATATGCCAATCGACTGAGTACTCCCTTGAGACAAAGGTCCTAAGCCTTCAAACCTAGAAAACCAGTCTCAGAATGTGTTTGGTTATATCTGAGGAAAGCATAGACTTTTATCTCTATGCAGTTATTGATCTCTGCTTTTCAAAATGAGCTTCCTCACGCCACCCCGTTTAGAAACAAATAGGCATCATGGTCTGTATGTTGGGCACTGTGCTGGATGAGCTGGGCCCAAGTCCTATACCTAAGCTCAGTCTAACGGGATCAGTCATAACCTCACATAAAATTATGCAATGTACAAAGTGGTCAGTGTCGCCCAGAGATTCAGATACTGCTATGATGATTTAGAAGTGAGAGAAATTGCTTCAAGCTGAGAGCATCCAGCTTCTCCTAAAGGGTTAGTGTCCACGTTAGGCCTGGGAGCGTTACTGTGTTTTGACTTCTTGGAGATGAGTCGGTAAAGGCATTGCCAGAGAGATTCTATGACCGAATGTTTGCTCTCTCCAGGCTGTTACAAGGGAAGCAAAATCTCGAATCAAGAGGCAGGAATCGTTTGAGTCAGTTTTTACTGTGCACAATTCCTGACCTTTTTGTTATGTCTCTATTCTATATTCACCCTTTAGTTTACATAGAGTAAAATTCATTTTTTTGGGGGTATAAATGCTATGGATTTTGACAAATGCGTATAGTCATGTAATACATTTTATGAATGTTGGCAACTGCATATAGCCATGTAACAATCACCACAATCACGATCCAGAAAAACTCCATGACCGTCTAAAATTTCACTCATGCTGCCGCTGTGCATTCGACAGCATCCCGCCCCAAACTCTGGCAACCACTGACCAATCTTCTGTCTCTATAATTTTGCCTTTTCCTGAATGTCATATACATGCAGTTATACAGGACTGGCTTCTGTCAGTTAGCATAATGCATTTGAGCTACATCCGTATTGTTGTGTGAGTATCAGAATTCCATTCCTTTTGTTGCTGAGCAGTATCCTATTGCATAGATATACCACAGTTTGTTTATGCGTTCACTAGTTTTTGGTGAATATGAATAAAGCCATTATAAACATCTGTGTACAGGCTTTTGCCTGAACATAAGTTTTCATTTCTTGTGTAAATACCTAGGGGTGATATTGCTAAGCCTTATGGTAGTGTGTGTTTAGCTTAATAAGAAACTGCCAAATTATTTTCCAAAAGGGTTGCGTCATTTTGTATCCCCATCAACAGTGAATGAGAGTTCCAGCTGCTGCACAACCTTGCCAGGACTTGGTATTTTCCATTTTTAAAATTTTAGCCATTCTAATAGGTATATAGTGGCATCTCATGTGATCTTAGTTTGCATTTCTCTAATGATTAATGATTTTGAGCATCTTTTCATTTGCCATATGTCTATCTTCTTTGATTAAATGTCTGTTGAAATCTTTTGTCCAATTTTAAATTGGGTTGTTTGCTTCCTTACTGAATTTTGAGAGTTCTGTATATTCAGAATGTAAGTCATTTATCAGCTCTGCAATGCGTAAATATATATATAGTTTTACCATCTGTGGCTTGTCTTTACTAGCCTTTGATTATGCTGGTTCTTTTAAAGTTCTGCTCCCAAGTCTTTCACTGGCTCTACCACTCATCTCTAGCGTGTTTACAGAGCTTGTAGGCTCTTCCAGGCACCGTGGGGGAGATGGAAGTGAAAAGAACAGTTTTTCTGTTCACAAGGAGCCTTTAGGTAGCTGGAAAGAGAATCCAGGTATATAAACATCTATAACATATGGAATAACCTTCTGAGTGCCACAGGGAAGTAAAGACAGGGTTTTATACTGTAGAGCAGATGTGTTCTTTGCCACTTTTCTCTTTCCTTATTTGCCTTTCATTGAGGTTTCTGGTTTTACAATATTTTAAGGACAGATTCCACAAGAGAGGAAGAATAAAGGATCTGGATAATGAGATTTGAAAAACTGTAATAAGGTAGCTGCCCCTTCTACAGTCTTGTGCATTATCCTTGATGATGATGGAGGCTGGGGGAATGGAAAAGGAACAGGCATTAAACAATGTAGTCTTTCTTATCTTGACACATCACAGTCCCCCTCTCCAACAATTGTAGAGCAAAAGAATCACCTCAGAAGGTGAGTAGCTTCACGGCACCCTCCCCTTCCTAGGTTGCTGTGATTGTCTCCTTTGTCATCATTTCCGGTTTGTGTAAGTGAAGGCAGAGATGACAAATGGATAAAGAAATTCCACTCCTGACGCATGTGGAGTCACACATGTGTGACCCCTTGGATACTCGTCTCTCATTCAGACAGCCTCAGGGCACAAACATGTGTTTTCCAGTCATCCTTTATCTCTGTTCATAGCTGTCTTTTAACCTGTGTCACTTGTTTTGTGGTGAAAATATACACACCAAAGCATTTGTCAATACAGCCACTTCGACAGTTACAATTCAGTGACATTGATTACATTTTTCATGTCGTACCACCATTTTTACTATCCTTTTCCAAAATATTCCACCACCAGTAACTCACTGTCCCCCAAACAAAAAGCTCCTCCCTTCCCACTTTGTCAAAATGGTGTCAGAGCCGTGTCTGTCTTCCTCTCTCTTCGTAAGAGGGAAGGAGAATCAAGATCACCGGCCCAAAGCTGATTCCTATGCGGTGGAGGTCAGACATGTCTCCTCTCTCTGCAGTCTTTACTAATTCTGACGCCAACCTTCCCTCCCTCGGCACTCTCTACTTCTCTGTTGGGTTCGATAATTCACTGCAATGGCCACACAGAACTCACAGACAATACTCATGATTATGGGGTTTATTAGGGAAGTAACAGGTTATAATTCAGGCTCAGGAATATTCAAGATACAGTTCTTCCATCAGGATAGCCTCTTTTCAGCTGTGCTCACAGGCATACCTCTCTCTGGTCCTAGGCCTCTGTCCTGCTCAAGCAAGTGTTTCAAAGCTCTTTTAGCTCTTGCCAGTAAGTCCCCAGAGGGACTCCCAGACCACTCCGTGGGCCAGGAAGCCCACTTTGCGGTCACCTGCCTGGGTCTCCTGCCAGTCTCTCTTGCCACCGCTTCTCGCAGTCTTCCGGGTTATAGCTCACCATCTCTCTTGGTCTCCTAGTTCCGGGAGCTTCTCAGCACAGGGATCCTGGGTCCAAAGGACACACTGTCCGCTCCTAGCTGTTCTTCCTTGGTGGTGGTGGGATCCTCCCTCTGCTCTGGAATTGGCTTTTTTTTAAGGCAAAACCGGCCAGTCCTCTTGATGGGCCGCAATTGCCTTATCTGCACGGTCCCACACCGTCACTTGGGTGGGAGTTAAAAGACTATGGCATGAAAAGCCACACAAAATCGATCCATTGCACTGCAACCTCCCTCCCACTCCTGCTAACCATTAGTAATCTTTGGTTTCTCTGGATTTGCTTATTTCATATAAGTGAGATCATACAGTATTTGTCTTTGTGCAACTTATTTCACTCAGCATGATGCTTTCAAGGTTCATCCATGTTGTGGCATGCATCAGCATCAGGACTTCATCTCTCTTTACAGCTTGTCTAACTGTGTCTTTCAAGTACCATCGGTGGCTCCTGGTTGCTACCATGATCATGTTGGAATTTGTTACCCTGTATAAGCCTAGTCTACCATTCTCATGCTCTACTAAATCGTCCCACCTGATGGAAAGTCTGCTGGACCAGCTGACTCATAACAGCTCCCTCACTGTCTTTCCACTTACAGTGTTCAGGCTGCCTGGTCTCCTCTTGCTGTGCACATTCAATTGACTTCTCAGGCTTACATCAGATGCCATCTCTCCTGTGAAGGCTTCTTTGAACCCACCTCTTTCTCAGTCAAAATTAAGAGCTCCTTCTGCCCTCTGATGGCACGCTGCATCCATTTTGTTTTAGCATTGACTTCATTTTGCTTTGTATTGTGGTTAATTGCTTGCCTGTCTGTCTGTCTGTCCTCTCTAGGTGATGAGGTCTTTGAGCGCAGAGGACATGTCTTAGCTGTACCTTTATCCTGCACTGGAGCTTATTATAAACTGTGGCATGTAAGAGATTCGTCCTGAGGGTTTATTGATTGAAGGACATGACATAACCCACAGTTCACCTTGCTTTGTGACCCAGACAGGAGCAGTGTCTGAGTGGCTGATGGTTGTCACTGGAGGTGACAGGGTCATCTGATGTGTTCTAAGCAAATGCAGTCCTGTTTGTCTGTTGGCTGTGATTATGCTGTCCTGTCTAGGATAGGGAAAGGTGATGTGATTTTGAGTAATAAGCAACTTGGCTGTAATTGTCTACCTTAAATGCCTTCCATTGTTCTGCTTAAGGTGATTTTCTATGAGCATGAAATGTTCTCCTTCCCAGACAGTTGATGGAGGAGCTGAGTCATGCCTGCCTATACTTAATAAGACAGAGGCAGCTAACACCCGAGGGAGCCGCCTTCCAGGACAAGCTGACATTTCTGACTCCTGTGCTTTTTCAAAGTGGGTGTTGTGAGGGAAACATGAGCATGAAGATAGCTCTGGAATCTCCACTGGAGACGGGACTATGTGATGACGCTGTCTGAATCAGGCAGATGTGATCTGCCCCACTGCCCCTTGACGTGCGCCTTCTGATGCTGGGAGCTGCTTCTCAAGGATTTTATGCTCCAGATTAAAGGGAGACTCACTTTCTCTTAACTAGTCCCCACCCACTCTCACCCTTTTCTCCTGAAAAGCTGGTTTGGCTTTACATTTTAGGATTTGGGATATAAAATACTGTTGAGGTTAGCATTGGTTATAAACTCATCATATTATAAAGATGAAAGGGGTTGGAGAACTTCTGGTTTTATCTTCTTGTATTACAGATGAGAAAATTGAGTCCCAGAAAAGGAAACTTATGTGGCCACTGAGAACCTAGTTGCCTTTGAGTTGATTCTGACTTATGATGACCCCATGTGTGTCAGAGTAGAACTGTGCTCCATAGGGTTTTCAGTGGCTGATTTTTCCTGGAAGTAGATTACCAGGTCTTTCTTCTGAGGTGCCTATGATTGGACTTGAACCTCTAACCTTTCAATTAACAGCAAAGTAGGTTAACCATTTGCATTGCCAAGAGACTCCTGTGTGGTCACAGTCAAAGTTAAAGCCTAGACCCTAGAATGCAGCAGATCTTATTAGAATCCCTCTCTTCCACTTACTTGCTGTGTAATCATTTGGATAGCTCTGAAGTTATCTAAGTCACGTGCTCTTCATTTGTTAAATGGGGACAATAATAAAAACTTGTTCAAAAGGGTTGTTATGAGGATTACAAGGGATAATACATGTAAAGTATGTATTCCTGGCATGTAATATCTGACATGTGCAAAGCGTTCAATATCAGGTGGTGGTGTGGTAGATAGTATAATGATAATTGTGGTCACAGTGACAGAGATAGGATAAGAAGTCAGGTCTCCTGACCCCCATGTCCTTTTTTTTCTGTAGGGAACACTACAAGACATACCTCAGGAACTATATTTAGTGGCAAGGAGATTTAAAGAGATCTGCCTGAAAATAAATATATATTAAAACAAAGGATCAGTAGCTAGTTGTTTGGTATGGGACAGAAGGAAAGAACCTGATACGAAATATTTGTTAGCATGAGAATCAAACTGAGTAGAGTATGAGAGGGAAAGAATTCTACATAATGTCTCCCAACTAGAAACCAGATGGGGTGAGTATGATACCACAGGGGTTGACAGTTTTGGTGGAGAAAGGGCTGGTTCTAGAAGCCCGAGGCTGTGTTGCCTAATAGCTCTGTGACCTTCCAAGTCACTCTCTGCACCTCTCTTTCCAAACCCCTAAATGAGGCAACAGTTCCCACCTCGGTGATCAAAGGATATCAAGTGTTGTAAACGTCCATATAAACCATAGATGAATGGATATTCTGTTGGCAAGTGTGGATTTGTAATCTTTGATGGGAGATGCTGGTGGTTGTTGGGGGGTGGGGAGGGTAGAAGGAAATGACCCTAAGGGATGCGCTTGGAATATTCTCCTGTCTCAGAGTGTGGGAACAGAGACTGCATTACATATTTCTAAGCAACCACTATTGTTATCACTGTCTCCACCAGGCAGGGACGGCAGCATGGGGAGGCTGGAAATCCCCAGGGGTGACTGTCGTGGACTTGACAGTTTTGCCTTGGGATGTACCAGTTTTGCTTTAGGATATGTACTTGGGTGTGCGTGCGTGCGTGCGTGCGTGCGTGTGTGTGTGTGTGTGTGTCCTAATAATATAATATGTACTGGGGCACTTATAGTTCTATCACTAAACTCATAAAAGCCCTCTTGGTTTGACTGCAGGCCCTTTCCCTGGGTCTAGCACCTATTCTTCTTAGTTTTCTTTTTCTCTTTTCTGGTGATTGTTTTGGTTTTCCTCAGTGGCAGAGCATGGGTGGTACAGTCACTGATGAGCATGAGTAGGGAGGGATTGAGTGCTATGTGAAGGAGCTGCAGACAACAAGCGGGATGTTACATAAGAGGTTCTACATTTCATTTTTCTGAAGTGTTTACGTTTGCTTCCTGTTTCAAAAGTGCCTTTCTCCTGTTTTGCTTTCTTTGTTTTAAGAGCTCTAGAGTTCAGAGAAGTTGGTGTGTCATTTCAGCTTTTTTTTTTTCAGCAATAAATATACAAGAGGCAAATGTTCTCAGCCTTAAGACTACAGTGAGTTAAGAAGCTGAAGGTAAATGTATTGTTAGGTGCCATCAAGTCAGTTCTGACTCATAGCGACCCTATAGGACAGAGTAGAACTGCCCCATAGGGTTTCCAAGGAGCAGCTGGTGGATTTGAACTTTTGGTTAGCAGCCTAGCCCTTAACCACTGCGCCACCAGGGCTCCAACGTAAATGTAGGTATGAAAATTCAACCTCTGACTTACCAGGAAAAAACAGAAAAACAAAGACTGATGTGAGTGTAGTATAAACTCTCTTTTGTTTTTAATATGCTGAAGTAATGTGTGAGACAGGGAGAAGAGCTAGGAATCTGGAAGTCTGGGTTTTTACCCTGGCTCTGTAACTAGCCCAGTCTTTAACATCAGGCATTCTCTTGCTCCTCTGGTCTCAGCGTTTAGTATGTATAATGTGTCACTGGGGCTGGATGGTTTCCAAGGCCCCCTTCCAGCTTGAATGTGCAGTGGTTTTCTAAGATGTACAGGGAATTATTAAAAACAAACAAACCAACCAGTTGCCGTTGAGTTGATTCCAACTCATGGTAACCCCGTGTGTTTCAGAATAGAACTTCTCTGCACACGGTTTTCGATGGCTATGATCTTTTGGAAGTTGACGTCCAACACTTTCTTCCAAGGCGCCTGTGGGTGGATTCGGACAGCCAACCTTTCAGTTAGTAGGTGAGCAATTAACCATTTGCACCACCCAGGGATTTCCAAAGTGAATTATAGATGACTTAAATACTCAGAAACTTAGACCAAAATTTCATCTTGGCATGTTCTTTTCTCAAGACCCTACTCTTCCTCTTGGGAGCTCAAACTGTGCTCTAACGGAGTGACCACTGACAACCCGGCTGCTCAGAACCCCATCTCTTGAATTCTTCCCAGCACCCCACCATCATTCACTGCCAGACGTTTCTCCAAACCCCATTTCTCGTGCGCTCAGTTTTTGATGCTTGCTTCATTCTATTTCCTCTCAGAAGCTCCTGCTTTCTGCTTGTCACTACCAGCCTTCAAGAAAAATCTACATGCTTGACACATTATTAAAATGGAACGAGACTGCACTGGCATTTCCCAGGTGATGCCTCTGTTAAACAGTGGTGGGATGGCAGCTTATGTCTCTGTCTCTGGCAGCTGATGAAGATTTCAGGCTCCCTTCTGCTCCAGGCAATTTTCTGAGACTTGCTGAGGTGGTCTCTGGTAAGACTCACAAGGTGCTCTTTCCTTTGACTTTGTAATTGTGCATAGAAAAAGCTGCAAATCCCCAGGCAAGGGATGGAACAGCTCTTAATTAAAAGTTAAACCATCCTGAGGTGCTCTCACTGAGTGCACCTCCCTGGCCCTCTTACTGGGAAGTGAGGTGCGGGGATGGAGGAGACTGGAGACTTGCTGAGTGCTTGGAGGGCTTTAAACTTCCATTATGCTGTTGAGTGAAAAGGTGACTGTGTGCTGAGCTCGCGTCGCTAATAAGAAGTTTGTCCATTCTCAGCCCATTTTCTACATTTTAGGACTCCAATCTTAATTTTGGATTTTCTGCCCCTGGCTCTTGTAAAATGAAATAAACAAATCAAAACCAAAGGCACAAAAAATTCACTTTTCCTACTGACTTAATCTTGGTAAGTCTCAATTTTCTCATCGGTAAAATTGAGATAACATAGCTAGAAGGTAGTAAGTGATTACCATGCACCAGAGACCGTGTGGTGTTTTCATGTATAATCTTATTTACTTCTACCAGCAGTACTATAGGGTAAGTACTTTCATTAGGTTCACGTTTAACTCTGCGCTCTATTACGCATGAGGTAACCTAGATAAATGCAGGATCCTTCTCTCCAGATGCCACACCTATGGGCAGCATTGCCACCAGCTTGCTTTTAATCTCAAGGGCAAGACCATGTATATTAACTACTTTATCTGTAAAATGACAGAGATGCTTTATTAGCCTAATGATTTTATGGCTTGACCATTTCCAACACATGTAAAGTTGTCTTCCACGGCCCACTATCAATGCAATGTGTTCCAATCTTCCTGAGTTTGCTTCTTTGCCTATTTCCTCCGTCCTCCATTTTGAAGGGGTGTGCACTTTTGGACTGTATTCATCCTCAGTACCAACTTGTGAATATTTGTACAAAATATGTATTTGAAATATATATTTTTATTAGGATATTTTTAGAGAAAGAGTATGGAATTTGGAATGACCAGACATGATTCTGCTCTGGCCGCTAGTAAGCTCCATGTCATTCATCAACTTAGCTCCTGGCTCATTACCCCATTTGTAAAACGAGACAGTTATACTCAATGTTTTTGAAACTCCCTTGTAGTCCAACACTCTCAAACACTTGGCTAAAAGTGAGTCTCCATAGGTTAAATGTCACCAACATTTCTTGGGTCATGGAATTGGCCATGCCCTTGAGAAAGAAAGGAATATAAAGTAATATTTACAATATGAAGGCTACATGTACAGCTTTCCACTAAGCTTTTTGTGTGTTGTCTCATTTGCTCTTCAAACCAATCTCCCTTTTTTAGAGATGAGACTATTTAGCCTAATCACATGGCTGGAGCCCTGGTGGTGCAGTGGTTAAGAGGTCAGGATGCTTATCAAAAGGTCAGCGGTTTGAATCCACCAGCCACTCTTGGAAACCCTATGGGGCAGTTCTACTGTGTCCTGTAGGATCGCTAGGAGTTGGAATTGACTCGATGGAAACGAGTTTGTTTTTTGTTTTGTTTGTTTTAATCACATGGCTAAGAAGTGGCAGAATAAGGATTTGAACTGAGATTGTCAGACTCCAAAGATTGTCCCATGTGTACTCTGTAGGAGAAGTAGATTTGGGCTATAAGAGACTTGGTTTGGTCTCTCCCTACCTCTGTCACTTATTGTTGACCCATCTCTCAGACTTGTCTTTTGATCTCTCTTAGCCTCATTCACCTCATCTGTGGAATGAGAGCATTACCAGTTATCCTGCCTGAACTGGAGGCTACCACCAGATCTAAGTTCCATATGTTCTGGGATTCTACAATATAGTATGTAAGACACCTTTACTTCCAATGCTGACTAACTGTTTCTTGAATTGAAATTTGAAGGCAGAGACCATATTATTTTTGGCATTTTGTTCATAGCCCCTGGCACTCTTAGGACCCTGACTAAATATTATGTAATAATGAAAATCATAGACTCATAGGGTCGCTATGAGTGGGAATCGACTCGACGGCAGTGAGTTGTTTTTTTGTTGCTAATAATGAAAATAAAGAGAGTGAAGACTGCTTGATTATTATATGAGACTAGTAATTGGATCTTTACATCTTAATCATGGATTAGAAAAGATTGCTTGAGGAAAAGAAAAAAAAAAGAACCAGCTAATGACCACTTCGAGTTGCCCCAGTGTACCATGCCACGCTTGACATAAGCCAGTTTGTTCATTGTCACAGCAGCCCTGCAAAGAAAGCCATTCCTTTCGGCAGCCAGAGGATGCTCATTACAGTATTTTTTTTTTTTTAAGGAAATAATGGAGCCATGGTACAGAGGTAGCAAACCCAGAATCCATTCTTTAGCTTGCTGACCCCCTGATGCCACTGTGATGGGAGATACAGAGCCTTTTCTAGGGGGTTATTAGATGATTCTATTCCGTATTCATCCTCATGATGCACATCAGCAGGAAGGGTGGCAGCTGGACCCTTCTTGGCCATAAGCACATGACCATTAAGGGTCTTTTTGTTGTTGCTCCAAAAAGCCAGTTGTGAAATGGTTTAGTGGAGACCAGAAAGACGCTGAGATGTTTGGCAGCTTCACTAGACCTGGGAACCCTAAAATTCTCTAGAGAACTCAGGACTTTCATTTAAGTCCTTGGCCACAAGGGACACTTGGTAGAAAGTAACACAGGTTTAGACACTAAGAATAGAACCTCAGCATCGCAGGTGTTGGATTAAATCCAAACCTCCGAGCTCCTGGAGATCCTATAATGCTGCTCCTGTGACAATAGTTAGAATCGGAAAGAGCCCAGCTCTAAGTCATCCTTTAGATACTTTGATTTTGTGTCTATAAATATCACTTAGGAGTTCCTGGGTGGCTCCAATGGTTAAATGTTCCACTACTAACTGAAGGGTTGGTGGTTCAAACCCACCTAGAGGCACCATGGAACAAAGGCCTGGTAATCTGCTTTTGAAAGGTCACCGTCTTGAAAACCCTGTAGAGCAGTTCTATTCTGCAATAATGGGGTCACAATGAGTCAGAATTGACTTGATGGCAGCTGGTTTGATAGTGGTTAAGAGCTCGGCTGCTAACCAAAAGGTCAGCAGTTTGAATCTACCAGCCACTCCTTCGAAACCCTATGGGGCAATTCTACTCTGTCCTGTAGGGTTGCTATGAGTTGAATCCACTCGACAGCAAAGGGTTTGGTGGTTTAGTACCACTTATTATGGACTATGTTCTGCATTCATCATTCGTAGGTTGGGTTGTTTTCATCTGTGGTGGTTCACTTTCCTTTTTCACCTCTTCTTTTTTCGTTTTTTCTTTCTTTTCATAATAAGAGAAACCCTTCATGCTTGCCTGGTAATGACATTCTCCACACTTTTTATAACTAGCCACACCTGCCTCTTCTAATTAAAGTGGCAATCTTAAATCAATCAAACAAAAAAAACAGTTGCCATTGAGCTGATTCCAATTCATGGCAACCCCATGTGTGTCCGAGTAGAACTGTGCTCTACAGGGTTTTCAGTGGCTGATTTTTCAGAAGTAGATCACTAGAGTTTTCTTCCAAGGCAGCTTTCGGTGAACTCGAACCTCTAACCTTTTGGTTAGCAGCTGAGCACGTTAACTGTATCACCCAGGGATTCCAGCAGCCTTTAGGACAGTGTAAAGATAAATACCAATGTTGCAAGGAGGAGGAGTGCAATGTTGAGGATAAAACTTGTTCTAGGAATAAACTCTAGCAACCCCTGCATGACTGAAGCTGTGGCTTATGGGTTTCTTCTTCACACTCTTTCTGCCTTTGGCATTCTTTCCTTATCTGGCAAAACTTATCATCTGCTCGGGGCTATTTCCTATTTTCTTCAAGTATTTCAGTCAAGAAAACTCCCTTATTTTGTGGGAGTAAGATATATCTAACTGTCTGTCCAGGAAAGCCATCTGCTGAGGTATTAGCTCAGTATTGTTGAGCAGCACAAGAGATACGAGAATATGTAAGGGATGCTCACAGCCACTTCAGCTCTTCCTTCCCCAACCCTGACTCCTTGCTCTCCTTTTGATGGCTTAGTTGACAAGTATAAATTATAAAACATTTTCTAGACCTTTGTTTGAGTATGTCTACCCTGAATTGTTGTTGCTAGGTGCCTGGAGTCAGTTCCGACTCATAGCGTTTCTATGTACAACAGAATGAAACACTGTCTGGTCCTGCACCATCTTCACAATCATTATGCTTGAGCCCATTGTTGCAGCCACTGTGTCAATCCATCTCCTTGAAGGTCTTCCTCTTTTTAGCTGACCCTCTGCTTTACCAACCACAATGTCCTTTTCCAGGGACTGGTCCCTCCTGATAACATGTCCCAGGTCGTCTCATGTATTCAAATTAAATATATGTAAATTTTAATGGAGGCAGCAGTGGTTCAGTGGCAGAGTTTTCGCCTTCTGTGCGGGAGACCTGGGTTAGATTCCCCACCAGTGCACCTCATGCCCAGCCACCACCCTCTGTCCGCAGAGGCTTGCGTATTGCTATAATTCTGAACAAATTTCAGCAGAGCTTCCAGACTAAGATGGACTAAGAAGAAAGACCTGGTGACCTACTCCTGAAAATCAGCCAGTGAAAACCGTATGGATTAAAACAGTCTCGTCTGCAAACAATTACGAGGATGGTGCAGGACTGGGCAGCATTTTGTTCTGCGGTGCATGGGATCACCATGAGTTGGGATCAACTCGACAGCCGCTAACAGCAACAACAATAAAAACAACAAGATGTGCAAATAACTTGGCCGTTTATGTACTTTATATCCTAGTCTCAATTTTCATAACTTTTCTGTACTCTTATGAGCTTCATTTTTTGGATGTGGAAACTGAGGTTCATGATGGTTGAGGGACCGAGTTGGTCCTAACGCCTGCCCTGAGTACCCTCTATAAAACTGCATATTCCCACTTCTCACCTCTCCCAGGCCTACCCCCTACCCGATCCCTCTTACCAGGCTGTGTATTTTAGTGTGTTCCACGGATTTATCACCTTTCAGCAAGCTCTCCGTTTTTCTTTTTTAGTTGTCAATTGTTTATTGTCAATCTCCCCCCATTAAAATTTGGCTTCCATGAAAGTAATGTCTGTCGTAGCCACTGATCCATCCCAAGCACTTACGTTAGTACTAGGAACATGGTAGGATGCTCAGTAAATAGTTTTTCAGTGACTGAATCAAGTCAGTAGGTGTCAAAACCTGCTTTTGAACCGTGTCTATTATCCCCAGCCCTTGGGCTTGGTGCTCTATGCCACTTGCCTCCTCTCTCAGTGCTCCTGCTAATGGTTTAGTCTCTGACGCTCCTATTTCTTGCCTCAGAGACTTGCCCACTTGTTGTTGATGTACTCTCTGCCTTCCTGCCACTCATTCAGCATTGCCAGCGAGCCTAACCTGTTGCCTCACAACTTTGGATTCAGTCTCAGGCTAATATTTCTGGAAGAGCCACGCCTACCACGAGAAAAACAAAATTAAGCAAAACTTCCAGAACGGACCTAAACCCAGCCCCTCCATTTAACTTAATCCCCCACACTCCAGCTTAGATAGGACTGCTGGCACATGCACACCCATCCACACTGGGTTTCAATTTATAATGCAAAAAGTAACTAATTTTGTTTTCAACCCAATTCCTGTCTGCCACCTCCACTCCTCCATGCTGTTTTATAATATAATTAATAGAATTTAATGTATAACATAATGTAATATTACTATACTCCTTCTTAGAAGTCTGCTGCAACAGTTGGGTTCATTCTACCAAGTATTTTACTTGACTTTGTGCCTGTGTCTTCCTTTCTCAAAGACTGTTAACTTCTCAATGGTAAGGACCCATCACAGTTATCATGCGTATTCAGCTAATGTGTCCTGAGCTCCCTTCATAAGCCAGGCCCTGTAATTCTCATAGGACACTATAAGATGGACATATTACCCATGTGGAAACTGAGTCTGAGAGGAAAAGCATTTTGTCCCAGGTCTTCTGGCAAGTAAGTGACCTTTGGCAAGTAACTGCATATGGACAGTCATTCCACCTTAGGTCTTCCACGGTTCAAGTCTTTCTGTTTTTTGTAAGTCTGACTTCCTGTTTTTGTGTGGTTTTTTTTTTTTTTTTTTTTTTCCCATCCGTGTGTCTCTCTACCTCAGCACCCAGCACAGAGTTCCTTTCTTATGGTAGGTCCTCAGTAAGTATTTAATAAATACAAAAATACATGAATAGCTTTCCTGTGGGAAGCGCCCTGTTTTGAATGGGTGACCATAGATTTGGGACAAGCATCCTAGATCTGTGTTCAGGCAGCTTTTATTTGTGCTACCACTCAGGCACATAGTTAATCTCTCTGTCTCGGTTTCCTGGCATGTAATGTGGGAATGGCCATGAAAGCTCAAGAGGGTGTTGTGGCATTAATTAGGGAAAATGTATACCCTGCTATGTAAATGCTAATTGCTGTCAGGACCGTGGGTTGGATTTGCTACTGACTTGCCTTTGCAAGGCTTTGCAAATTTCCATTCGCCCTCTGTGCCACTGAGCACCAGCCTTAAGAAACCCTTTGACTGAGGGAAATGATGACTTTGTGATTTCCCCATGTTGAGGGACCATGTTAGAGAGGCTTTCCATGGTAGAGTAAACTGGAAAAGAAGGGGCATTTAAAAAAAAAAAAAGGAATTCGCTGTGGCAGTGATTTGCTAAATTCCCTTTGCTCTTATTAAAGACAAATCTATTTGCATAATAGCCTCCTCCCTAGTCTGTTCTTTGCCTGATGCCTGCGGTGAATCTGATAATTAATTTGGTATTACATGACACTCCAGCCTGTGCCATAGATTTTATTTTTATTTGTTCATTGAATAATTTAGAAAGCTCTGGCAAAATACCCTCAGGTGGCTGGCTAGAGAAACTTAAAAACTCACAGAAATGATTTCAAATGGGCAAATGCCCCAAAGAAAGCAGATCAGTAATCCCATTCTTGCTAATGTCTATGAATGCTAATATATATGTTTTCAGCTCCCACTGCAAAGGAGCCTGATTCACATTATAGACATATCCATTTGGCCCACGACTCTTTGAGATTGAGAGGAGGTAGAATCATTTTCTGTCCCTTTTAAAATTAATTGTATTTGATTTGATGGAAAAAATATTAAGTCTCTGTTGTTGTTGTTAGGTGCCGTGGAGTTGTTTCAACTCATAGCGACCCTGTGTACAACAGAACAAAACAGTGCCTGGTCCTGTGCCACCCTCGTGGGATCATTGTTATGCTTGAGCCCATTGCTGCAGCCACTGTGTCAATCCATCTCATCAAGGATCATCTTCTTTTTCGCTGACCCTCTACTTTACCAAGCATGATATCCTTCTCTAGGGACTGATCCTTCCTGGTAACATGTCCAAAATATGTGACACGAAGTCTCGCTATCCTTGCTTCTAAGGAGCATTGTGGCTGTACTTCTTCCAAGACAGATTTGTTCATTCTTTTGGCAGTCCATGGTCTATACAATATTCTTCACCAACACCATAATTCAAAGGCATCAATTCTTCTTCGGTCTTCCTTAATTCATTGCCCAGCTTTCTCATGCATATGAGGTGATTGAAAACACCATGGCCTGGGCACACCTTAAAGTGACATCTTTGCTTTTTAACACTTCAAAGTGGTCTTTTGCAGCAGATTTGCCTAATACAATGCATTGTTTGATTTCTTGACTGCTGCTTCCATGGGTGTTGATTTTCCTAGATTTGTACTTCATACATTCCACTTTCCAATTATTAAAGGATGTTTGCAGCTGTTTCTTCTCATTTTGAATCACACCACATCAGCAAATGAAGGTCCCAAAAGCTTCACTCCATCCACAGGATTAAGTGGACTCTACTTTGAGGAGGCAGCTCTTTCCAGGCATTTTTTGAGTGCCTTCCAACCTGAGCAGCTCATCTTCTGGCACTGTATCAATGTTCCACTGCTATTCATAAGATTTCCACTGGCTAATTTTTTTCAGAAGTAGACCACCAGGTCCTCCTTCCTAGTCCATCTTAGTCTGGAAGCTCTGCTGAAACCTGTCCACCATGGGTGACCCTGTTGGCATTTGAATACCGGTGGCATAGCTTCTAGTATTACAGCAAAAACGTAAGCCCCCACAGTATGACAAACTGACAGACGTGTGGGGGATTAAGTCTATAGACTCAGCCAAAAATCTTGGTAATTGATCCGTATTTAGATTATAATATAAAAGGGCCTTTAACAAATGCTGTTGATTGCTCTTGACTTATTAACTTATGAAAGTAAATTCTGACTTCCTTTATTAGTCATAAGTGCTATGGCTGCTAACTAAACGGTCAGCAGTTCAAATCCACCAGGCGCTCCTTGAAAACTCTATGGGGCAGCTCTACTCTGTCCTATAGGGTCGTTATGAGTCTCAATCTACTCATTAGCAATGGGTTTGGTTTTGGTTTATTAGTCAAGATAGGCCATATTTCAAGTATAACAAACATACCCAAAATCACAGTGATTTAACACAAAAAGTTTCCTTTTTTACTCATATCACAGCCCCTTGAAGGCAAGGGGGCATTTCTGAGCAGCTCCGCTCTAAGCAATGGCAGGGATCCAGGTTCCTTCCATCTTGTGATGCTTGTTGTTGTTGTCGCTAGTTACCATTAGTTGACTCTGACTCATGGCGACCTTATATAGATCAGAACAGAGTACTGACCCGTCCTGTACCATCTTCATGATCGTTGGTATGTTTGAGCCCATTGTTGAGGCTTTTGTATCAGTCTGTCTCACTGAGGAATTTTCTCATTTTTGCTGACCGTCTGCTTTATCAAACACGATGTTCTTTTCTAGTGATTGGTCTTTCCTGATGATATGTCCAAAGTAGGCAAGAAGTCCCCCCATTCTTGATTCTAAGGAGCATTCCAGTTGTATGCTACCATTTTCAAAATGTGGCCTTCAGGGACGCGATGTAACGGGGAGAGAGAGCACCAACAATCATGCAGGGAGTTTTAAGTTGTACAGCATTTCTCACCACACTGAGTTGGCCAGAACCCAATTATACGGCTCCTACTCCGTTGCCAGGGATATGTAGTCTTTGCCAAGGAAGAGAAAGCCAGGATGGATTAATGAGCATCCAGTCTCTGCCACAGTCTGCCCATTCCACGCTTCCTCCTAAGCTCGTCTGCCTAAGTACGTGCTTGTGATTGAGATGTCTTGCTCGCTCTCCTTTTCCATCTCCTCCTTTACGATCACCGTTTTCCTACTTTACAAAAGAAAAATCCACCTGTTACTCGTCCTCTATCTTACTATTAATCGTTGCCCAGAGCTATAAAGACTTCCATGGGCCAACCTGACTATTTGATACGTTAGTATCAAAAAGTCTCCTTTAATCAAGACACCATTAACCCCCAACAGGGCTTCCTGTTTCTCTCCAGTTTGCCTGTGCTTGTGTTAAGACTGAATCATGACATCGGAGCTGGCCCAAACTGGGGTGCTCTGAATTCAGATAGATCATAGAGTAGGATTACGGGCGTGGTAATAATTTCATTAAATGATCCATCACTCAGTTTTGGTCAAGTAGTGCAAAGCTCTTGAGGGTGAGTGATGCCTTTGAGGAAAACATAAAGCAAGTCTTTATGAAATCCAGAAGGCAGTGACACCTTATTTCATCCACACCACAAACTTAATATGGTGAAGTTCCTGGCTCCATCTGTTGTACAACTCTGTCTCTAAATTATATCCCTGAGAGTTCAAAAGAGAAATGACTGCCATGCCAGTGCATATGAAAATAATTTTTGGAATTAAAAATCATATCAAGGCTTTTTTTTCCTGACAGAGGTAAGTGTGATTAGGATGGTTTGACCCTGAGAACTGGGTTTGCCAATGGGATTTCTTCCTCCTCTCTTTCTCTCCTTTCTTCCATCATTCCTTCTCTTCCTTCCTTCTTCTCCCCTTTTCTTCCCTTTCCTTCTTCTTCCTATTCCTTTTCCTCTCCATCTCCTCCCTCTTTCTTTCTCCATGCCTGCTGGACAGCTGTCATCCTGAGATCTCCTTCTCTGTCCTCTTGGGAATCTTCCCTCCTCTCTCTTATATTGGATCCTCTATTCCTGGATCCCATGTTTTCCTCTTTCATCTTTTATTCTCTCATTTTAAAGGAGAAAAGCCCTCAGAAATTCCTGATCATGAGCACATAAGAAGTAAACCTATTGACTCTTTATGTGCCTGAAAATGTCACCTACATGCTTGATTGATAGTTTGGTTGGGTTACATTCAAGATGGGGAATAGTTTTCCTTCAGATACATGGCTTGATTATCTTGCAGCTTCCAGTCTTGTTTTTGAGATGCACAAAGCCATTTTGATTCCTGATCTTTTGAATGTGACCTTTTTCCCCACCTTTATTTTTTTTACTGCTCAGTAGCTTGTAGAATCTTCTGTTTTCCCACAGTTATTCAGAATATTTGTTCTGTGTGTGTCGTAAGTCTATTTGTATTCATTGAGCTGGGTAATTGATGGATCCATTTAATTCAGAAGGTTGTATACTTCAGTTCTGGGATTATTATTTTTTTTCCTTTAATCATTAAATTGAGATTTTTCTTCTTTCTGTTTTTTCTTTTGGGAGGCCTTTCAGAATCTCCTTGACGGCAATGGGATTTTTTTGTTTATTATTGAGATGGTGGAATTCCTGGACTGGTCTTCTGTTTATCTCTTTTCTGTTTGTTTCTTTTTTTTTTTTTTCTCAGAAATCCTCAACTTTAACATCCAAAACAAACCATCTATTGATTTTTTTTTTTTATTTCTGCAGCCATGTTTTAATTTTAAAGAATTCTTTCCTCTGAGTATTGCTTTGTTACCTCATTCTGTTGTTGCTCCATGGATGCTGCAGGTTCCTTATCACTCTGAGGGTGTTAATGATAGTTGGTTTTGATTTGTGTACCTCTTCTTTTCTAAGCCTTTGTTTTTCCTTGAATGATCTTGATTTTACCAAGTTTCTTTTATTTTGTTCCTTTGAAGACTACCTTTCCTGGTGGAGATTTGTCTCAGCTGTTTGCGTTATCTGTTTATATTCAAGTAATTAAGATGCTGACTGAAAGTTCTAAATATGGGTATGAGGCTTGTTGACCTTGAGTTTATCTGTTGGATGATGTGGCTGCACAATTTGTTAAAGAACTTGTGATCAGCACTGTTAGGTCCTTCTTATTAAATTGGTCAAATTTGCCAAAGAAAATTAAATTATTCTCCTGCCTGGTGGGTAGATTCTGGCTGCCCTGGGAGCTGAGTGGGGAAAATTGTTTAGCACTAGGAAAGGTGGGAGAGGAACTAGGGATGTAACTTTTTGATACGTTAATAGCTTTCCATAGATCATCCTTGTTTAACCAGTCTTTCCATATCCTCGGTCTTAAGGTACCTCCTTGTATCTGCCAGGAGAGGATAGATTTTTGGTGTTGGTAGCAAACAAACCCCAATTTTCTGTGACTTAAAATAACAAAACCCATTGTATGTCATCCGATTTGAGGGTCACAAACTAAGGGAGTCTCAATCTCTGTGTTTTTCTATTTGCCAAGGCAGAGGAAAAGGGAGCATGGTAAAAAGTACCCTAGATTTAAAACACCCAGCACATTTTGTTGGCCAAAGCAAGTCACACGGCCTCTCCTTACTTCAGAGGGGCAGAAAAGTACAATCTTATATATGCCTGGAACGACAACCCAGAAATATTGGGTGAACCTCACTAATGCCTGCTGTTGCTAGTTCTTGGACTTCTTCAGTATTCTGCATTGCAGATTTGCTTACACTTCAGCTTTCGCTTGCTAGCTTGGGATTTGGCTTTTTGAATCTGCTAAGCCAGTTACCACTTGTCCATTTTGATTTTGCTGTTGTCTTCTCTGCTGTTTCCACTATTATTTGAGATTATATCGTGAAAAATTCTTTTACTCTACGGTAATTTCAGTGGAGTTTCAGAAAGGAGTGACATTGATGGGTATGTCCAGTCTGCCATATTTACCCGAAACACTACGGTCTTCATTTTCTATAAACTGAATGAGCTAATTCTGCAACTTTGCAGTTTTGATAAAATATTTATTTAAAGAAAGTGGTAAGATAGATAGTTAATAAAAAAAAAAAAAAGTATTATATTGGCCAGTGTGTATTGATGTGAACAGCGTTTTGCTCTTTCTTGTCCTTTATCTTTACAGTGGGTTTAATAAGATGCCTCTAAATGAAAGCATAGTAATTATAAATAACAGTCCATTTGTTGAGTCTGGGAAAAGCCAGCTTATTAAACTTCCCAGAGATTTATTACTTACTTAGATGACAAATCCATTTGCAAGCTAGAAAGCTTCAAATTCTTTGCTATTATCTAAATTAAAGTAGCCCCTAATTTAGTTGTTCTATCAGCTCTCCACTGCCATAATAATGTTACCTAATGAATAATCACAAATTTTAGTGAACTTTTTTTTAAATTTAGTACACAAGTATTTTTGCTCTTGAGGTTGTAGGTTGCCTGGGCAGTCTTGTTAATCAAGGTCAGCTCAGTTTTCTAGACTGGGCTTACTCTTGCATCTGGTTAGCTGTGCCTCTAAGGGTTGGAACCAGTTCATTTCCGGTGCCTCCCTTCTCCTTCATGTGGTCTCTTATGTACTTGCTAGGCTTTCCTGGGCACGTTCTCACGATGATAGCAGGGTTTCAAGAGAAAAACCAAAAGCACACAAGGTCTTTTGAGTCCTAGGCTTGAAATTGACACACCGTCACTTTTACTGCGTTTTCTTGGTGAGTGTAAGCCACAAGGAAAGCCCAGGTCACAGGGTGGGAAAAAGACTCCCTTCTTGATTGGAGAACTCACAGCATCGCATTTCCAAGGCTGTGGATAACAGGAGGAGTGAGAATTAGGGCTGTTTTTGCTAACTCTGTCTTCTAGAGTTGTCCGGTGATAGACCATTAAAAATAAATTTTGGTGACAAAATATAAATTGGGCATATAGCTCAGGAGTATAAAGAGTTGAGTGACCTTGCTGTTAACCAAATTCCTACCACTCCTTGGAAACCCTATGGGGCAGTTCTATTCCGTCCTGTAGGGTCGCTATGAGTTGGAATCGACT
>NW_004444028.1:493148-496478 GCF_000243295.1 Trichechus manatus latirostris | reverse complement strand
TATTGAGTGAAATAAAACATATTATTGAAATTAAGTTGGCCTGCCTTTTACTTTTTTACTGTGGTTACTAGGACATTTGAAATTACATATGTGGCTCACATTATGTTCCTGTTGGACAGCAGGAGTCTGGATGAAAACCAGGATACCTAGGGAACATTGGGATTCTTCTCTCCCATCTACTTGAGAATTGTCTTTTCTGTTACAATTTCCTCCTTCAAACCTCCTCTGTTCCCAGAGGGGTGAAAATGCACGTGACTTCCTTTTGCGGTGGACTCCTCCGCCATACTTTGTAGGATTCAACAGGATCAAGCTGTTAGATCAAATCTTCATCCACGTGATAACTCAAAAACAGTAAAGGAAAGAGAGGGAATCATTTCCTCATACCACAGGTGACTGTTCTATGCAATTATTAGAGGGAGGCTGTTCTACTCTGTCATACAGGGTCACTATAAGTCAGAATAGACTTGAGGGCACACAACAAAAATTGACGATGAGGTCTATGGGTACGCAAGTGGTTTGCCATCGACTACTAACCAAAAGGTTGGCTATTCACATCCACTCCAGCGGTGCTGTGGAAGAAAGGCCCGCGATCTGCTTCTCTAAAGAGTACAGACAAGAAAACCCTATGGAGCAGTTTCACTCTCTAACACCATGGGGTCTTCATGAGTAAGAATCGACTCACGCTTGGTTTTTGGTTTTTGGCACTGAAGGTGATCAAAGAAGGGGGATCCTGGAAGAGACTGGCATCCTGGGGAGAAGTTGTGTTTTCTGGAGGCCTGTAACTGTGAGGTGACTCATCCGCCCCGTCTTTCTGTTTGACTGTTCCAGAACGCTGCGATGACTGGGGACTGGATACCATGAGGCAAATCCAAGTGTTTGAAGATGAGCCAGCTCGTATCAAGTGCCCACTCTTTGAGCACTTCCTGAAGTATAACTACAGCACTGCCCATTCGGCTGGCCTCACCCTGATCTGGTATTGGACGGGGCAGGATCGGGACCTTGAGGAACCAATTAACTTCCGCCTCCCTGAGAACCGAATTATTAAAGAGAAAGATGTGCTGTGGTTCCGGCCCACCCTCCTCAATGACACGGGCAACTACACCTGCATGTTAAGGTATGCTGACCCTCAGGAATGGCTTTGTGTTTTCCTTTTAGTTCCTGGGCTTTTGTTTAGACCATGCGTGTGCCATGACGTTGGGGAGGAAAAGGGAGAAAGCATTTAGAGTTACACTTCACCTTAATGGCTTAGATGAGGTGGCCTGGAGGAGGTGTGCAGAGAAAAACGTGGCTGCCCCAAGAACGTTCTCTAGAGCTGGTTCTCTTGCAGACACTCACACATGTCCAGGTAGTAAAAAAGTGGAGCCTTGTTTATTTGCTCCCTTGCCTTGATATTGAAACCTAGTTACACTTCTACTTCACCTGGAAGATCTAATTCCCAAGACAATGAGCAGGGCAGAGGGTAGAGCCCGTTCATACCTGTCATTCTTGGCATCTTGCAAAGTGCCTGGCACAGAGTAGAGACTCAGGATGACTTTATGGAATAAAGAATATTTAAGAAATAACAAATGAATTTAGAACTGTCGTACCAGGGTTTGAGGTCGCCAACCAAAGACACAGATCACATGCACTCTTCTAGTGCATGGGTAAACGCTTTACCCACATTGAGAAGGGGCAGAGCGAGATCAGCTTCACAAGTGGTCACTGGTCTCCCATAGCCAGCAGGATGCCTCCCCACCCCTGCATCTGGCCGGTGCAGGGAGGACGATGCCCTGCATACAACCCTCTTGTACACCTCTCTTCTGCAGTAGACTGGAGAGACCTGGTTCCCTCCCAGCCAGGAGCAGATATAGAAGTGGGGTTGGCCAGGTGCCATATGGTGCCCATGCATATGCAAGAGACAGAGAAAGTTATTGAGTCCCCAGAACAGGGGGAAGGCATCTCCAATAAGGAGAAGGAACTGGGAGAGTCACTCAATTACCAGCCTCCTTATCGGAGAACGTTCTGGGCCTAAGGCCTTTACTATTAGACGGCCAGGAATGGGAGGCACACAGGCAGATCGTTCCCCTAACAAAGACAGTACTTCTCCACCAAAATTCCCCTAAGAGAAGTAGCAAGTGAATACCACATCCCTGGGAATCTAAAAATATGACCCAAAGCAGCTCACCTTTACTGAAAAAAGTCTTTGAAGTCTACTTTTTTTCCCTGAAAATTCATGTAGATTTTGCATTTTACTCCACAATATCTTTTTTTTTAACTGCATATTAATGTAGTTGCCGTCCCATAAATAAATAAATAAAACTAAAGCCCCTCCAAAGAATAACCATTCTAGGGTTTTGTTCGTTGTCCATTTTTACCCAAGGTCCCTTTTTAGCTATCAGGTTACTTTGTTTTCTGAAATCACATCTGGGTTATGTTTTTTTCCACATAATTTACTAGTATTCAATTAGTCAATCTCATCCGTTCTTCTGAATACTCCTTTTCTCTCATGGATATTTAATTGATATCTGATGAGGAACTAGGATTATGTTTTCATAAATTTAAATTGTGTTATGATTATGTGACAAAGGACCTCTTCTCAGTCATAGAAAGGCGTTTGGATCCCTGTGCCCTTGAGAGTCCATGTAGCCGCTGACGGCCCTTCACCTGGCACTTGAATTTCCTTGGAGTGAACTCTAGACTAGTGTGTAGGCTTCCAAGGAGCCTTGAATCCTCATGTGTCCTTGTTTATGCCTTTATACAGCCTAGGAGAGGTTAAAACAGACTGTAGTGGAAAGAGCACTAGTTGAGGACAGAAGAAAAAAGCCATCATCCCAGGTCACCCATTAGTACTTAGCTGGGTAACCTAAGGCAAGTCAGGTCCACATCTGACAGGTTTGGTATCTATATCCATGCAAGAGAGAGTTGATTTACATGCTCTTTTGAGGTCCTTTTCATCTTTGACAATTGTTAATACCTTAATATTTCCCAAATGAACATCAGCAAGTACCTGGGGAGGGGTCATCGGTGGCTTTCTGGATGACCTTGGTCTCTACAGGAAAAAGCTACATGGCTAATAAGGGTTGAGTATACCTTTAATAGTAGTTATCAATTTCCCCTTTCTCACTTCTTTAGTTTATATGTATGTATACCTGTCTTCCAGGTCCCCAAAGCAATGGGAGAAATGTTCCATTGTCCTGGGGCAATTCTTAAATTGAGAATGACCTTAAACTGAACCTATGGAATCATAGGCCTGGATGTCTTTAGGGAATAAATTTAGACTCATCTTCCTGGTGGTGCAGCAGTTCACAGCTCGGCTGCTAACCAAAAGGTTGGCAGTTTGAATCCACCAGC
>NW_004444028.1:490379-491478 GCF_000243295.1 Trichechus manatus latirostris | reverse complement strand
GGTTTACAACAACGTTGAATGATTGTGCCATAATTTTCATTACAGTTTTCCTTTTGGTAGACTTTCCTATTGATTCCTATATTTTTTTTGCTGGAACAACACTGTGATGGATATTTTTTATCATGCATTGTCTTTCCATTCCCCCTTTCTATGCTTCTAGCATTTGAAAAGTTTTCCAAAAATAGAATTACTAGGTCTAAATCTAAGACTTTTTTTTTTTTTTTTTTTTGAGGTGAGGGTCTCTGGAAACATATTTCTCCCCCAAAGGTTTTTTATACCATTATAAGCAATGAGTAAATATGCCATTCTCACCATAGCTTTGCCAACACTGAGTGTTACTGAGAAATGTTTTTAAGTGTAAAATGGTATATATACATTGGGGAACATATCTTAAAATATAAATATTTTAGTACATTAATAATAATTGTGATTTTTAAAATTCTGTAATGTCAATTGATATAGGAAATACCTTCACCATTTAATTCTTTCGTGAACTTACACATATAAATGAAGTCTCAGTATATAACATGACTTCACTTAAATTGTTTTCATGTGGTTTCTGTATTAAACCACATGCAAATAAGACTGCCCATTCATTGGGATATTTCTCTTTCAGGAACACTACTTATTGCAGCAAAGTGGCATTTCCCCTGGAAGTAGTTCAAAAGGATAGATGCTTCAAATCCTCCATGAAACTCCCAGTGCGTAGACTGTATCTAGAACATAGTCTTCAGAAGATCATTTGTCCAAATGTAGATGGATTTTTTCCTTCCAGTGTCAAACCAAACGTCACTTGGTATAAGGTAAGCAAACCAGAGCACCTTCTACCCTCTCTAAAATGGCAATAATTATTTGTTGAGTTAAATGTGGACACTGAGATTTTTCTCCTCAGATTTTCTGATTTCTTCCTTAATAACTTTATACGAATCTTTCGCCACTTGATTAATTTGTACCAATTTATAAATTTAAAGAGGAGGAGGTCCTTTGCCTCAACCTGACATCTCCTAACCCAGAACTACCTTATTTCTATTAAGTTACTATGAAGCACATTTAGAGAAATGTTGCCCTCTACTTACTGCTTGTTGTGTGCTGTCGAGTC
>NW_004444028.1:457844-489267 GCF_000243295.1 Trichechus manatus latirostris | reverse complement strand
TCTGTAAACGTTTATCTAAAACACAAAAAAAAAGAAAAAAGATTTACAGGCTTGGAAACCTTATGGGTCAGTTCTACTCTGTCCTGTAGGTTGCTGTGAGGTGGAATTGACTTGACAGCAACAGATTTTTTAATCAGTATCTGTAGAGAAGGGAGAAGATGGAAGCAATGGGGTCTCTGCAGACTTGAAAACAGAAGAACCCCAAAACTGCCAGCAGGTATACTCACTGCAAAGTATTGTGGGCCAATGTGAGAACAGCAGCTGAAGTTGGGAGGAGTTTTGCACTCTAATAGAAGGTGAGTGCAAGAGGTCCATGGTAAGACGTTCTGAAGGGGTTCCTGCAGTTCTAGCACATTAGAACTCTGCAAAAGGACAGCCATACTGAGGAGAAACTGCTGGGAGGTGAGTAAAAATTAAGCAGGATAGAGGCAATTTAGAGGTAGAAAGAGAAGGACTGACTAAATTTGGAGAAAGGGAAAGAGCCGAGAAATCTCAAAGTTTCGAAGAGGGAACTCTGTGAAGTTAGAGTATGCTGCCACACTTTAAAGTTCAGGGGAAAAAATAAAAACTGGTTTCCTATAAAATTGAGTATCAATTGAGTATCAAAAAGTATCAATGTAAAATCACATTTAAAGTCACAAGAAAAGAGAGAATACAGAGCCGAATGATATCTCTCCAGAAAAAGAAAGTATGCCAGAAAGACATATTGTAGGTTATTATTTCCAAAATGAGCTATAAGATATTAAGCAGATGATACAGGATGTGAAAGAATAACATAAATAACTAAGAGTTAGAAAAGTTCAGAAATTACATAACTCAGCAGGAAATTAGAAAGAAGAAAAGAAGTTATTCCAGAAATGAAGTAAACTAAGAGGAACATAACAGCAAGTAAACACCATAGTCCAGGCCTTAAGGTTAATAAAAGGTGAAACGGAGAACATTTTTTAAATTCAAAAATAAAAGATGAGTAAACATAGGAATATTGGAGTGACTGTAACAATATCGGATAAAGTAGACTTTAAGACAATGAGTGTTACCAAAAAAAAAAACCCTTTGCCATCTCGTCAATTCCGAGTCACAGCAACCTCATGTGTTACAGACTAGAACTGTTCCATAGGTTTTTCTTGGCTGTAATCTTTATGGAAGCAGATCACCAGGCCTTTCTTCCACGGCATCATTGGGTGGGTTCAAACCACCAACCTTTTCGGTTAAGTAGTTGAGCACGAATTGTTTGCGTTACCCAGCAACCTCTAAGGGCCATTCATACAACAAAATGTCAATTCATTAGGGAGACATGATAATAATAACTGTCTCTGTGGCGCCCTGGTGGCACAGTAGTTAAGAAGTTGGCTGCTAACCAAGAGGTCAGCAGCTCGAATCCACCAGGCGCTCATTGGAAACTCTATGTAGCAGTTCTACTCTGTCCTATAGGATTGCTACGAGTCGGAATCGACTTGACGGCAACAAGTTTTTTGGTTTACGTGCTGAATAACAAAGCTTCAAAATACTTGAAACAAAAGATAACAGAATTCGAGAGAAATAGACAATTCTACAAAAATAGTTGAACATTTTAACATCTATTAAAAATTTATCAGCAATTGATAGAACATCCAGATAAAAAAGATTAGTAAAGCATGAAAGTTATGAAGACTATCAACCTCTTTGACCTAATTGATATTTATAGAACAGTACACCCAGCAACTACAGAGTACACATTATTTTCAAGTTCATGTAATATGTTCACCAGCATATGCCACAATGTGGACATAGGCAAAACTAAACTATGGTGGAAAAAAATTAGAATAGTGGTTGCTTCTGTTGGATGGGGGTGGAATTTGACTGGGAAGGAGTATAAGGAAACTTTCTGGGGTAATGGTAATATATTCTATATCTGAACTGGGTTTGGGGTTAAATGTAGTGTTTATTTGTCAAAACTCAGTACACTTAGAACTGGTACACTTAAAATCTGTACATTGTATGTAAGTTTTATTGCAAAAGGAGAAAGAGAACTGTAAACAGATACAGATCTCTAGTTAATGAAATGCAGAAAATGTTTTAGGAGAAAGATGTACTGATGTCTGTGGTTTACCTTGTAAGGAATCAAAAAGTCGTAGGAATTCATATATGAATGGAGGGCTGGGTAGATGAATAGATACGTAATACAGCAATTATGATGAAATGTTAATTGTAGAATCTAGATAGTGGGTGTATGAGTATTCACTGAAAAATTCTTTTAATAATTTTGTGTTTGAAATTTTTCATAATAAAACATTGGAAAAAATAAGTGAAAAAATAGAGAAAGTGTAGAAAGGCATAAAATACATGAAGAAGGAGACAAAATAAAGTCATAAATGAAAGAGATACAAAGATTTTGAGAGAAAGTGTTAAATCTGAAGATAGGCATAAAAAAATCCCTCAGATGGATAAGGGAAGCCCCTGAAGAAGAAAATCAAAAGTACCAATCAGATAGTGAAAGTTATAATTCAAAGCAATGTTCCTGAAATTACACAAGTATTTTTAAACTATACGTAGAGTAAGCACCTTGAATACCTGAGAATATTAACCCAGAACAACCAACATCAAGACATATTTCAAGTTAAATTGCTAGAATTTAAAAAAGGAAAGGAGAAGAAAGTCTCTGGACTCCTAGACAAAATGAGCAATTGATTTATCAGGTAAAGAAAGTTAGATTTTCTTCGGATTTTTCAACAGCACCACTTCGTGAGAATAGAAAGTAGAATAACGTACTTAAGATACTCAAGGAAAGAAAGCAGGAGTCAGTGATTTTATATCCAGCAAAACTTGCTTTCAAGTACAAAATTATCAATATATAAAAACTCTGGGGATATTGTTTCCATGAACTCTTTCTGAAGAGCCCACTAGAAAACAAGATTCAGACAACTGAAAAATGACTAGTGGGACATTGATGTAAGGACTGGTGGTGGGCATTAAATATATAGTTATAGAGACCCTGGGTGGCACATATCGTTAAGCATTCAACTACTAGCCAAAAGGTCAGCGTTTCGAACCCACCCAGAGGCACCTGGCAGGACAGCCCTGGTGATCAACTTCTGAAAGGTCACAGCCTTGAAAATCCTACAGAGCAGTTCTACTCTGCACACATGGGGTTACCATGAGTCAGAATCAACTCGAAGGCAACTAACAGCAACAACAACAAAATTAAGACTAAAGGTTAAAACGGAAATAGTGTTGTGTATGATATCTCTAGGTTCCAACGTTTGTACATACAGTTCAGTGTAAATTTGCACAATAGTGTGAACTGGTCTTCCTTGTAGGAGTATGGATATTATCCTATCGTCGGCAGCATTGTACTTCAGGATAGATCTTGAAATGTTCTTTTTGACAATGAATGCAGCACCGTTCCTCTTCAATTTGTCGTTCCTGGCATAGCAGACCCTATGATTGTCTGATTCTGAATGGCCAATACCAGTCCATTTCAGCTCACTAATGCCTAAGATATTGATCTTTATGTGTTCCATTTCATTTTTTATGACTTCCAATTTTCCTAGATTCATACTTTGTACATTCCACGTGCCAATTATTAATGGATGTTTGTCGCTGTTTCTTCTCATTTCGATTCCTGCCACATCAGCAAATAAAGGTCCTGAAAGCTTGACTCCGTCCACATCATTAAGGTCGACTCTACTTTGAGGAGGCAGCTCTTCCCCAGTTGTATTTTGAATGCCTTCCAACCTGAGGGGCTCATTTTCTGGCACTATATCAGACAATGTTCTGCTGCTATTCAGAAGATTTTCACGGGCCGATTTTTTGAGAAGTAGACTGCCAGATCCTTCTTCCTAATCTGTCTTAGTCTGGAAGCTCTGCTGAAACCTGCCCACCATGGGTGACCCTGCTGGTATTTGAAATACCGGTGGCATAGCTTCCAGCATCACAACACACAAGCCACCACAGTACAACAAACTGACAGACACGTGGTTCTGAGGTTCTACGTAACTTTAAATGTGGGTGGGCAACCATTAAAAGTTTCAAGATAGAAATTCTGTAGTTGCTGGTGTGCGATTATTAGTCAGAAATGATTTTTTATGGCTGTTTTGTAAGTCACCAGATTAATCCCACCCCAAGATTACATTATATTTTTTAGATTTATCCGTATAATTATATATAGTTCTAGTTCATTCACTTAAAATGTTATCGAGTACATCGGTGTATCTATTTATCCATTCTTCGTTTGGCAGACCTTTCTTTTATTTCTCGTTTTTCACTATTACAACAATGTACAATGAACATTCGTATAGATCGTGTGAGATAATGGAATGGAACTGGGGCCATATGGTATATATGTTGAACTTTACTAGATGTTGCCAAATGGCTTTCCAAAGTGGTTGCACCAATTTTCATCCTCTTTCCCAGCAATGTATGAGGATTCTCATTATAGCCTATCCTTGCTAACATTTGGTATGATAAGAGTTTTTAATTTTTGCCAGTATGATGCTCAACATCTTTTCCAGAATTAACCATTCGGGTATTCAGGCTTCCTTGTCTGTGTATTGCTTACTCGCTCCTCCCCCACCTTGATCATGTTTCTTGTCCATTCTGTGTTTTGCTTATGGACTTGTGGAAATTCTTGATAGATTCTTATATATGTACATAGTTACTTATTTGCAGTTGGTTATGTGCTTTGGAAATTTTTTTCAAAATCTTCATTGTCAATTGCATGCTTCCCTTTACTTTGTTACCAGCTGAATTCTCTACGTTGACTATTGTAGAAATAGTCTCTTTTACCAACACAAATAACTCTATGAGGGTTAAAAGATAGATTAATCAGTTCCAACAGATTTGCTCTCCTATTAGCAACAAGATGAAAGCTGCTAAATTGAAAGAAGGAAAATAACACCAACAATTATTGCATTTTACTATACAAGACAGTGGGCTAGGTGCTTTATATGTTATCATATGTAACACTAACCGTAACCTTGCAAGATAAATATTATCTCTTTATAGATTAGGAAACTGGGCCCCAAGTGGTAAATAATAATAGTAATAATAGCTAACATTTATTGAGCACAGTTGTTCCAAGTGCTTTAACTATATTATTTCACTTAATTCTCATAACATCCTTATGAGGTAGGCGCTCTTGCTTCTTCCCTCATTGAACAGTTGAGGAAACCTAGGTATAGAGCGGTTGAGTGATTTGCCCAAGGTCACAGAGGTAAGAATCAAGGTTCAATCCTATGCAGTCTAGATCAAGAACCCACACTTTTACATTGTGTTATGTAACTTACTCAAAATAATCTCACTGATAAGGGGAGAATCTAGGATTTCAGGCCAGGTCTGTGTGATTCCAGTGCCTGTGCTTTCCAGAAATGACACAGAGAAGTGTGGTCCGCCCTTTACTTTTGAAGCTTAGGGAACTTTGAAGGGCAGGGCAAACTGTGAACCCCGATGGAGTTGTGGGCTGAACTGTGGGACTTAGGGAAAACTTGTGGATAGAGGACCCTGGAAAATAAGAGTGGGTTGAGAAAAACCAAGAATGGAAGCAACAGAAGACCAGTCGGTCCTGTCTCAGAATTGCAGAGGTAAGGGGGAAGGATTGTTGTGCTTCTCTGCATGTCTTCTCTTCCTCTCTCTTCTCTTCTGCAGAGCAGGGTGTCTTTCATTCAGCATCCAGAATTCACAGTTCTCTATTCCAGCAACCCTGTGAGTTAAACTGATGGTTAGTAAATGTTTCTTGAATCAACCAGGTAGTATAAGTAGCCTAGAAAGCAAATCGTGGTTTGTAAGTGATTTGCTGAATTTCATTAGCTGGAACAATTAAAAAAAAAACAAACCCATTGCCACTGAGTCGATTCTGACTCATAGCAACCCTATAGGACAGAGTAGAACTACCCCATACAGTTTCCAAGGAGCAGCTGCTGGCTTCGAAGTGCTAGCCTTTCGGTTAGCAGCTGAGCTAACTCACTGCACCACCGGGGCTGTTTATTCACAGTAAATATGTAACAGTAAATATATAGTAGTAAAAACACAGGGAAGTGTGGTCTTCTTGTTACTATTATTATTAGATTCCTTGATAGGCTTGAGCTTCAAAATATGGCAAGCCATCCTAACTTTCATATTACCCAGTTAATTCTATTTCTCATTGTTGTAAGTGGATATTTGAAACTTTACTTTCCAGAGACACTTACGAAACCAAAAGCAGCCCCCTCCCTCACTGAGGATCACAGAGATCCCCTTAATGGGTGTTTTGGATATGACAGCTGCCGAAATGGTCTCAACTGCCATTTAGCAGAGAAGGAGAAAGCCCTTGGCTATCAATCTGCAAAAAACTGATTGTCCTACCCTATGTGGTCATTAAAAATGGTATATTACCTCCTCTAATTTTTAGCATGACATTCATCAGAATTAGTCAGATATTGTTGAAAAGTCTTTCTGAAAAACAAGAAAGTCTTTGCTTTTTCTGACAAACGGCCAAGAGCAAAGCCAATTTCTGGAAAAGTGCCGAGTTGGCCTTCTGTGTTGGCAGAGCACACGCTGGTGGGCTCTTAGTCCAAGGCCTAGGTGATAGACTTTATTTTCAAAGTACTTCCTTCAATTTGATCTGACAACTTAGGTTGCTTCTTTGTCCCTTTCTTTTCCCTACACTCCCTGTGCAGTGGTTTTTAACCTTTGCTATGAGGGAAGTGTGTATATTTCTTTTCAGAATTATACCCATATAATTCCATGTATGAATATACAAACAGCATTTTCAATGTAGCTTCAAGACCAAGATTCATTTGTTAAACGTAAAGCCCCACTCAAGTATCTAGGAAGCTTTAAGGCTGAATCAGACTAAACGAATTACCTGCTGTGTACTTGGATAGAAGCCCTGGTGGTGCAGTGGTTAAGAGCTCAGCTGCTAACCAAAGGTGGGTAGTTGGAATCCACTAGCGGCTCCTTGGAAACCCTCTGGGGTAGTTCTACTCTGTCCTACAGGGTCGCTGTGAGTCGGAATCAACTCAAGGGCAACGGGTTTTGGTGCTCTGAAGTTAAATTGCTTTTTTTTTTTTTTTTTTTTTGGTATACTTTGATAGCACCTAATTCTTATCTTACCTTTGTTACTATAATAATTTCGTTTCTTTCTTCTGCACTAGGTAATAAGCCCTCTTTCGTTTTCTTTGCCTTGAATTCCAAGCACACACACACAAAACTGAGCCAATCTATAATGGACTTAGGAATTGATTACATAATTGAATGAATTAGACTGGACTCTAAATTCCATGAGAATAAAAGCCATTTCTGTTTTTACTGCCTGTTGTGTACCCAGCTCCTAACAATGTCTGGCTCGTAGGAGCACTTTGTAAAAAATTGCTGTGCAAACATTGGATGACTTAGTTCTCTTCATTGGAAGTGACAGGTTGTGAGACTTTGTAACAAAACTTGGGGCCATTGTCTACCTTGCTGAGCAAATCAAGTATGATGTGTTTTACATCAACTTCACCTTGGATGCAAATGCTTCAATAGATAATTCACAACTATTCAACCCTTATATCAGAGTTAAACTCATTGTATCCTTACTCTCCCTTCCCCTACCCATTCTACCTCCCACTTACCCCATATCTTATATTCCATGGGCTCATTTTCTTATCATCAGGTACGTACTTTGTGAGTTCTCAACTCGCGCCTGTCATTGCTTCTCTCATTCATTTTTGCTCATGCAGAGCAAATGCATTGAGTACTTACTGTGTGTCAAGTATTTGGTGGACTGCAGGTATGTGGATTCAGCCCTCATCCACTCCCACTGGCCCCCATAGGATTTAATTTTCAAGAGGAGGAGATAGATACGAAAACAGACCATTTTAATGAAGTAAATGAAGTGCTAACAAGAAGGACAGAATGCTATGAGAGCGCAGGGGGAGTTGTTCACAATGTTTCCTGTGCCTGGGATGTCCTTCTCCTCACCCTCCTCTCCAATAGCTATTAATATTCTGCTTATCCTTTATGATCCAGCTCAAAGCTTTCTTCTCCGTGAAACTTTTTCTGAACATTTTCTCTTTTTTCTCCCTAGCCTACTTGCATTGTTTTTGTTGCAATCCTACACCAGGCTATTGTTGCTATAGTTGTTGTTAGGTGTTGTCAAGACAATTTCGACTGATGGCATCCCCATGTGACAGAGTACGACTGCCCCATAGGGTTTTCTAGGCTGTAATCTGTATGGGCTTTCTCTTGTGGAGCCACTGGGAGAGTTCGAACCGCCACCACTAGAATGTAAATACCTGTAAATACACTGTAAAAACTATACACTGTAAAATACTATAGTATTTTATACTGTAAAAACTATAGTACCTCTAGGTTAGGGACTGTCTTTTTCATTTTTGCCCCCTCACACAGTCCGTTACACATTGTAGGTTTAGTGAATGGAAACACTTGTCCTTATTTAGCCATGGCTTCCCCTACCCACACGTCCCACCTCCCCACACAACTCATTTCCTCTTGAGGATCTCAAAGTCATTTATTGTGCCATTCTTTCCTGTACTTTGTGGTGGATTGTCTTGACAGCCATTGCATGGTTGAAAAAGTTGCTGTCTGCTGAACTTCTCTCTTTAGAGTTCAGAATGAGGAACGGATGGACCCACTGGATAAATGACTCATCTTCTTGTCAGACAAGTGTTTGCTTCACAATGAAAATGTACCTATTGTTAACTCATTCCTGGTATTTGGAAACATGTTTCTTATTCTTTGTCCAAATATTAGCTCACATTTGTTTTCTTCTGGATTCTAAATGAATTATTTTGAAATCGGTATAAAATTTGCAGGATTGATTTCCAGGAATATTTTATTATGTTTAAAAATACAACCTGTATCTCAGGTGCCTGTGCTGAAGGGTCTAGAGATGGAGCAGCTGATAAGAAATAAAATAACGCCGAGAAGCCAAAGCAAAGAGAGAGCTGTCTACACTAAAGATAATGGTCATTTGTAGTTGGACAATGTCTTAAACTAACTCCATCATGTATATACACACTTAGAATGTAAAGTATTTCTTTCATTTTGTTTTCTAAAATGCTATAGGCCTAATGGCTTTGAAGCAGCTACAGAAAGTTCCTTTAGGGATGTTCTTAAAAGAAATAGTGTTGACAAGCTAGGTACTAATAGCTACTTATCCTGAAGGGGATGCTTTTTCAGTTACCAATTGCAGGGATCAGTCGCATTTAAGAGATGGAGCCACATCACACTGTGAACACTGGGATTGGGCCCATGTGTAACATAGGTGAAAGACCACTCTATAGGGTGGCATTAAAACTTCAAAACAAGTAGATCTAGGTTCAGACTCCAGCTCTGACATTGCTTGGTGCCAGGACATTGACAGTTAGCTCTTCCAAAAGCCTTTGCTTTCTAACTTATAGAACAAGGATAAGGGTACCCCAGACTTTAAGTCTGGAATAAGGATCCACTGAGATGATAGCATGCATGCCAAGTGCACGTCTCAATATAATTTTTCCAGCTTCAATTCATCGCCAAGGAGAAGTGTTCATTCTTGGTTAAGAAGTAGTGCAAATGTGTGTTCAGCAGGTGGGAGACCTGAGTTTTAGCTCTGCACTGTGTTATCGAAAAGAATATCCCTTTATCTGTCTCATTTTTTTCTATCAGTGATAATAGAGTGTATAAAATCTCATCTGTCTACTTCACAGGGATAGAGGAATAGCTAAGCTAGCAAATAAGGGAAAAAATGTCTTTGAACTGTTTAAATGAAAGCCGCCACAAAAATCAGAGGAAGTTCTAGATAGATTTTAAACTCAGTTTAAACCAGATCTGACCTACATACATTTAAGAGTACAGGTCTCTCTGGTCTCATACTCTGTGATAACCTAAGGGTATGAAAATCTTGCTGACATGACAAGTGTCTGGAGGCATTGCGTGTGAAAACAGGATAAAACACCTTCAGAAAATTACTTACCTGAGCATCTATCAGCTTCCTCTTGATGATCTTCTCCATGAAACAAGCGTTCAGGGCTGTTCTTAGCAGACATACTTCTTGTGACAAAGAATTACAAAAAGTGCCACATAGTGTAACTGTCATATTTCAAAACGCATGCTTCAGGAATTGAAGTAAAAAGAAAAAAAAATCTTTACAAAAATGAAAGTTAAGTTTATGAATACTGGACATGTAAATTTGTGAATACTGGAAATTGAAAGTAGAAGTTAATAAGAGACTCTAAGAGTTTTAAAAATCTGAAGGTCCTTAAGCCCTTTCGAAGGATCATGTTTGAAAGCAGAGAATACCAGAAAGATGTTGACCTGTGTTTTATTGACTATGCAAAGGCATTTGACTGTGTGGATCATAACAAATTATGGATAACATTGGGAAGAATAGGAATTCCAGAAGGCTTAATTGAGCTCATGAGGAATCTGTACTTAGACCAAGAGTCGGTCGTTCGAACAGAACAGGGGGATACCGCCTGGTTTAAAGTCAAGACAGGTGTGTGTCAGGGTTGTATCCTTTCACTATACTTATTCAATCTGTACGCTGAGCAAATAATCGGAGAAGCTGGACTGTATGAAGAAGAACGAGGCATCAGGATTGGAGAAAGACTCATTAACAACCTGCAACATGCAGATGGCATGACCTTGCTTGCTTAAGTCAAGAGGACTTGAAGCACTTACTGATGAATATCAAAGACCACAGCCTTCAGTATGGATTACACCTCAACATAAAGAAAACAAAAATCCTCACAACTGGACCAATAAGCAACATCATGATCAACAGAGAAAAGATTGAAGTTGTCAAGGTTTTCATTTTACTTGGATCCATGATCAACAACCATGGAAACAGCAGTCAAGAAATCAAACGACACATTGCATTGGGCAAATACGCTGCAAAAGACCTCTTTCAAGTGTTAAAAAGCAAAGCTGTCACTTTAAGGACTAAAGTGCGCCTGACCCAAGCCATGGTATTTTCAATCGCCTCACATGCATCTGAAAGCTCGACAATGAATAAGGAAGACCGAAGAAGAACTGATGCCTTTGAATTATGATGTTGGCAGAGAATATTGAATTTACCATGGAGTGCCAGAAGAACGAACAAATCTGTTTTGGAAGAAGTACAGACAGAATGCTCATTAGAAGCAAGGATGGCCAGACTTCGTCTTGCATACTTTGGACATGTTATTAGGAGAGATCAGTCCCTGGAGAGGGACATCATGCTTGGTAAAGTAGAGGATCATGGAAAAAGAAGAAGACCCTCAATGAGATGGATTGACACAGTGGCCACAACAATGGGCTCAAACATAGCAATCATTGTGTGGATGGCCAGGACCGGGCAGTCTTTCATTCTGTTGTACATAGGATCACTATTAGTTGAAACCAGCTCAATGGCACCTAACAACACAACCTCAACAAAGGGCGTTAGAGATAAACTAATCCAGATTCTTCATTTTACAGTTAAGCCATGGCAAGGATAAATAACCTGCCCCAAGTTATAAGCCCAATATGTGGTACCTTAAAGATCATTGTAACTGATAAGTCTTAATTTTTACAAAAGAATACCCAAATTATTGGATTGTACAAGTCTAATTAAATTTTTTTAATAATATTTTATTGTGTTTTCAGTGAAAGTTTACACAGAAAATTAGATTCCTGTTTGACTGTTTCTACCCAAGTTGTTCAGTGACATTAATTACATTTTTCACAATGTGTCAGCATTTTCTTCAATTGCATTCTGTTTGTTCCATTTCTCTGTCCTCTTGTCTTCTCTGCATTTGCTTTAGAGTAATTGTTGACCTTTTGGTCTCATATAGGTAGTTTTTTAATGGAGCCCCGTACTCACAGGTAATATCCCTCATTTTGTGTGTCAAACTGTTATTTCTATAAAAGGTGACCTCAGGGGATAGTTTTGGTTCAAGGTTTCAAGAGTGTCATAGGGTGATAGTCTCAGCTGATCCAGTAAGTCTGGACTCTTTTAAGAATTTGAGTTCTATTTGGCATTTTTCTCCTGTTCTCTTTGGGTCCATCCTTGTGGCCCTGACCAGAACAGTTAGTGGTGGTAGCTGGGCACCATCTAGTTCTTCTGGTCTCAGGGTAGATGAGGCTGTGGCTTGTGTAGGCTGTTAACTCTGTAGACTGGTTTCTTCTGGGAGACTTTTTTCCCTTCTTTTTCTCTTGTTCCTAATGAGTAGGTTAAAAGTATATATTTTTTGCACAGATGAATTATTGATTTTTAAAAGGAACATGAACAAAAAAATTTTCTGAAAGTAAATGTTCAACATATATTTTTGTGACAAGATATTTTGATTTTCTTTTCTCTAAAAGAAAAAAAATGAAATAATAAAACCAATTAGTGAGGCCGAGAGACCCAAAACAAGATTCTAACTGTGTTGAATGAGCGATATCAATCCAAAATTTTTAAAAATCAGCAAAGTTATGTGAAATTTTGAGTTAGGAGCAGAAATAAACTTTTAGCACTTGGTAGTGCAGTGGTTAAGTGCTCAGCTGCTAACCGAAAGGTCGGCGGTTTGAACCCATCAGCCTCTCTGTGGGAGAAAGATGTGGTGGCCTTCTTCCGTAAAGATTTACAGCCTTAGAAGCTCTATGGGGTAGTTCTACTCTGTCCTATAGGGTCACTATGAGTCAGAATCGACTCGGCAGCAATGTTGTTGTTGTTGGTTTTTTTTTTTTTTTTTTAAGGCTCACTAAAACCCTTATTTTCAGATTCTCAAGTCTGTTATATTCAATTATGAAAATGGCATACCATACAAGAAAAACACAAAAATGTTTGGAAATGCCTTGTATCATGATTCAACGAAGTGATCAAGAATGCCAAAATCAGACATCTAAATTGAGGCTTGGTTTGTCAGACAGAGTGACAGGATTCCTAAATTAATACCATCCGTGAAGAAATGTGCAAAAATGAAAATTTTTTTTTTTTTCTAAATAGCAGTAGATGGAGTTGCTTACGCTTCCTTAGTCATTATTTCAAGAAGTTAACCTCACTTCATTCTCAACATGGAATTTCCAGAATTTGAATTCTGGATCCTGAGACAGGAGGTCTGTGCTGCTGCATGCATATCTCAGTTCCCAATTTTAACTTTTCCTTTTGCAGAAAAGATAACGGCACTTGTACTCATCGCAATTTGCAGAAGCACTGTCAAATACTTGATCGAAATAGTTTTGCGGAAAGGGCAGCATTGACATTCAGATGTCCTGTGCAAAGTTAGATGCGAGTGTGTGTGTGTTTTGATATTTTTTATGCATGCATCTAAACATTAAACATATTTTACTTCTTCTAGGGCTGTATAAAAGTAAAAAACTTTAATTTTATAGTACCTGATGGCATGAACTTGGATTTTACCTATGCCACTGTGTCAGCTAATGATAATTACACCTGTGTTGTAACATATCCAGAAAATGGACGGACCTTCCATCTCACCAGGACCCTAACTGTCAGGGTGGTAGGTAAGCATGATTTTTACTAAGTGCACACAACAAAAATGCCATAATAATAATAATGTGTCATAGGGTGATAGCTCTTAATAATAATTTAGCTCTTAATAATAATTTACTGCACACAAGTACGTAAACTCTGTGAGAAAAGAGGCTTATCTTTTTGTTCACTGCACAATCCATAGAGCCTTCAGCAATTCCAAGTACATAGTAAACATTCAGTAATTGGTTGTTGACCAAATGAATATATGAATGAATGAAGTCAAGGCAGTTGAGGGAGTAAAAAGAGAACCAGACATATCTATGTTCAATTTATATCATTGGCATTATTTAGCAGTATGACTTTGATCAAGGTCTCAGGCTCCTTGTCTATACTACGGGACTAAGACTACCTAACTTTCAGGATAGTTGTGAATGTTAAAAATAGTGTACAGATAGTGCTTAATGCGGTTCCAGGCAAGCAGTAATATTATTGTCAAAACGTGTTTTACTTGGATTAAGGAAACTGTATCTTTCTGTGTACTGAGACTGGTATAGCTAATGCTGAAGGTGTTTGCTGGCGACGTTCAGTCATTGCTTTGAACTGAGAGAATGAGAATGGGAAATCAGGGAAGTGGAATGTGCAGTGCCTAGGCAGAGGGAAAGTGCTCCTATGAAACCCAGCAAGCCAGAGAGCTCGTGTCAGGATAGGTGGCATTTAAGGGTGTGCCCTAGATACTACTACGCCCATTCTGTTAAACTGATAGACTGTCAGAGTGAGAATATGCTTTAGATGTTCTGTCATACCCTATCTTTTATTAGTTGGGAATATTGAGGCCCAGAGACAGGAAGTCACCTGTTTAGAGACAGTCTGTGAGTTAGTGGAAGAAGTGATACTAAATCTCAGGTTTCTGACGCTCAGTTCAGAGCTTTTTCTACTAGTCTGACCCATATTCAGCCCAATCACAAAAAGGCTTTATCATAGTGCACATAAAATTCAAACCAAGCAATTTTGTAATCAACTCTTCCTTTGTAACACAAAGTGTACTTTGATAACATGTACAAATTTTGACTTCATGTACTAGAATGGGAGAAATCGTACATTGTTTTCTTATTCCAAGAATGTGTTGGGAACTTTCATATTCTTGTTACACATGATATACTTTGAAAATCAAAAATATTCCTTTGACTTCATGTACTTGAATGGGAGAAACTGTACATTGTTTCCTCATTCACAGAATGTATTGGCAACTTTCCTGTCCTTGTAACACAAAGCATGCTTTTATAACATGTAAAACTCTTTTGATTTCATGTACTTGAGCTGCTCTGTTTACTTCTGGTAGAATTGAGTAATGCTTAGTTGGAGATTAGTTCAGAAGGAAAAAAAAAAAACAACTAAATTTAGAACTTAATGTGAATAGAGTTTTAAAGTTAAATGAATAATCTAACTTTATATTCATTTTGGCAGTTATTTTAACCACATAATCTAATTTTATATATATATATATATATAAGGATATATACACACACACACACATATGTAAAATATATGTTCTAATTGTGCACACACACTCACAAATTTATCAATGTTTGGAAAGTTGGAAACAGGCATGCTTGGTCACCCTAATTTATAGATATAGAAATTGACAGACGCAAATGGGTGCCTCTTACCAAACATTCAAGGGATAGAAGTTCATTCTGTAAAGCTGCAAATTGTTGAGTGCTCAATATATATCACTTGTGGATGCTTTATGTACGTTAGTTGATTTAATCTTCATAATGACCCTGTGAGGTGAGTTTATCCTCATTTTAGAGGTGGGAAAAATGGGCTGTTCAAGGATTAATTAAAACCCAGGGTCATGTGGTTAGTATGTGCCAAATCTGGATTAGAACCCTGATCATTAAATCTTTAAAGTTTACAGTCTCGAGCACTACCTTATAAAGCCCCTTGAGAGTATTTTCTTTCAATTTAGGATGATAGAATGTTATAAAGAGCAGCAAACTCTTGCTTGAAAATTCAACTGATAACTAAACATCAGATATGCTGATACATGCTAGCTTCAGAATTGTGATTTTTGAATATTCCACTCACTTATTCAGTTATTTAATATTTAATACTTATATAACCAGGTTCCTTACTACACAGTATGGGCATGTTGAGGAGAAAAAATATACGTATATATACATACGTGTGTATATATATATACACACACACACACACACACACACAGATATACACACATATATGTATGTGTGTGTATATATATACCCATGCATATGCGTACATATGTATATGTATATAAAACTGTGCCATAGGGTTTCTAAGGAGCGGCTGGTAGATTCAAACTGCCAACCTTTTGGTTAACAGCCAAGCTTGTGTGTGTGTGTATGTGTATATATATATGTGTGTGTGTGTGTGTGTTAATCAATTATATATATATATGTCTTAATCAGTTGTTTCATATATGTATATATTTACATATGAAGCATTTCATTAAGACATGAAAGCAATTAATTGTTATATAGTATGAGAAGTTTAGCTCATGTATGTTTTGGAGAGCAAGAACACTGGTTAAACATTCTATCCTGAAACATGGAGTATACTCAATATCCTATGTTCCTTTGTTTTAAAGGAATGAAGTGCTGCAATGGAGTATGCATTGGCCTATGGGCCCACTCAAGAAGAGTTGACAAACTATGCCAGGAAGTTGGGCAAGACTTCACAGAAGAGCAGATTTTTGAAATGGGTCATGAGGGATAAAAGCTACCTAATTTAACATCATCTCCCTTTGTTCTTTCCTTTCTGTCACAGGCTCGCCAATAGATGCATTGCCCCCCCAGATCCATTCACCCAATGATATTGTTATCTATGAGAAAGAACCAGGTAATTACAGCTGTGCCTATGTCGGCTCTGAATTTCAGTTAGATTCTTTTAGTTACAAGGAATAAAATGTCACTAAAGTTATCACAAAAGGATGGAGGGTTATTATAAAGAAAAACTTGAATTGAAGCTGCAAAGTTGTCAGAAACCAAGGCAGCTCTGGGGATCAGCTACTTCGTGAGCATCTCATGGATTCCGTTTCTTTCTCTGCATCTGTTTCCTTCTCCCTCTGCTCAGGATCCTCTGCTCATTCGTGATTTCTATTTGCTACAAACCTCAGCTTGCACAGGGCTTTAGGTTTGCTATGGACACAGGCACCCTTTCAGTATGCACACAAGGAACCCTTTCAGCTTCTGCTCCACTACGAAGATGGCAGGGGATGAAGTCTGGAGCTAGAAATGGGACTTTAATAGGTTGCAGCTGATAGAACTAGCACACCTGATTCAGAACTCGGTCGAATCTTTTCCAGGGCTTTCAGGGTTTACTTTTAGTTGTCATAAGTTTTCATTCTAGACACAAATCACTTGTAACTCACCAAGTAAGGCATGCTTTGTGATTCTGACTCAAAGCTTCCCACAGTTAAGTTGAAAACCATAGAAAAATTTAATATTTTCTGTATTGGGTCCTTTACAATTAATGCACTCCAATCCCAATTAGGGGTATAAAAGAGTGTTTGTTTAAAATGTACTAAAGATAATAGAGGCAGTGATCCTAATAGGCAGAGAACAACAACACCGGAATAACAATAATAATAATAAGAGGTTCACAAACAGTGATCTGCCCTGAAAAAAAACAGAGAATACACTAAGCTTTTGCCAACCCCAAATGGACAGAATTTCCTAGAATTAGCAGTGGTTTTGTATAGTACTGGAGCCCTGGTGGCACAGTGGTTAAAGCACTTGCTTGCTAACCTAAAGGTCAGCAGTTCAAACCTACCAGCCACTCCACAGGAGAAAGATGTGGCTGTCTGCTTCTGTAAAGATGTACAGCCTTGGAAACCCTATGGGGCAGTTCTACTCTGTCCTATAGGGTCTCTATGAGTCGGAATCGATTCAATGGCAATGGGTTTGGTTGTTTTGGTTTTGCTTTTGTATAGCACTGTAAACACTCCCTGCTGCCAGGGCAAACTCTTACTAATCACCTGAATATATTTCATCTACTCATACTATTATGGTTACAAAAATATTCCCAAATCCATGCCAACTTGTACTTTTTCTTTGGTGACAGGCCCATATGGAAAATTGGAGGGGACACCCTTCAGCCAAAGATTAGACAGGTCCATTAAACAAAATGAGACTAAATGGGCACACCAGCCCAGGGGCAAGGACGAGAAGGCAGGAGGGGACAGGAAAGCTGGTAACGGGAACCCAAGGTCGAGAAGGGGAGAGTGCTGACGTGTCGTGGGATTGACAACCAGTGTCACAAAACAATATGTGTATTAGGTTCTCTTAATGAGAAACTAATTTCCTCTGTAAACCTTCATCTAAAGTACAATAAAAACATTTTTAAAAATTAAAAATAAAGAAAATTGAAGGAGAAAGACATGAGAAGTATGCATTGGGAGGGAGGATAGACTCTGAGCGTGTCTGACCATATAATTTAGCTTCTCAACCTGGATACTTGTTGAAAGCAAAAACAGGCAACATTAATAATTAGTTAGGAGAGCAGGGATAAACCAGATTCTCCTGAGCAAAGCATGATATCAGGTCAGTCTAGGTCAAATCCTCGTCTGGCACTTATTAACAAATTGACCTAGGAATGCCATTAAAAATCTTTAAGATTCAGTTTTCTCATCTGTCAAACATGGCTTTTAAAAATTCCTCTCAGTGCCTTGTTAAGAGTAAACAAGATCTTTAACAGGTATAAATATTTAGCACAGTGACTTGTACAAAATTCTCAATGAATGTACTGTTATTGTTCTTGTTGTTGCTGCTGCTGCTGTTATTATTATTAATTATTATTTTCTGCCTAGGGAATTTCCTAGCCTAATGTTCCATCTCAGAAGGATAGCGTAGAATTTTCTACTTCTAAATTATCTTTAAATTTATTGAATGACCCAATCGCTTTAGCATTTCAAGACAAGATCTGTTCTGCCAGTCCTTTCAGTGACGGCATTGCCACATCTACCCAGAGCCAAGGACCAAAGTTCTGGAGAACCTTTCTTTAGTCACCCTTTGTTGGTAAAACCAAACCCGTTGCCATCAAGTAAATTCCGAATCATAGCGAACCTATAGGACATAGTAGAACTGCCCCATAAGGTTTCCAAGGAGCATCTGGTGGATTCGAACCGTGACTTTTTGGTTAGCAGCCATAGCTCACCAAAGCTCTTAACCACCGTGCCACCAGGGCCCCCTTTGTTGGCAAAGGAAATAAAGAAGGAGAAGAGTAGACCAAGGAGGTTCAGGGCTAAAAAAAGACATTGTCAGAGCTATTTTGAACAGATACTATCATTTTAGAACAGATATAAAAACGCAAAAAACCAAATCCGTTGCCATCGAGTCAATTCCAATTCATAGTGGCCCTATAGGACAGAGCAGAAATGCCCATAGGGTTTCCAAGGAGCAGCTGGTAGATTTGAACTGCATACCTTTTGGTTAGCAGCCAAACTCTTAACCACTGGCACCATCAAGGCTCCAGAACGTAGATTGTATTAAAAGATGGCTCCACTTATATGAAATATCTAGTATAGACAAGTGTATAGAAACTAAAGCTTACTAGTGATTACCAGGGACAGGTAGGAGAGAGGGGAAAGGGGGGACTCACTGCTTAGGGGACACTGAGTTTCTGTTAAGGATGGTGGGAAAATGCTGAAACGTATAATGGTTAACTAAGGCACTCAGCTGCTAACCAAAAGGTCAGCGATTCGAACACCCCCTGCCACTCTGTGGCAGAAAGATATGGCAATCTGGTTCTGCAAAGATTTCCGGCTTGGAAACCCTATCGGGCAGTTCTACTCTGTCGTATAGGGTCACTGTGATTTGGAATCAATTCACCGCCAATGGGTTTTTTTGTTTGTTTATTGTTTGTTTTATAATGGTTGACAACAAAATAAACATAATTAATGTCACTGAATGTTCATGTAAAGAATAATGAAATGGAAAACGTTTGTTACATATAGATTTACCACAATTTAAATAATAAAAAAGGTGGTCATTCTGGTAATTTTATAAAAATTGGTGGTTTTTTTCTTTGCTTTGTTTATTTGGAATGAAGTATGGTGCATTAATTTATGGTAGTCTATTTGAGAATTATTCATAAGTAGGGTTTTGCATACACAGAACTTTTATAGCTTCTAATCAGGCACAGAGTAGAACCAAAATAGCCATGTGAAGGTTACAAATTAATGGATTAACATCATCTGCTCACTTGTTTTTTTAGGAGAGGAGCTTGTCCTCCCCTGTAAAGTCTATTTTACTTTCCTGATGGACTCTCGCAATGAGATTTGGTGGACCATTGATGGAAAAAAGGCTGACGACACCAATATGGACGTAACGGTCAACGAAAGGTATCATGGGGCATGGATGGGAGTTGCTAAACTTTGTCCCTCAACAGAATGCCCTTGGATGTATATTGGTCAATGAAAACAAAAGTTCTAATTTTTGCCTATCATTAACAGATATCAGCAAAATGCTTCAAGTCTTTAGTGGCAGCATCCCACAACAGGATTATTGGACTTATAATCTAAGGGCCAGATGTAGCCTGATGAGTGTTGAAGAGTTGAGTTAGAATCTGTTTAGGCTGGGCAACTTTATCCAAGTCTGTGTAGAGGTGAAAGTTCCCCACTGTCTGAAGTCCAGCAGGGTTTACCCCTTTATGATACCCACTTGGAAGGAGATGAAATGCAAGTCCTGTATGAATGAAAAGGTCACAGTTAGAGGGCTGTGAACACATGAACATCTGTCAATGTGGCTGTCTTCACTTTCTCAGTTTTGGAGTTTGGGCCTATGTGTTTCTGCCTCAGAGGATTCTGTTAGTTTCTTGTTTGGGGTGAGCATATGTTTTTGATCTGTCTCCTCTTCTCTCTGAATTCATGTAGCATGTATGCCACATTTAAAATTAATTGTTTGTTAATATTGATTAAATACATTTATGCTCTTTAAATTTTATTTTAGAAGAGGATGAGTAGTAATATAGCTCAGTCTTAAAATAACAACCCTAGCTCAGTTTATTCTTAAATATTCTCAGATTTTTTTTTTTTTGAAGGGGGTTAGAAGGGAAGAAAGTATGGGACTTTGGAGGAGAAAGATTACTCTGTAAATGAAGCACATCTTTTCCAAAGAACAATTGGTTCAGTGCGACAATTAATAAAAATCAGCAGCTGATCACCTACATGAAAAAGTAGTTCCTAGACCTTAAGGCTTATTACCTGTGGGCATGAACTTCTAGAATCCAAAAGATATGCCTCTCCTAGTAATAAGCTCAGATTATGCAGTCATTATAAAAGGCCGATTTTGCATCAGGTACTGTGCAAGGTACTTAGTCCCTAAATGTTGTTCTGTTAGGAGTCGGTTTCAACTCATGGCAACCCGGTCATGTGTGCAGAGTAGAACTCTGTGGAGTTTTTAAGGCTGTGATCTTTTGGAAGCAGATCTCTTGGCCTGTCTTCTGAGGCACTTCTGGGTGGGTTCAAACTGCCAACGCTTCAGCTAGTAGTCAAGTGCTTAACCGATTGCTCCCCCACACCCCCAGCTAGGGACTCCCAGTCCCTAACTAGGTAGAGCTTATAATTAGAGGAGTAACAATAGTTAAACAGACATGTCAATATAATATGATAAATGCAGTGACTGGGAAGTATTAGATTTTAAGGGAAGATTTAGTAAGGGATCCCAATCAATTTTATAGGAGTAACAAATGTCTCTCCAATGACCCCCTTTGCTGTCAAGTCGATTCTGACTTATAGCGACCCTATAGGACAGAGTAGAACTGTCCTATAGGGTTTCCAAGGAGTGGCTGGTAGATTTGAACTGCCGACCTTTTGTTTAACAGCCTGAACTCTTAACCACTTCGCCAACAGGGCTCCTCTGGTACTTACGTCCAGATTTGAAGGATAAGTAGAAATTAGCTAGATAAAATGGGAAGAATGTCCCTGGTAAAAGGGACATCACTTGCAAAGACATGGAAGTTAGAGCCACAGAGCATATTCAGAGGCAGGGAAGGAGCTTCCCAAAATTGGAGCCATGTTTGTGAAAGGAATTGATGAAAGACCTGTCTGGAGAGAAGGGAGAGTTATTGGTCATTTCAGGAAGTCTGAACATTGTGTTTCCAATCCTCATCATTATTATGAAAGTCATGTTGTTCCTTCTTGCTGCTATTGAAACACACGCTTCGTCTACACCAAAACAAAAAGAAATCGTGTACATCGAAGCAGAGAATTAATACATAACATTCTTATCTCAAAAAATGGTTGTGCTGCCTCTGTGTTCATAGGAGAGCTGTGGAGTTAAGTGGAGGTTAAGCCAGTCACAGCCCTTACCCACATTCTCGAGACCAACGGCAAGCCTTATCAAATGGAGAACGTGGATGGCAAACAGCCAGCTGTAGGAGACATTTCTTATTTTCACTCTTGGAGAAAAGTAGTTCGGAAGGATTTTAAATCTTGACCTTGGACCTAAAGCGCCTGATCTCTGGCTCACTGAGATTTTGGTATATTTATTTTCACAAAATTTACTTGCTCTGAGCAGTTTTCTCTTTTTATATACTAGGATATAACCATGCAGTTTCAGCATTTTGAAATATTTTCCCTGTGTTCAGATTTCAAACTATGAGAATCACTGAAATGCATTAGCTATTAATGTGGGTAGAGTACAGGATAATAATAATAACCACCTATATTTATTTATTATTTAGCAAGCACATTGGTTTAAAATATTAAATGTTACCAGCATTGGTCTAATACATTACACATTAATATATGCAATCCTCTGAATTCTTTAGTAAGTCAATACATTTAATGTACTGTGTAGGTACTGCTACATTCCTCTTTTTAAAAAAGAGGGACCTGAGGCATAGAAGGGGTTGTTAACTCGCCCAAAGTACATGGCTAATATATAGAAGAGCCTAGATCCAAACCCAAGTGGGTCTGGTTCCAGAAACAGTTCTCTAAACCAATACAGCATCCTGCTTCAGAAGTGTCTGAGGAAAAAAGATATTTTGCTTTGGAGAGACATCTATAGTATGATCCTAAGGCTGGGATTTGATCAAGACACTGGGATAATGTGAAACATAGAGGGTAAGGAGTAGTACAGGAGTCTAGAAGTGCCTACTGGGGCACAGGCAACACAACTTATCAATATCCCATCTGTCCTCACCAAGGGGCCCTGGGGTCACCTACTTTTCTGGGTCACAGGCAGTACATGGACTGCCTTCCTAATGCTCTGATTTTCTTCCCCCCGTTTCTAGTATAAGTTATACTAAAACGGAAGATGAAACCAGAATTCAGATTCTAAGCATCAGGAAAGTTACCCCAGAGGATCTCAAGCGAAGCTATGTCTGTCACGCGAGAAATGCCATAGGGGAGGTGAACAGGACAGCGACCGTGAAACAGAAAGGTAATGGCTGCCCCCAGTAGGTGAGACTGTGGACTCCAGATGTGACACTGTGTGGTGAATAAGGAGAAAAGAGATGGGGAATGAGAGAGAGCTCCAGCATCTAGCAGAACATCTGACACATACCCATGAATCAACATGGAGTGAGAAATCTCACGAGAATGTTTCCATCTGTGTAAAGATACTCAAAATATTGTTTCTGATAGTTTTAATGCCTAATCGTAGCTAAAAAAATACATATGATTATGATAATGCAGCCTAATTTTGTACCAGATAATTAAGAAAGATGAACAATTAAAGAAAATATTCAAAGTTACCCTGGATGGACCCACATATTGTTGGTAAATTGTAAAGACCCATTTAAAACCATTGATGGCAGAGTTCAACAGTCATAAAAATGATCATACCATGTGACATAATACTTCTGGAATTTTTCCTGAACAAATAATTTAACAGTGAAAGAATTATGTACCCATTGATAGTCTTAGTAGCATTATCGATAGTAATGAAACATTATAATAGCAACCATCTAATTAGACACAAGTAATTAAGATATAAAATATTTATTCTCAGAAAAATATAATTTTAAATTATCATGTTAAAAACTATGTATCCATACTCAAGCAGGTTTATAATATGCCATTAGCCACAATTACTAAATTGAAAATAATTTAACGATGTTTATAAATGATATAAAAATTATTTAACAGGGTTAGGAAATGGAAACAAACATGGAAAAATGAAAACAGACAATTTGTTAAAATAGTGAATTTCTGGATAATTAAAAGACTAATTTCTATGTTGATACTACTATATTCTTCTAAGATAAATAAAAATTTAAAAACATTATTGTGTGCCCTTTGATCTTGAAAGACAGTGTCTAAAATTCTCTTTGGGTGATACCGAACACAGAACTCCACACAATTAAGCCCTTCAAGAATGTTTTTCAGTGTGGAGAAAAATAATAAAGACATAATCACACGTGCAGTGGGTCATTCAGAATCGTAGTGTCTAATAGAGCCTGTAACACATACGTGAACAATGAAATAAAAAGCTCATTCATAACTGTTACATTTTGCAATGAGATGTAATCTTTTTATTTTGTGAATTACGTATCTTTATTTCATTACACATCAACAGAATGCATAGACAATAGTAATTAAATTTTGATGTCTTTAATATTTTGCCATAACAATCACGTAAAATCATCTTAATGCAAATTTTTCTTTTTTGTCCTTATAAAGTTATTTCTGCCAAGGTAAGAGGATGGAAGTATTTTACTTAACAGTTGCTAGTTTGATTTATTATTGGGTTTTAAGAGTACTTCATTGTTCTAGATACAAGTCCACTATCAATGTGTGATTTGCAAATATTTGCTCCCATTCTGTGGTTTTATGTGACTTCCTTTTCACTTTTCTAAAAATACTTTAGTTTTATTTTGTTACTGTTGAGAATATACACAGCAGAACATACACCAATTCTATAATTTCTACGTGTACGATTCAGTGACATTGACTATATTCTTCAAATTGTGCAACCATTTTCACCCTCCATTTCCAAATTGTTCCTCCCCCATTAACCTGAATTCACTGCCCCCTAAGTTTCCTGTCTAATCTTTTGAGTTGCTGTTGTCAGTAGGATCCCATATAGACATGGGATTTGGTTTCTTCATTTGGAGGTTTAGGGTCACTGCTTCATGGGACATCTCCGTTAATTGGCTTAATATCGTGTTTAGTACTTTTGTTCTATCTCCTAGTTCATTGCATAGTGCCTGGGGTCTTCAAAGCTTGCAAGCAGTCCATCAGTCATCCAAGGTACAACAGTTGGTCTCCATTCACCTGGAGCAACAAAGGAAGAAGAGTTAGAAACAGGAGGAAGAAATGGAATATGTGGCTGATTACCTCTATGAACAACTACCGCCTTTGCCATGAGACCAGAAGACCTGGATTATGCCCGGCTACCATTCCTGAATGTTTTGATCGAAGATGCCAGAAGAGTCTTTGATCAAAACAAAGGGGAATCTTGATCAAAAGGGGGAAAATGGATGACACAATTTCAAATTCGTATGGAATCCATACTTCCTGGAGCCATGGAGGCTGGATGAACCCCTGAAACTATTGCCCTGAAATAATATTTAAACCTTAAACCAAAAATATCCCCTGAAGTCTTTAACCAAACTATAATTTAGTATAACCAGTAAAGAATGTCTGCCTTGAGCATTGTGCTCTTTTTTTTTTTTTTTTTTTTAATATTTTATTGTACTTCAGGTGAAGGCTTACAGAACAGATAGTTTCTCATGTAACAGTAACACGAGCATTGTGCTCTTTTAAGAAGTATTTATATGGGATCCAACTGAGACTTAATTGTTTTTTTAAAGCTGCTGAAAAAGAGGATTTCATCTCAATGCTTCATTTCATTTTGGAAAGTAGAGCAAAGACCTGAAGTGTATACGCTTCTTAAAAAGTAGTCCTGGATTGGTTCTGGGTCGTTAATTGCTCCTGCTCTCCAGAAGCTAGTATAAGGAGAAAAGGCTGAACTACAAGATGTAAGGCAGTGGTTCCCAAAGTCGGTTCCTCAGAACACTGCTGAGAACCCTGTTGTACTGCAGTTGATTACTGGGACTCTGGAGTCAGATGGCCTGTGATGGAATCCTGGGTTCTGTGCGTCCTAACTTTTCGACCTTGGAAAAGTCACTTAATCTCTCTGAGACTCAATTTCTGCATCTTTTAAGTAGGAAAAATAATACCACTACTTCATAAGATTGTTGTAAAGCACTGACATGTATACATATATATGTGTATATATGTATATATATATGAAGCCCTAGTCGTGCAGTGCTTAAGAGCTTGGCTGCTAACCAGAAGGTTGGCAGTTCGAATCCACCAGTCAATCCTTGGAAACCCTATGGGGGAGTTCTACTCTGTCCTGTAGGGCCGCTATGAGTTGGAATTGACTTGATGGCAACAGGTTTTGTATATATATATATAAAATGCTCAGTAAATGGTAGCTATTATTTCTGTAAGATTTTCATAGATGTTATTCAACAAAGAATCTTATGTTGAAATAAGTATCATTAAAATCTACATTAAACAAAACATATCAAGTTACTTTAGTTCAGGGTCTCCTAGAGTCTTTACTATGCTAACATTTGGTATGACTACTAGATGGAGTTGGAAAATAGTAGGCAGTATTTTTTCAAGTATGTTTGACACTAGAATTCCTGAAGTATGGAGCATCTTGTGGGACTTGTCCTCTGAGGCATATGCATTGGGGAGCACTTATAGGGGATGATGTTCGTTGATAACTTACTGTCAGATGGATGGAATCAAAACAATCGATTAAAATAATGTTTAATGTAGGAGTGATGTCCAAGTCTATCCGCTATACATACTTGAGTAGCTGCTCTTTCACAGAAGGCCCTGCTGTAAATGGTTTAGTATGCTTTCTTAGTCATCTAGTGCTGCTACAATAGAAATACCACAAGTGGATGGCTTTAACGAAGAGAAATTTATTCTCTCACGGTCTAGTAGGCTACAAGTCCAAATTCAGGGTGTCAGCTCCAGCGGAAGGCTTTTTCTTCTCTGTCAGCTCTGGAGGAAGGTCCTTGTCATCAGTCATCTTCTCTGGGTCTGGGAGCATCTCAGTGCAGGAACTTCAGGTCCAAAGGACACGCTCTGCTCTGGGCACTGCTTTCTTGGTGGTATGAGGTCCCCACGTCTCTGCTCGCTTCTTTCTTTTATATCTCAAAAGAGATTGGCTTAAGACACTACCTAATCTGGTGGACTTCATCAGTATAACTGCTGCTAATCCATTTTATTACATCATAGTGATAACACATAGGGAAATCACATCAGATGATAAAATGGTAGATAATCATACAACACTGGGAATCATGACCTAGCCAAGTTGACAGATATTTTTTGGGGACACAGTTCAATCCATGACATATGTACAGCATCAGGAATATGAAATGGCAAATGGACCCATGCAACCAGATGATTTATGTGGAAAGGTGATATATAATCCAGTTGTGTCTCTGTACGTCCAGTGGTACAGAAATGTTGTGGGTTTTTTTACTTAGCTTCTATGCCAGCTAGGCCAGCTAACGTGAAGTTCAGAGGTGATATCTGTGTTTGCATCCATATGTTAAATGTATGGGTCCTTCTCAGAATTCCTTGACGGTGCATTCTTTGTGCTTTATCAGGAAAGGATGACAGAAGGGACTAGGGCCTGAAATTAGAGGTCAGCCTTCTCATTAACAGCACAGTTTCATCCTCAGCTTTTTCTTAAATCTGAAAATGTCTTATATGATCTTAATTTTATTGTTCAACATTTTTTAAGAAAATTTTCAAATCAATGAAAGAATGGAAGCAATTATAAGCCATATACACCAACTAGATTCTACCATTAACATTTTGCTCTCTTTGCTTTATCACATAACCTATCCATATACCCACTCCTCTATCCACCCATCAGTTCCTCTTATTTTTGATGACTTTCAATGTAGTTACAGACACCAGTGAAGTTATCACCTAAATATTTGAGCACCTTATCATTAACTAGATATTAGTATTTATTTACCATTCTCTTGGTTTTTAGTAAGGTAAAATTTGCAGAGCAAAAAATTGAATAACTCTTGATAATTTTTTGAGAAATACATATGGTGATATATTTTTGTAATGTAAGGTTTTATCAAGATGTAGAATATTGCCATCACTACATTGAGTAACCTCATGCCCTCATCAGTCAATCCCTGCCAGCACCACTACCCCCTCGAAGTGACCACTCTTCTTATTTTCCTTTTTACCATAGGTTATTTTTCCTCTTCTAGAACTTGATATATATTGACCCATACAGAACATACTCTTGTATAAAGCTTCTTTCACTTACCACATATTCTTGATGTTCATCTATGTTGCTTGCATCAGTGGTCTGCTCCTTTCTTTTTTTCTTTTTTTTGGCCAAGTTGTATTTTTTTGTAAGAATCTATCACAATTTGTTTATTCATTCCCCTACTAGTGGACATTTGGGTTGTTTGCAGTTTTGGGCTTTTATGAATAAAGCTTCCGTGAACATTCTTATCCAAATCTCTTTGGGCACTCTTGATTTGACTTCTCAGATACTATGGAATGAAGGTGAACTGGTATCAATCAGTGAATGCTCTAAGGCCAGAAGCTGAAATCCAGAATGCACAAGTTTTAAAACACTATGATAGCAGCCAAGCAAAGTAGGTCTACAGGTCAGTTTAGTCATAGGTCTCTGGCTTACAGTCATTAAAATAAAACATTCTCTTTGCTTCAATTCAGAAAAATGATCATTACCACAGTTCCAAAAATTGGCAAGAAGTCCCAACAACTTAGCAAAGAATAGCCACGGGTTCTGTGGCAGAGAATGCTTGCAAGTCCGAGCATCTAGCATATGGCTGGTAACACAGTGTATAGCAAGGCCCCCCTCTCCCACCTGTAACAATGAAGCTGAAGGGAATAACTTACATTTCCAAGGAGAAACGAGACTGTAGAACAGGAACTCTAACCAGGGATAAAGGCTGAAGCTGACGTATTGACCTGATTTAACCAAAGATTATCTACAGATTTGGATCTTGGAGCCAGTTATTACTGTAGAAGTCAAAAAGGGATGGAGGAAATTCTGGTTCTAAGAGTAACAGCAAAGCAAGTGGTGAATTCTGCAAAATCCTCAGTCGGATTATCAGTGAGACTAGGGAAAGAAGCAATTTAGGAGTCCAGTTTTGTCAAATTGCATCGCTCCTTCCTGACTGGAGGATGCAAGTCATCTTTGCTCTAGGATTTTGTTGTTGTTGTTGTTAGGTGCCATCAAGTCAGTTCTGACTCATAGTGACCCTACGTACAACAGAACAAAACATTGCCTGGTCCTGCGCCATCCTCACAATCATTGCTATGCTTGAACCCATTGTTGCAGCCACTGTGTCAGTCCATCTCATTGAAGGTCTTCCTCTCGTTTGCTGACCCTGTACTTTACCAAGCATGATGTCCTTCTCCAAGGACTGATCTCTCCTGATAACGTGTCCAAAGTAAATAAGATGAAGTCTTGCCATCCTTGCTTCTAAGAAGCATTCTGGCTGTACTTCTTCCAAGACAGACTTATCCGTTCTTCTGGCAGTTCGTGGTATATTCAATATTCTTCGCCAACACCATAATTCAAAGGCATCTGGGATTGCATCAGAGTAAAATCTTTAAGCCAAAGTGCAAGAGATTCTAGCTTGGGCAGAAGGCAGCTGTGGGCTGAAGGTCACACCTTTCCTGCCAGCCAGCACTGCTTTCTTAAAAGAAAGCTTTGAGAGCACATCCTGCAGCCATTAGAAAGTCAGGCTTGTGAATTATTTTTTCTTAAGGGTCCAGTTAGTTAAGTAACATTAGGCATTTCTTTATATAATCTAGATGGTAGTACAAAATGCAATCTGTGACTATGACACGTGATTGGATGACACAAAAACAAAATTGAAAACCCCCATTAGAAATAAAATAGACAATTGTAAAATGAATGTGGAAGAGGGAAATTCATGAGGGTAATTGATCTACCGGTCATTAAGCAAGATCTCTCTCTCTCTGTCTCTATTGACATTAGAAAAATCCATTTCAGGTAAGTACAATCACTGATTTTTTTTCTTCCTATTACAAAATGTTCTCCCAGCGTGAGCCAAAATAACTGAGCAAATAATGAAGATGACAGTGGGAATTACCCAGTGTACTGCTAACATAACATGTGCTCAGAAATACCAAGGACACAAGCGATTTTCATGCCAGCTACCCAAATTGATCTTAGTAAATTCTCAACAACTGCACGGACGTAGCTGTGGTGTTTTATGATGGAGTTTTCCTGTTTTAAAGCACCGTTATTCATGGACAGAGTACAAGAGTACCTGATAATATTTCTGCACTGCTGAGTCCAGACTGTACCTGCAGCAGGCTTAATATTCTGGGGTTAGGATAATAAACGTAAAACTCTACGATTTGCCCTTTAATTATAGAACTTCAGGCTCTGCTCCAGGCTGCTTCGCGTTTTGCCTTTTGGAGAAACACCTGTTTTAAAAGAACTCTTTTTCACTAGTATAGGGTTGCTATGAGTCAGCATCGACTTGACTACATAAAACAAGAACAACATATGATCAGTAATTGAACTTTATGGTAGTGTTACCCAAAGCAGGTCTTGCTCGGTGTGGCTTTTCGTCAATAAAGACACCGAGGTGAGGCAGGAGGAAGAGCATTTATTGCAAGCACACAGGCAAGGAGCAGGGAGGTGTATACCTCAAATTAAGCTCCCCAAACAAAGGGAGGCAGAGCCTTTTATACCGTCTCTCACAAGGAAGTGCATACAAACATTATGGACTGCATAGGTTATCATGGCACGCAGGTGCAGTAAGACAAATTGCATGTTTTTTCTCTGGCATGTAGGCTTGAACCACATGCAGTGCTTCGAGGACAATGGACGGGAGCGGGCAGGTTCTGCTTGGTCCGCTTCCAATTGAGCCATGCCCATGGCCATCACCCAAGGTTTTGTTGGCTAATGGACAGGAGGAGCAGGTCTCGCTTGACAATGGCTAAGCAGCTGCTGGCTGCGCCCACTATCAGTAGTGTTACAAAAAGATCCCTGGATTTCGGAGTCAGGTCTCAATAACAGACCCAGCTTTGAATGAAATTCTTCCATTCCTGTCTCATCAAACACTTAACACCTACAGTTTGCCAGGTACTCAAAGAAGCCTCCCCACACCACCCTACCTAATATACCTCCGTGTCCCAGCCCCAGTCCCAGTCACCTCTGTCACATTACACTGGCTTCTTTCTTTTACAGCTCTGATAACGAGCTCAAATTATCTGACTTCTTTGTTTCTTTGCTTATTTACTTCTTTGAAAGAGAGTATTAGCACCAAGAGAGCATGTGGTTTATTCATTCTCTGTTTTGTCCACCATAATATCCCCAAGATCTTCAGCAGATAGTAGATGTTCAACAAGTAATTAGCAAGTCAGCAAATAAATAATTTAAGCCACCCCTGCTTCAGATCCAGTCCATAGTCTGTTCCTTACTCAGACTTTTAAGCTTTATTACCACAAGCTAATGAAGTAGCCAAATGGAGTTGTTAATAAATATGCCAGATGTATGAAATGTTATATTGCAAATGGCCAATGCTATACTAGGTATTTTAGAGTTAGAATGGATAAAGAAGACATAGTCTCCACTTGGAAGACTGTAAATGTATGATTTCGTGGGGGGGAAGAGAATAAGTGGAGAATCAGGCTTATAGGCAAATTACAGTATAATAGAAATGCTATAATAGAATTGTAGACAAAGGGAGGAGTGGGAATTTCCATGAGGCAGAGGTTAGGATGCAAGAAGGGTTTGTTCTAGGTAAGCTTATACAGAATGATAACTTTTCAGCATGGACTTGAAAACTAAGTCTCCAAAGAAAGAGAAAGCACTATTCCAGCCAGAAGTCACCACATGAGCAAAGGCATGAAGTTAAATCTTCCTGATGTTTTTGAGGAAAGAACAAGGAAATGAGGCTGGGAAACTGGTTGGCGGCTTGTTAACTACAGGGCTAATGAGTTAATATTTAGTCTTTCGGTAGTTAGGAATCACTTTATTCTATTTC
>NW_004444028.1:442117-457744 GCF_000243295.1 Trichechus manatus latirostris | reverse complement strand
TATATATATATATATATTGAGGTGCCTATAATATAAAAATAACTAGATAATGTGGAAATCTGTTCAAACCCACATATTACAAGATAGTCTTTGGAATTTGGATACTAGGATTGTGGACCAGGAGATAATTTCAGAGCTATACATACTCAGCATTCGGTGAATACCCTCTGTTTCTGCAGAACAAAAAGAAGATTTTTGAGGCCTATTTTTAAATATCCAAGGAAAGGCATTAAGCTTCCTCCATATGGCACTGGTTTAGAAAATAAAACTAAGACTCATGGAAACACATGAAGATTTCTGCTCAATTCAACGGCTCCAACAATTAAAATTCTGCCAATTCTCTGGTCTGCTCCAAGTTGTAGTGAGGACACATTACAAGAGATGGGCAGAGGCTGCAAGACACTATTCAAAAATAGTTTTGAGGAGATTCAATTATCAGACCGTGAGTTGGATTAGATGGCCGTTTAAATCCTTCCTGATACTAAGACTCTGTTTTAATTTGGTTTTCATCAAAGTCTAGTCTAATTCATCTAATAGTCAAACATGCCTATGCCAGGTGATAGAAATAAGAAAGTAAATAAGACACATTCTAGTAATAATAATAATAATAATAAACAGTGCTTAAGCCCTCCCATCTTATCTCTGCTCATTCACACGTATAAGTCAGCTGCAAAGGCTCACAGATGCTTGACTTACCCAGCTTGGCACAGAATGATGGGTCCTTGTGGTCACCAGGTAGGAATCAATTCTGTTTCTTTCCTCTTCACTCCAGTGGTAACTCCAAGATACACAGTGGAACTGGCCTGTGGTTTTGGAGTCACAGTCCTGCTGGTAGTGATTCTCATTGTTGTTTACCACGTTTACTGGCTGGAGATGGTCCTCTTTTACCGGGCTCATTTCGGAACAGATGAAACCATTTTAGGTGAGTCATGGAAGTTGGATGTAGACTTGTTTTACTGTTGTCTTTAGAAAACATGTTTGCTTGATAAAACCTGGATGAACGGAAAGATTTAATCAGACTATCTTTTGTTTCAGCCCTTACTATTGAAGATCTCCCCAATGTGTATTATTCTACTTTCTTGGCTCAGTATGTGGTTTGGTCTATATTAGCACTGTTGAGATAGAAACATAATGCAAGCCACATATGTAATTTACAATTTTTTTGTTGCTACATTGAAAGTATAAACCAACAGATAAAATAATTTTAATAATATATCTTATTTAACCTAATATATTAAAATAGTAACACATCAGCATGTAATTAATATTAAAAAGTTAATGAGATATTTTAGAGGTTTTTTTTAAGTACTAAAAATCTTCAAAATCCACTCTGTAATTTACATTTGCAGCATATCTCAATTTGGGCCAGCCACATTCCAAGAGCTCCATCGCCACACTTGTCTGCTGTATTGGACAGTGAAAGTCCAGACTCTTAGTATTCAAAGGGTGATCCATGCACCAGCAATATCAGCATCACCTGGGAGCTTATAAGAAGGAGACTCTCAGGCTTAATCCCTACTGGATCAGAATCTACATTCCAACAATATCCCCAAGTGATGCATGCACACATTAAAGTTTACGAAGCACTGCTTCGTGCAAATTTGCCTGATGATAAGATTGGGGCATTAAACATATAGACTGTTAAGCCCATCCCATAGAGATTCTAATTCAGTAGGTTTGTGGGAGAGACACAGATTTTGGGTTTTAATGACAGGTGCTATTTATAACCAGGCAACTTGGAGAAAGATCAGTCTAATCTAAGTATATGTAGTTATTTGTGGCTCTTTTTAGGCGTAAATAATTTTGTTTCAAAAACTTGTCCTCAATTTGTCATTCTAATATATTGGTGAGTTATATTCTGGAACAGGGACTAGAAATTTTTTGCATGGTAGTCATTGCCAGCACCTAAGATTGACCAATTGTTTGCATTGTGGTTCTGTTAATGTACAGTTGAATGGGTCAAACCTCACTCTTTCTCTGTTATGAAAATTACACTCAGTGAGATGAGAGTAGAAGACAGGAGGTAAAATTTGCAGTTACACCTTCAAATAGTTATTTTGCCTGAAGACGTGTCACATGCAGAAAATCACACTGGACTCTGTCAGAGCGTTCATACGCGTAAAAAATAAAAATGTCTAATATGCAGAAGTTTGCTTTAAGAAAAAATTCAGTACTATTGAGAAACTTTGCTAATTTATATTGGGTCTGTGCTCCTTTTGCTAGATGGGAAGGAGTATGATATTTACGTATCTTACGCAAGGAATGCTGAAGAAGAAGAATTTGTATTACTGACTCTCCGTGGAGTTTTGGAGAATGAATTTGGATACAAGCTGTGCATCTTCGACCGAGACAGTCTTCCTGGGGGAAGTAGGTATTTCTGATGAGCACACATTGTGCTACCCTGAGAGATGAAAGTATCATGAGCTTTGGATCATGTATGAGAGACATGACATAGCTCTAAACTGGCGTCTTTGGACATTTAGTGTCCGATTCTTTGATGCAGTAGAGATTTCTCTAAGAATAAACTACATTATAATGTATAGTCTATTCCAGCTCAGTTTATGGTATTAAAATATTTTCCCCTGTTTGTTTTAAGAACTCCCTGTCAGAAAAGTGTGGATGCACACTTTTATTCCATTAAATGCCACATAGCTTTAAATGCCACAGCTTTAAATGTCCCATTTACCCACATTTAGAGTTTTAGAAGCTTTAGGCTGATCTGTATGGATTTGCCCAGAATTTTTGCCAGGCTACATGGCTAACATTAGTAATACTCATTACTATAAAATTTGATGTAGCAAAAACAAAACATTTTTATTAAGACTGAGATTTACTAAAACTGAGTTATAGAGTCTTATATTACTCACTGATAATAGTTCGAGTATTTCCCTTTGGCTTTTGCTCATTTTCTTTCCTCCCCTTTATTTTCTAGCAAATTAGCGCTACTCAGTTTTCCCTTTTCCTTGGGTTTGTTTCTTCCTTTCTATCAGCTTACACATTGGAGATACAGATTAAAATCTTACAGAGACCAGTGTATTCTAGTTAAAAAAAAAACCAAATTACTAAATTTTTAAAATAAAACCTCTCATTTTCTCATCCACCCCTATAATACACAAAGTAATGGTCCATTTGAATCTATTTTAATAAACACATTAGATAGCATTCCTAAACCCACTGTTATACTTTGTACTGTTGAAATGCATGTAATTTCTCTAATCTTGTGATAAACCAGGAAAAGATGAACTGATGATACAAATAAGACTTAATTCCATTTTAAGACTTAATCCCCCAAGTCATTTATTCATCCATGTATTCATTCATACAGCCATTAAAAAATATTTATCTGCTGTGTGAAATGTTATATAAAGATATTTAACAGTGTAAGTCTCTCCAAAAGGGATAGATAGTTCTTTGAAGAATTCAAGTTCTCCATAATTACTCTTGCCTCTTGCTTTTGATGGTTGACCCTTGCATCCTTTTGCATTCTCCCTGCTGCTCTGGCTCAATCCTCCGCCTCGGGGTCTTTTCCCATGTTTACCTATGGTCAACCTCCAGCAGTGCTGCCTGGAGGGCACTCTTATTCCTGGCTTCTCCTCCTGGCTTTACCGGCTAGGTTTTAGCTGTCTTTCTCCCATTGCCTCTGTACCTGTGAAGATTAAGGGGCACAGTGACTGCTTAGGGGAGTACGGCAAACCATGATACAGATCATGAAATAGATTTCCACAACACAAGTGCATTTCCTGATGTTGGCTCCTATCTGAATCCCACGTAAAGGATTGTACAGTCATCCATAAGCAACTGCCAGAAGATGGATTCGTCTCAAGAATTTAGTGACAAAAACTAATCAGAGCCCTTGACAGCAGACGAAAATGACACTACATTTCCATTTTCCCTCCTGCTTTTTTTTTTTTCCTTCTTTTGACCCAAAGAAAGCCTTTGCCTGTTAATGAAAGCAGACACATCAGCCAGCAGCTGCCGAGACACTTGGCTCTGTAGTAATGATAGGAGTTTAAGGAGAAGGATCCAGGGACTAATTTAGGCTCCAGGGCAGAGAGCAGAATAGAAAGCTGAGCTGAGAATGTGTTGCCGGATAAAATGCCGTTCAATTGGCTAGATTCTTTTTTTAAGCTGCTTTTCCAGAGACACAATGAGATCAGTCTGACTTAGGGAGGTGTGCGGCAATAGAGAGGACCTTCCAAAAAAATGAAGGTTCAAACTCCTGTTGTATTACCAAAAAATGAAATGTTAATATTTTGATTCTTTAATGTATATCTTTTTTGAGTGCCTGGTGATACTGGGGAGCCTTGGTGGCACAGTGGTTAAGAGCTCGGCTGCTAACTAAAGGTCCTCAGTGCGAATCCACCAGCTACTCCTTGGAATCCCTATGGGGCAGTTCTACTCTGCCCTGTAGGGTTGCTGTTAGTCGGAATCAACTCAACGGCAACAGGTTTGTTTTTTTTTTTTTTTTTGGGTGATACTGAAGAGTTGGTACCTGGTTATCTTGGAGGAGAAGGGCTCAGGTGCTGATTTGGCTGGACCACAACATGCTACACCATTTGAAGAAATTGATTTCAGTATAATCCATAGTGTCCCAGATTTTAAAGCCTAATGTCACAGAAATACACCACTTTTTGGCTCCATGCCTCTCTGGAATTCTTTTTGGATTGGAATGCGTGTATGTGGTTTCCGTTCTCCCTGAGGAGAGGGGCATTTAGTGAACAGAGTGATCGAGTTTAAGAATTAACATTGTTCAAAGCTTTGTTGCTAAAGATTAGACTGGTCTATGGGACATAAAATGATATTTGTGGAGAGTGTGCTTCTTAGCTCAAGTAGATAGATGAGAGTAAATGGGCAGCTCTTGTCCGGAGGTGAGATGAGAAGGCAGAGAGGGTCAGGAGCTGGTTGAATGGACACAGGAAATCCGAGGTGGAAAGGAAGAGTGTGCTGTCACAGTATAGGGAGAGCCATTAGGGTCACATAACAATGTATGTATAAATTTTTGTATGAGAGACTCACTTGAATTGTAAAATTTCATTTAAAGCACAGCAATTAAAACTGTACTTGAAACAACTGAAAGAAAAAAAGAATTAACAAAGCTTTGTTGGTAAAAAATTTCACCTCAGTTCTCAGCCTGTTACTCTAAGGTCCCTGCACTTGCTCCTCAAGCCCCATGCTTTTGGGGGTTGCTTGGCCAACACTAACTCCCATGGTGTTTTCTTTCCCAGTTATCACAGATGAGACCTTGAGCTTCATTAAGAAAAGCAGACGCCTTCTGGTTGTCCTAAGCCCCAACTACGTGCTCCAGGGAACCCAAGCCCTCCTGGAGCTCAAGGCTGGCCTAGAAAACATGGCTTCTCGAGGCACCATCAACGTCATTTTAGTACAGTACAAAGCTGTGAAGGAGATGAAGGTGAAAGAGCTGAAGAGGGCTAAGACGGTGCTCACGGTCATTAAATGGAAAGGGGAGAAATCCAGGTATCCACAGGGCAGGTTCTGGAAGCAGCTGCAGGTGGCCATGCCAGTGAAGAGAAATCACAGGTGGTCTAGCAGTGACGAGCAAGGCCTCTCCTATTCATCCTTAAAAAACTTATGAAAGCAGCAAGGAAAGGGGCAGAAAGAGCCAAGGCTACTCCAGGAAGGAAATGTTCCCCTTCTTTTATTCCAGGTTTATTGTTTCATGGGCAGAGGAGAAAAGCAATCTGTCAAAGCTTCCCCATAGGGATAAATTCAGGGTGACTGTATGACTGGCTGATCTGCTTCCTCAGGCAATACTAAGTTGTAGAGTGATATTGTCACCTGTCTCTAATGTCACTATGTTCCTTGCAGGCAAGGACTTGGTTGATGTGAACCTGTTCTTTTGCACCCTTCATCCCTGGTCCCATGTGTCTGTATTCCTTCTATTTCATCTTAACATTATGGGGCAGCCTTTTCCAATGGACTTAATAACCCCTTAAAAACAAGTCGTCTGTTCACAGGGCCATTATGATTTTCCAAGTACTGTTTTCTTTTTCTTTTATTTTTATTCATCCATTAAAAAATACCATCAGGGCCTAGATTTATTTTAGCTCAAGCTGATGAGCTCTTTTGCTTATTCTGCTGTACCACATACCACCACAGCCAGACTGACATCCACTTAGGATGATACAAAAGAAGTCTATCTGAAAATGTTCCTTATTGATTTTCAAAGGCTTGCCTGCATTTTTTTTCCCTACAATACCACCCTACCCTCCATCTCAGGTACTTAATTGATGTCATTTTTGTAAACTTAAAAAATATACCATAATTTCTGTTTTTATTGTAGTAAACTGATCATGTGTAGTTCAAACTATGTTTATCATGTCATCTTCCTTTCTACTGTACCTTGTATCTGTCATTCACACTTTGAAGGTGGTTCCATACTCCCTTCAGTCTGAAAGGAAGCTTCTCCTAATGGTGCTAATAGAGAATGAGATATGGCAAAATGCTTTTAAAGCATTTTTCTGAGTTATGAGAAGAACACAGAACAGGGTATTTGGCAGTTTATCTTTTAATCCCAGCCTTGCTAAAGTGGAATACTGGGAAAGTTATTTTGCCTCACTCGTGTTTGTCTTCTCAGTGTAAAATGTGGAGGTGAAATCCAGTTGCTTGAGTTGAAAGTTGTTTTTAACATTAATATTCTAAGGGAATTAACTGGACCCCAGTATTTTCTGCATTTATTCACTGGTACAGTTTTAATACGTTCACTCCAAACAAGTTAATCTGGAAAGCCACTTTCAATGAATACGTGTTTGTTTTAAATAGTTCAAAACACTAGGAAAAGCAAAAACAAAGTCCAGAGTTTACAGAGTGATGAATATCTATGTTACATATAGGTAGAATATATATATTTGTATGTCTGTATGTATATATATATATATGCATGTATATGTATACATATGTGTGTGTGTGTGTATATATATATGTATATACAAGCATGCATATGACTTCAGTGGTCATTGGCACAATATCAAATTCCACTGGAACTCTTGTCCAGTTTTAATTATGTTTTTGCTGTAATGCTTTTGTGTCAGTATTTTCTGTACATTAATATTATTTGTGAATTCACAGCTCACAAAGTGGTAGTTGTCGTTCGTGCTTGCCTTCCCTAAGTTCATAGAAATCACTGAGTACTGCTGCCGTTGAACTGGGTGCAGTGGGATCTGTTATGCAGAGAGCTTCGATGGTTCCCACTAATCAGTGGCCAGCCATCTGGCGTTAACTGATTACCTACTATGTTCCCAGCGCACAGTTAGAAAGTAAGCTATCTTAATCTCAGTGCTCAGCAGCTGGAGATATGTCTCTGTTTGGACTGGTGAGTAACAGAGAAAAGGAAGACAAAATACTTATAAATGAGTCTGGGTATCTTATGAAGCACCATAGCTTGTAATTGAAGGAAGCCCTTATCCTAGTAGTATGAATGTTGATGAGCAGTTCTGAAACTATTCCCTACATCTAAGTGTCCTTCATCAGTATTAAAGTCCATGATAAATAATTTCTCTAAGTAGGAGTTACTGATTATTCTAAATTGAAAAAAGCTTCACCTTTGAATTCTTGTCTATAAGAGTATGGTGTGGAGTCACTCTTGGATCTAACTTTTTTAGACTTATGAATGCTTTTCCATATTAAAACCACCTTTACTCCCCCTGTTAACTCTTCACTCACAAGACCAGCGGAGAGCTGTCTCCAGATAAGCTTTGACTACCAGTTCTTGCATAAGCTCTAGGCAAATGAGGGATAGTCTCAGCGCCAAGAGGCCATGATTTTGCCGCATGCTGTTTGCACTTTCCGACTCCATATTTATCCTCTGTGTAGTTGGGTGTCGCTGCAAACTCCTTGATGTACATTTATTTTTTCCTATTTATATTCCTGCCTTTAGTACTGGACTTTTCCAAATGGTGAAACGGAAAGCATCTCAATTCTAAGCGGTACGGCTCATGCTGAGAAAATTTGTTTCAAGATTTTTGGTTGGTTGGTTTTATGTCCCAGAAGATACCTAATAGGAACGCTTGAAGGGGCTGAGGAAACATACTTGTAATTTACAGCATGAGAAGAAATCATGCCTCTAATGTTAAAAAGAAATTGTTTTACATATATGATCAAAAGACCTTCTGCACCCAGGTTAACAAAGAGCCACGATATACAGCGTCTAATTATGCATTCATGTAAAAATTATTTCATTTTCTTCTGTATTGCAACTTAGATAATTCCTTAGGATTCTAAGGAAGTGGTACTCCATTGTATCGGAAAGCAAAAGCATCACTCCACTTGTAAATTATCATTTTCTTTTCATAAGTTTTAATATTTTAAGATTGTCTTTTTTTATTTTATTCATGTACTTTTGTATTTTCCATATTTCATTTTATTTGTCAATATGCTTATTTTTTAAATAAACCATTTATTTTCAGCTTTGAATTTTTTTTGTGCATGTGTTTTGTGTCTTTATTTTCATGTTTGGGCATAAGAAGTGAGACTAAAAAGATGAATGATTACATTTCTAATACGAAAAGTGAGACGCTACACTAGGTAAGTTTCTCTTTCTGAGAGTGATCGGAGAAAAAGAGGGCCTTGCTGATCTCAAGAAATCTTCCTTGTATGTGAGCAAAAGAGAATTGCCTAAGCAAAATGGATTAAACTAGTATACTAGGGCATCTGTGTGTGTGTGTGTGTGTGTGTGTGTGTGTGTGTGTATGAAAGCTGTAGTCATTATATATATTTATATATAATATCTATCAGAGAGAAAGAGAGAGAAAATCTTTTTAAACAATGTCATAAGCCTATCCCTTTCTGTTCAATTTGGACAGCTTTAATGCAACCAAGTCAGTTGCTGCTTTGTTACGGGATCAAGAAATTAACGCCCTGCTTTTAGCTGATTTATGATCATTTGAATCAAACATACATTATATCACAGACTTCAGTTAAACCAATCATAATATTTGAAAATGAATTTTCATTTGAGTTAGTAATACTAAGTCATAGTGACAGGAATATCTTCTTGCTTTAAAAAAAAAAGTCCATCCATTTACTCAAAAGAATATTTATTGAGTCCCTGTAATGTGCTCTGAACTAATTAGCTTAGGAAAAATTTCTCCAATGAAAAATTTTCCTCTTTCAAACAAGTCCCCAAAGAGTAGATTTAGGATCAATGGGTGAAAGTTACAAGGAAACAGATATCTACTCAATTAAGAAACAACTTTAAAACAGAGTCGAACAGTAATGGAATTAACTCAGTTAGGAAATACTAGGTTTCCCGTCACTAGAGATATACAAGAAGAGATCTGATGGATTTTCACTGAGATGTTGTACATGGGCTTTTTGCATTGGATAAGTGGTGATTGATCTGAAGTTACTTCCAACTCTGCGTATGTTAAATGATGCTCTAGAACATGGTGGTATCTACTTAGAAGTTTCAATATCGGCCATTTGAACCTCATCTACCTAGCTATCCCTACGGTCGTTAAACTCGCAAGATGTTTTCTTCAGTTATCTCCTGATGTCACTAGTTCTTTGACACCAGAGTAAATTCACAGTATGGTATGAAAGATATATTCAGCAACTAGCCCATCTTATTTCTCTTTTCCACCCGAGGAATGTGAGGTAATTTAGCAAGGAGCTAGAAGACTAAGTGTTTCACTATTTTTTATCCAAATTTATTTTGAACTGAATAGACAATTTTTTTAAATCCTATTACTTCTTATAAATCCACATACTAAGGTGATGTGTTTTGCGCATACTCTAAATTAACTTGAAGAATTGATTCAGATTCGGTAAACATTAGTCCATATATTATCTTAATATTATGTTCACTAGACATCAAATAATATTAATTTAATGAGAGTGATTTATTTAAATTTCTATTGTGTGCTGTTGTCACTGTTGTTGTTAGGTGCTGTTGAGTGGGGCCCCAACTTATGGCAACCCAGTATGTTACAGAGTACAGCTGTTCCATAGGGTTTTCTTGACTGTTAAGGAAGCAGTTTGCCACGCCTCTCTTCCACGTAACCTCTTGGTGGGTTTGAACCGCCAATCTTTAGGCTAGCAGCCTATAGCCAACTGGGTGCACCACCCAGACATTTACATATGTTGTTGTTGTTAGGTGCTGTCAAGTCGGTTCTGACTCATAGCAACCCTGTGTTCAACAGAACAAAACACTGCCCAGTCCTGTGCCATCCTCACAGCTGTTATGCTTGAGCCCATTGCTGCAGTCACGGTGTCAGTCCATCTCCTTGAGGGTCTTCCTCTTCTCACTGACCCTGCACTTTATCAAGCAGGATGTCCTTCTCCAGGGACGGGTCCCTCCTGATAACGTGTCCAAAGTATGTGAGATGAAGTCTTGCCATCCTTGCTTCTAAGGAGCGTTCTGGCTGTACTTCTCCCAAGTGGGAGTTGTTCGTTCTTCTAGCAGTCCATGGTATGTTCACTATTCCAAGTGGTTTAAAAACCCTACCAATTTGCTGTCACTCTCAGCATGTTATTGTTGTTGTGGCTAGCTGGCACTGAGTCTGCCCGTGACTCACGGTGACACCATGCAGAACAGAATAAAACACTGCCCGGTCCTGCATCATTCCCACTGTCAGTTGTGAATCAAGCCATTGTGCTCCATAGGGTTTTCATCGGCTGAGTTTTGGAAGTAGATTGCCAGACCTTTCTTCCTAGTCTGTCTTTGTCTGGAAGCTACACTGAAACTTGTTCAGTATCATAGCAACACATAAGCCTCCATGGACATATGGGTGGTGGCTGTGCATGAGGTGCATTGGTCAGGAATCAGACTTGGGTCTCTGGCAATGAAGGCAAGAATTCTACCACGGAACCACCTGTACCTCCATACGTGCATTGTAGAGATAGAAAACTTAGACTCAAAAATACGAAGATAAAAACAGAGGTAATTGCAGAAATCAAGATTTTAATTCATACCCATCTGATTCTAAATTAGGCACTTCCTTTTTTTTTTTTTTCCCCACTACACTTCAAGGAGAGACAGAGAAAGGTCTGCTGATTTTTCACCTACTAAAAACCTAGCCAGAGAACAAAATTACATCCCTAGTTTTCCACTAGGTGAATGTCAGGGAGATTATGACTTTTAAAGTAAAGAGCATTGTGGTTTATTGAAGATTTCGGGACCAGAAAACATGACTTCAAAACCAATTTGCTACTTTCTAGCCACACCTCATTTTTTGAGCCCAAACAGAATAAAACACCTAATTTATGACTCCATCCCCAAATAGTCCTTATTAAAAAATAATAGTTGCCATCCTCAAACAGTGAGTTTTAACACTAGGAAAGTATTAAAAGAATGTGCCACAAAAGAGGCAACCTCCTTCAAAGTACAAAGCAACGACTCCTGGGACTATAGCTCAACCCCCATCTGAGAAGCACTGCGCTCTTCCAAATGTAAAAACCCCACTTTCCGGGTGGAGTAACAGTACCAAAAAAAAAAGTCACTGACTCTAAAGACAATTTTCTTTAGATGGTCAAGGACAGTGTTTTATTTTCAACAGTGATAGCCCCACTGGAACGCAGATATATTCTCTTAAAGCAATTATTTTGAAGTAATACACACACACACACACACACACACACACACACACAAAAGGGCTTTCAAGATAAGTGCAAATTTAGATTTATCTTTTAAGATTGAAACAAAAATTATCTAAAACCCTTTGCACTCTTGTGAAAACCAGCCCCAAGTTCTTAGCAATTGGTCCCACATATCCTCTGGTTTCCTTCCAAATTAATGTCAAGTCTACAGATTAGAAAGAATTAATCTGGTAAAGAGCATAGCTTCGTCATTCACAGTCAAGTTCATCATCATCAAATTCACTGCAAACTTCCAGCTTGTCTTTACAAGCTAAAAAGTCAGTCACCGTTTCACCCCTGACCCCCAGTACGCTGGCACTCAATCTCATGGTCTGTCTCCAGCACTTGTTTTCAGAGTTGTCAATAGATGTGATTTGCACATTTGGAACTCCTTTCCTTCAGAAAATCACACTGTCTACAACTCGGTGCTCACAGATCACATAGTGAGTTAAGCACTCCATTTATCTGAAGGACTTTCCATGGGGATCTGTCCAAATCCAACTCAGTAACTATTAGAAATGACTGTTTTGCCGGAAGTCTTCACCGATTTACAGATTCTTACACATTGCCATTGTCATTGCCCCTTTAATTGAATTTTTAGGCCAGTTCTTCACAAAAAATGGAAAGGAAATTTTAGTTGACAGCAATGTCAATACTATGAGCTATCCTATGTGAGGTCCAAAAGTTTTAAGTATCAACAGATACAACAATACGGATTATTAAAAAAAAATTGCCATCGAGTCATTTCCAACTCTTGGAGACCCCATGTGTTTAAGAGAAGAACTGTGCCTTCTGGGGGTCTCAATGGCTGATTTTTCAGAAGTACATCGTCAGGCCTTTCTTCCAAGGCACCTCTGGGTGGACTCCAACCTCCAACCTAGCAGTTAGCAGCCAAGTGCATTAACCATGTGCACCCCAAGGACTCTATGTGCATCATAGCAAAAACCAAACCCGTTGCTGCTGAGTTGATTCTGACTCATAGCAACCCTACGGAAGAGAGTAAAACTACTCCATAGGGTTTCCAAGGCTGTAATCTTTATGGAAGCAGACTGTCGCATCTTTCTCCTGAGAAGCGGCTGGTAGGTTTGAACCGTCAACTTTTTGGTTAGCAGCTGAGCACCTATCTGCTGCACCACCAGAGCTCCTTATGTGGATCATCTGAAAAAACAAAACCAAACCAGTTGCCGTCCAGTCGATTCCGACTCATACTGCCCCTATAGCAACCCTATAGGACAGAGTAGAACTGCCCGATAGGGTTTCCAAGGAGCAGCTGGTGGCTTCAAACTGCCGACCTTTTGTTTAGCAGCCAAGCTCTTAGCCACTACACCCCCAGGGCTCAAAGTGGACTATAGGATGTGGTAATTCCCCCAATGCTCTTTCCTGATCAGACCATATCCGGACCTTTGTGTTCAGTTCTGTTCAGAACACCACTTTTTGGGCACACACAGAGAAACTGAAGATTATTCAGAGGAAGATGAGTGTGAGAGAAGATTTAAAACCATGTCATATGGGGAATAAGATTAAAATCTTAAAGTTATTTAATCTAGAGGTGAAAAGAAAATACGGTGAATCACAATAGTTAAATAGTTAAATGTTGTCAAATACTTAAAGTATTTGAAGATGTCAGAACTAAGACTACTAGATAAAAATTGCAGGAAAGAAGACTTCAAAACAAGAAATAATTTACAAACAGAGCTGAAATTAGCTGCTTTTGGAGGCAGTTAATTCCCCTTCCTCGGAGGTAGCAGACATTTAGCAACCATTGGTAATTATGGTGCAGATGGAGTTCCTTAAAGATATAAATTATTTGTTTAACAGACTCCTTCCAACACTGAGATACTATATTTTGAAGTGTTTATTCATTGCCTATCCTTTGTAGGATGGACAGTGATAAACTGGAAGTTGTATAAATTTTCACTAGTCGTTATCATATCTTTCCATTTTGCTGTAGACACAGTGGAAGCTGTTTTTGACTTCATTCAGAGGAGCCGAAGGATGATCGTTGTCCTGAGCCCAGACTATGTGACAGAAAAGAGCATCAGTATGCTGGAGTTTAAACTGGGGGTCATGTGCCAGAACTCCATTGCCACCAAGCTCATTGTGGTTGAGTACCGTCCTCTTGAGCATCCACACCCAGGTATCCTGCAGCTGAAGGAGTCTGTGTCTTTTGTGAGCTGGAAGGGAGAAAAGTCCAAACATTCTGGCTCCAAATTCTGGAAGGCTTTGCGGTTGGCTCTTCCCCTGAGAAGTCTGAGTGCCAGCTCAGGCTGGAATGAGAGCTGCTCTTCCCAGTCCGACATCAGTCTGGACCATGTTCAGAAAAGGAGAAGTCGTTTGAAAGATCCCCCAGGACTCCAGAGTTCAGGGAAGGCTGAAGGTCCCTCACAAGCCCCAAGCACGATGTCCAAGCACAGAGGGAAGCCCTCTGCAGCCTGTCGCTGTTGTGTCACCTACTGTGAAGGAGAGAGTCATCTTAGGAACAAAAGCCGGGCAGAGATTCATACCCAGCCCCAGTGGGAGACACACCTCTGTAAGCGTGTTCCCCAAGAGTCAGAAACTCAATGGATACAAAATGGCTCCAGACTGGAACCCCCTGCTCCCCAGATCTCAGCCCTTGCTCTTCACCATTTCACGGATTTATCTAATAACAATGACTTTTATATCCTATAATTACTGTGTGGTGGGTGGTGGCTACCATCTCTACCAGCCTTCTTTGTGTCATGAACCTATGGGAATAACTGACATTTTTATCATCTAACAGACTATCAGATTGTGTCCTCTTTATTGATTTTTAAAAACTATTTATTTCTAGGAGACAAAAGACCTGAAGGACCTGAATCCAGAATTATTGCCTTTAACGGCCTCAGAAGAGCACACTCTTCTTGGGCCCTAGAAGGTCAGTATATGAAAGATGCCTAATGTTTGATTCTCTGTCCTGCCCAATGGTTTAAAGCTAAGCAACCAGTTTAAATGTGTATCCTTTGAGCCTATTCAACCTCATGTTATGAGTCATTCCGGTGTACTTGGGCTATGACAGTTGCAGGGTGCGTGTATCCCAAGGTAAAGTCATGGACAGGAGCTGGTTCCAGTGGAAGCTGTAGGACCAAACTCAGCAGAAAACCTACAGCACATTTTCCCTCAGAGAACCAAATATACCCATACGAGGATACACGGAGTTCTCCGTTTCACTGTAAATTAGCGTTCTCCAAACTTCCTAAAGTTGTTAGCATCAATAAAGCTATATTTTTTACGCCATTTCATTCATACTAACACATTTTTAAGTCCCTCTCTCCCCTCTACCTTTTATGACTTCTGAATTCATATCTGACAAATATTCCATTTCAGGAAATAGAAATTGGACTTAAATACCAGGAAAGCTGAGGCATCACTTTCTAATGTACATTAGGAAAGGTCTGGGAAAGGATCAAAAGAGTGAGAAAGTGTTGAAAATGAAATGGAAGGAAATATAAAAACCTCATTAGATTTGTAGAAATGATAGCTGGAAAATTCAGTATTGTTAGGGACTTAGGGTAGAGTCTGGTGCCTGAAACCCTTCTTCCCATTCAGGAATATGAAGAGAGGAAGTGAATTCAAGTGCCTGCAAGAATCAGAAGGAAATCAAAAGAGAGCCAGATATAAGCATAAAACCCATGGTCTCAGACGAGCACCCATGGACGTAGGTACAGAAAAATATCTCCATTCTAAACTGTTTAAACAGTCATAAAGGGCACATGGCATTTGAGTTTAGAGTCAGAGTTTGTGGTTAATTGAAGACCACATATTTCTTAGAAAGGGAGTGGCCTCTACTTAGCTCTAGTCAATTGTTGCCATGTGGAAATTTAGACCCATGTTGCCAGATTGCCCCATTTTTCAAGAGAATCTAAAAATCCATATTTTTATGTAAATGAGCGATTATTGGATGGCATATGGTGAAGTGGTTAAAGAACTTGGCTGCTAACCAAAAGGTCAGCAGTTCGAATCCACCAGCTGCTCCTAGGAAACCCTGTGGGGCAATTCTACTCTGTCCTATAGGGT
>NW_004444028.1:399485-442017 GCF_000243295.1 Trichechus manatus latirostris | reverse complement strand
TTCTACTCTGTCCTATAGGGTTGCTATGAGTAAGAATTGACTCAAAGGCAACAGGTTTGGATTTTTTTTTTAAACTTAAAAAAAAAAAACAAAGAGCCAAATAAAATACTTTTGTGGGTCATATCCAGCCTGAGGCCTACTAGTTTGCAATTTCAGAACCAAAGTATTCCCACAAGAACATATTTTTAAATGGATATTCAAGTGCCCCTGGCAATACTGGGAATGGAGAACACAGGCTGGAGTGTTTATTCTCTTCCCAAGTTGACTGCTACATATGGGCTCTCAGAATAGGGCTTATCTGACCTAACACTCCATCAGAGGAAAAAAGACTGGAAAATAGTGTGTTTTCCATCTATTCTGTGGAGGTTCCCTCTCAGGCAGATTTACTCCAAGAATATTAAAAGCACAAAGCTTGCTACTCCTGGTGGAAGCTGCAGGAAAATACTAAAAAAGAGAAAGAGGCCACATTAGACACTAGCAGTCACCATCAACACATTGGTTCTGGCTGCTCCTGAGCTGTGGTTCAATGAGTATTAGCCTCTCTCAGGCTCTACTAATGAGTGAGGGGTGGAGAAAGAAGCTGGACGTTTTATCCCACTGCTCCTCTTGGAGAGGGAAGAAGATCCCTTCCCTGTTGAAAATGGTGGAATAAGGGCCCTCCAGAGTAAGGGTACATACAACCAGAATATTCCTTGGATGTGAGGATGGCAAGACTTCAACTCACTTACTTTGGGTATGTCATCAAGGAAAGGCCCATTGATAGAAGAGGACATCATCTTTAGGAAAGTTAAAGGTCAGTGAAAATGAGGGAAACCCTCAATGAGATGGGTTGACACAATAGCCCCAACAATGGACTCAAACATACCAACAATCATGAATATGGCATAGGACTGGGCAATATTTCATTCTGACAAGGGTTGCAATGAGTTGGTGCCGACCCGATGGCAACTTACAACAATAGCACAACAGAGTATGACTCACTTCACAGCTTGTAATTAGGAAATGACAGGCAATTCTACCTGTCCAGAAGAAATCCAGCAGAAAATGACTCAGCACAATGCACAGGCCTTGTTCTATATTATATTCCTTCTTTAATAAATGAATCCATCCTTCATGTACGATCAAAGACCTTCTCTTGAAAGACAGACAGCAATTTTTCTCAAAATCTGTTAACAATGACTAATGTAAGTGGCTCCAAACAGGGACAGATTATCCAATGGGCAAGGTAAGCATGATGCTTACCTTTCTTACTGGATCATCTGTAGTGAACAATTTCACATTTTTTCACCAAATCCCAAATCAAAGTCTCTGCTTCTAGGTGTAGCTGGCATCTGTCTCTCTCCCAACCCCACAGCACCTTCCTACAGAATCAAAGCCTCTTTTCAAATTTCTAATCCCTGTTAAGGACAGATGACCCAAGTGAGCAAGGTAAGCACTGGCTTACTTGTGCTTACTGACTAATTTGTAGCGCACAATTTCACATGAGTTTCACCACATCTTACAGATAATACACCCTGGCTCCAAATTCTAAGAAGGAAGAGAATTCTCTTGCCCATTATCAGTCTTATTCTTTATTATCACAATATTTCAACCTATAGCGTGTCTTTGAAAAACTGAGAAATTACTCTTGTCATTTATTGTTTATTTTCTTGGTGAAGAAAAATAAAGAACTAACGGCATGGAAACATGAGCTCTTATTATGAAAGAGTAGCTAGACAATTTTTGTGCTCTCAAAAGCTAAATTATGGTTAAGTGTTAATTTCCACTGACAATGTAAGAACAGGGTAAGCAATATAAAGTCATAGATTTCCTCATTAGCTATATAGGGGTCAAAAAGATAATGGGCCATATTTTTACCGTAGAGAAATGGCTCAGAGGTTACTCTCTTATTGCCTGACCGAACTTGTTACAGCTGAATGTGTTACTCAGTGTCATACATATCAGTGAGGGAAATAATAATAAGAAAGACATGGGCCGTGTGTATCCATAACTGAGATGATATTATTGTAGGCTACGTGGCTATCATTACAAAAGATAGTCTATTTAGGAGCATGAGTGTTAAGTCAAATGGAAATGGATTGAGTTCTGCTTCTCTCCTTAATACTTGTTTATCCATGGTCTCTTTAAGCTTCAATCTCCTGGTAGCTAAAAAGGAGATGATAATATTAACGTCATTAGGTTTTGTGGGCATTAAATAGTATCATGCATGCAAGCACAAGGCCTGGCACTTTGTAAGTGTTCAATAAGTGTTGGCCAGCATTATGCCCATAGTGAAATCATTATGTGGCTGTATAAACTTACATTTCCATAATGATTTATAGTTTACAAATGAATTGCATATACATCACTACTTTTTTTTTTAACTCTCATAAAAGTCAAAAAGCAGTACAGAAGATGGAACATATTGTCCAGGGTAAGTGATATTCTTAATGACATTCAGCTAATTAGCAATTGAGTTGAGACTCTAGTCTAGGCTTCTGACAGCTGATCCTGTGCCAGTTCTAGATCCATCTCTGTAAGATTCAAATGAAAGTGTTTCTATTACAAAGCCACCTAGATGGAGCTATTTAATCTGAGCTATAATATTTTCAAATAAAATAAGCAGTTAATTTAAGCCTACGCACAGCTAATTGAATGTTTTATTAAGTGTCTGATGTACCATCTGACCTTGTCATGTTATGATTTTATATAACTTCATTTTTAAATCTTATAACATTTCTTTAAGCATTAAAAGAGAATAATTTTTTGGAGTCTTCTAGACTATTATCATGATATAATCTTTTCTGCCCACGAAAATAAATATTTGTATTCTTTTTAATGGAAAATAAAAATATATTTACTATTTATCTTGAAATAAAAATTCAATATTTCAACAGCTATGATACCTAGCTATTTCAGAGTTACTTTCTCTTATAACTAGTAAAGACTCCTAAAAAAAAAAAAAAAAAAACCACCAAAGTCGTTGCCGTCCAGTCAATTCTGACTCATAGCAACCCTATAGGACAGAGTAGAACTGCCCATAGGGTTTCCAAGGAGAGGCTGGTGGATGCGAACCACCGAACTTTTGTTTACCAGCCATAGCTCTTAACCACTGCACCACCGGAGCTCCAGTAAAGACACTAATAATGATGAATTCACTTCCAGTTTGAGGATTTGGAATGATAGAGAAAACTAATGTTCCTGTTCAGAAGAATACATGAATAATAAATTGAACTAATCATAAAGATATGCACAGAAGGGCAAACAATCCCCATGGCCAACCAAAATAAAAGCCGTTGCCATCAAATCAATTCCAACTCATAGCGACCCTATAGGATGAAATAGAACTGCCCCATAGAGTTTCCAAGGATGTGATCTTTATGGAAGCAGACTGTCAAATCTTTCTTCTATGGAGCAGCTGGTGGGTTTGAACCACAGACCTTTTGGGTAGCAGCCAAGCGCTTGCCTGGGGAGCATATTACAATCCAGATCCACCAGGAGCTGATTTATTAGATCCTAGACATTGTTTGGGGACCTGGTTGCACAGTGGTTAAAAGTGGTCAACTGCTAAATGAAAGGTCGGTGGTTCGAATCCACCAGCCACTCCTTGGAAACCCTATGGGATAGTTCTACTCTGTCCTATAGCATTGCTATGAGTCAGAATCAACTTGATGGCAGTGGGTTTGGTTTTGGGTTTTTGGTAGACATTGTTAGGAGTCTGCGTTTTTAAATACTGCCCTTGGCAATTCAGATAAGGTATTCCATTGGCCACACTTAGAAAACTACTACCTATGAGAACCCTTCCCAAATTTTCCATACAATTTTTCAGTTTACAAAGGAAGTGAGCCTCTATCAGTGTCTGGTCCAAGTCTTCTCAAAGTGTGCTCCTTGATGTATCTGCATCAGAATCACTTTGACTGTGTATTAAAATGTATATATTTCTTGACCTCATCCCAGACAAACTAAATGAGGATGTCTAGGGTGGGGCATAAAGGAGCCTTGGTGGTGCAGTGGTTAAGCTCTTGGCTGACAACTGAAAGATTGGCAGTTTGAACTCACCAGTTGCTCCATGGGAGAAAGAAGTGGCAGTCAGCTCCCATAAAGATTACAGCCTTGGAAACCCTATGGGGCAGTTCTACTCTGTCCTATAGAGTCAATTTGAGTCAGACTCGAGAGCAACTTTTTTTTTTTTTTTAGAGTGAGGCGTCTCTGCATTTTGAATAAACTTCCCAGGTGATTCTGATGCACTCAAAGTTTAAGAGCCATTAATTTTTTACCCTTGTAGGGTAAATAATAATAATTATTAAAAAATAATAATTCTTTTACCCTTGTAGGCTCTGATTTTCTCCAGTCAAGGAGGACTTCTAACAATCATCCTTTTAATAAGGTGTTTGCAGGCAATAGCTGAAAATGTAGGGCATGCTTAACCCTGGGAGCTGCCTCAGCAGAAGGAGACAGGCGAATAGAGGAGGGGATAGTAGAGTGAAAGTCTAATAGACGAAATCCCAAACACTGACATTTGGAATGTGGTGGGATTTCTGTAGTCATCATCCGTATCAATCAGAATGAAAGAAACTATGCTGTGCTAACAAATAATCCCAATATTTCAAGAGCTTCCTATGAAAACATCTAACATTTATTTATTTTTTTTATGCTACGTGTTCAGCAAAAGGGCTTACTTTCCTGTAGCTGTGTCATCTGAACTGTGAGGCTTCCTGCTGTTCTATGCTTCAGTCTAAATATCACAGTCACTTTCACTTACAATTCAAAGTCTGGGAAATGCAATCTTCCTCTGTTCCTAAACAAACAAAAAAAACCCAAACCCGTTGCCATTGAGTCGATTCCAACTGATAGCGACCCTATAGGACACAGTAGATCTGCCCCATAGGGTTTCCAGGGAGCAGCTGGTTGATTCAAACTGCTGACCTCTTGGTTAGCAGCCAAACACCTAACCACTGGCGCCACCAGGCCTCTTCCTCTGCTCCTAGGAAGCAAAAAAATGAAATGAAACTTGGTGACTGTACAGCACTGTCTTTGCCTAAGAATAATTTATTGAGATATCCTGAAGAGGCAAAAGACCTCCATACTGAGCTATGCCACAAGCTCTCGTAATGAAGGACTAGAAGGACTTGGCTGCAGATGCCCCACCTCAGCTTGCCAAGATACCAAGCCAGGTGGTTGTGAAAAAAACCACATACAGACAAGAGTAGACCTTGTCCATAACTGTGCCCAAAGAGAAGTCATTGAAGGATGGCGTTGCAAGAGTCACAGTTCTGGTTAAAAGAAGCATTCCTAAAAGTTTGAAAGTTGCTCTATTTGGTTAATTTCCACTTAGTGGCAAAAATCAGTTTTCTGAGAATGTGATGCTCAAACTATCTGCCAATGAGCCATTTCATTTTTGAATATCCAAGGAGCCTCAGATGAACTGAAGACATTTAGGACACAGCAGAGCATGTAACATGGCCATTAGAAAGAATCCCTTCATCCATTTATCTGAACAGCTAACTAGCTAATTCAAACTGAGCATGCCGAAACTCAGAGAAAGAAGAGACACCTACTAGTCTGGGTGTTATGAAGTCTGGTGCTATACATGCATCTGCTCTATGATTTAGATTCGCTGTTTGCATTAAAGACTTGATTTTGTATACGACTTCTCTAACTAACGTGCAGTATCATTTGGCCAGGAGAAAATGCTTCCTGTGGGTTGGTGAAGATCAGTGCTTAAGGAGGTTTGATCTATGTAGAACAAATCTATGTTAATAAGTTATAATGTTGAACAAAGAAAAAGTTCTGTTTCCCAGTGGAGTGAGGCAATTACTGACATAAACAAATTTCTTCAGAGAGTAGTTCACGAAGCTTTTCCTTTGGACAGTTAAAAACGTTTAAAAATATCTAAATGGAAAGATTATCTGAAATGGACTCAGGAAAAGAAATCAGAAAGATTCCAAATAAACTCTAAATTTAGATCAGAAGCTATTTCTATCCTATGCTGGGTGATGGTAGTTTTTATACCTCATTGCTCTACTGGCTTGGGGGGAGCCTTAAAATAATATAAAATCTGATAGTGTTTATTTTTATTTATTTAATATTCAAAGGCATATGTAACAATTTTATTAATCGCTTTTCGATTGTCAAAAGCTATGTCAAATGCCCGCAATTAATTTATGATCCTGGACCATGTTTTGAAATACCTTGGACAAGTACTTCTCAACCAGGATTGAACATCATCTTTTTAAAAATTGCACATACCTGAGACCCCCCACAGACTACTAAATCTCCCAAAATGATTTAGATGCAAGCTCTTGTAAAAGATACCAAGCCAAAAAAATCACACCTGTTGCCATTGAGTTGATTCTGACTCATAGCAACACTATAGGACAGAATAGAACTGGCCCATAGGGTTTCCAAGGAGCAGCTGATGGATTCTAACTGCCAGCCTTTTGGTTAGTAGCTGAGCTCTTAACCACTGCACCACCAGGGCTTCTATAGAGACCTTAAATACCTTTAAAATGTTTGAAAATATTTCAATGAAAAGTCAATGATAATATGATAAATCTGGAGTGAAAAGATAAAAACAAATCCTAATATTCCAGACAATATTATTTCTTAAAGTGCAAAACTTGAAACTTATTGCAAAATACTGGGATTTAGAAGTGCTTTCTTTTCATATCTTGTTATGAAATTACATAAAATGTGAGAAAAATAAAATAAAGATAATAAAATTATAGGAGCAATGAATGTAATTATTAAACTGTGTAACCAAACAAGGCCATAACCCTAGTATTTATTACATCCCATGCCATCAGTCATCTAAAACAAGACAAAGTATTTAAAGTATAATGACTTGGCCATAGGCAAACACAATTATATAATTTCTAAGAAGACCCACACAGAAAGGGGTAAAATAACCTAACCCCATTCACTCATTTCCAACCCTCAGGAATGTTAAAGAGAAGGGAGATGTATAACAGCTCCCCAGTTATCATGCTAAATAGCTAAAATGTGGGGTAGGGGTCTGTGTTTGAGATATAAAGTTGGCTGGTTAAGGGAATGTAGTAGAACAAAAAATTGAATTAGAGTCAGACGACCTGAATTGAAGCACTAGTTCTTCTATCAATTGTGTGACTTTCAATTAGATACCTTTGCTCTCAAGTTCTCAGTTTCTTCATAATTAAAATGAGACTAATACTATTATTGAATTGTTGTAAAATTATACCAAAAGTATAAACCTCTAAAAAGCACATGCTTGATGGAGGTATTATGGTTATTAGTGTTTTGTTGTAAAAGAAAGCTGGAGAAAACCAAGAGGTCCAAGAGAAATTCCTTAACCTGATGAAAATTGGGCCAATTTCCAGAGAACATGGTCTATCCATTCTCTTTCATACCTAAAAATTAGGGAATAGAAAGTACAGTTTCATATGACTCTAAGGGTTGAAGTCTACAAAAAAAATCATCATTGCTGTTGTTAGTTGCCATTGAGTCTGCTCTGACTCAGGACAACCTTATGTATAACAGAACGAAACATTGCTCGGTCCTGTGCCATCTTCATGATTGTTTGTATGTTTGAGTCCATTTTGTGGCTATTGTGTTCAACTCATTGAGGGTTTCCTTCATTTCGTTGGCCCTCTACTTTGCCAAATATGATGTCGCTGAAAAGTAGAAAAGAAAGCTATTAGTTACATATTGCTTTGCAGCGTAAAACAATAAATATGTATTGCCTCATAGTTTTTGTGGGGCAGGAGTGGCTTAGCTGGATGGTTTTTGCTCAGAATCACTCATGAAGTTGCAGTCAAACTGTTGGCCAGGACTGCAGTCATCTGAAGGCTAGACTGAGGCTAGAGGATCCACTTCCAATTATAGTCAATGGGTGTTGGCGGAAAGTCTTAGTTCCTTGCCATATAGACCTCATCATAGGGCTACTTGACCATATCATGACATATTACCTGGCTTACCCCAAAGCAAGTGATCAAAGAGAAGGGAGCAAAGCACAGTGACATGTATGACCTAGTCTCAAAAGTGACACACCATCACTTTGCAATCTTCCACTTGTTAGAAAGAATCCCCTCAGTCTAGCCCAAACTAGAACCAAACAAAAAACCAAACCCGTTGCCGTCAAGTCAATTCCAACTCATAGCAATCCTATAGGACAGGGTAGAACGGCCCCTTAGGGTTTCCAAGGAGTGGCTGGTGGATTCAAACTGCCAAACTTTTGGTTAGTAGCCAAGTGCTTAACCACCGTGCCACCAGGGCTCCAGCCCAACTCAAGAGTAGAGGAGCTCAGCTCCACCTCTTGAAGGGAAGGGTATCAAATAATTTGTGGACATGTTTTAAAGTCACTTCAGTAACTCAGACAACAGTTGAATAAATTTAGTTTTCAGCTGAATAAATTGATGCCCGAAAAGGAAAGTGACTGATCCTCAGTTTTCCTATCTTCATCCCTAACCTGGTAAGCTAACTGGACGTAGTGGTGCCACAACTCAGATGAGAACTGTCTTGTTCTGGTTTGGATATCTTCATATTAGAGATGGAAAGGCACACAGTGATCCTTGAATTGTGCTGATTGGGAAACTATGACATGGTTAGTGGCTTGCTCAAGGTCCCACAGCAAAGGAACCATAGTTTCACTTAGAACTCAGATCTCCTAATCCTTGGGCTATTGATGTTTGTTGTTGTTGTTAGGTGCTGTCAAGTCAGTTCTGACTTATAGCAACCCTATACACAACAGAACAAAACACTGCCCGGTCCTGAGCCATCCTCACAATTGTTGCTATGCTTGAGCCCATTGTTGCAGCCACGGTGTCAATCCATTTCATTGAGGATCTTCCTCTTTTTTGCTGACCCTCTACTTTACCAAGCATGATGTCCTTCTCCAAGGAATGATCCCTCCTGATAACATGTCCAAAGTATGTGAGATGTAGTGGTTATCTTTGCTTCTAAGGAGCATTCTGGTTGTACCTCTTCCAAGACAGATTTGTTCGTTCTTTTGGCAGTACATGGTATATTCAATATTCTTTGTCAACACTACAGTTCAAAGGCATCAATTCTTCTTCGGTCTTCCTTATTCATTGTCCAACTTTTGCATGCATATGAGGTGATTTAAAACACGATGGCTTGGGTCAGGCACACCTTAGTCCTCAAGGTGACTGTCTTAGTCATCTAGTGCTGCTGTAACAGAAATGCCACTAGTGGATAGCTTCGACAAAGAGAAATTTATTCTCTCACAGTCTAGTAGGCTACAAGTCCAAATTCAGGGCATCAGCTCCAGGAGAAGGCTTTCTCTCTCTGTTAGCTCTGGAGGAAGGGCCTTGTGATGCATCAGTCTTCCCTTGGTCTGGGAGCATCTCAGCCCAGGAACCTCAGGTCCAAAGGATGCACTCTGCTCCTGGCACTGCTTTCTTGGTATGAGGTTCCCATGTGTCTCTGCTCGCTTCTCTCTTTTATATCTCAAAAGAGATTGGCTTAAGACACTATCTAATCTTGTAGACCTCGTAAGTATAACTGCTGCTAATTCATCTTATTACATCATAGTGACAGAGTTTACAACACATAAGGAAATCACATCAGATTACAAAATGGTAGACAATCATACAATACAAGGAATCATGACTCAGCCAAGTTGACAGATATTTTGGGGGGACACAATTCAATCCATGACAGTGACATCTTTGCTTTTCAACACTTTAAAGAGGTCTTTTGCAGCAGATATGCCCAATGCAATGTATCTTTTGATTTCTTGACTGCTGCTTCTATGGGTGTTGATCGTGGATCCAAGTAAAATGAAACCCTTGACATCCTCAGTCTTTTCTCTGCTCATCATGATGTTGCTTATTGGTTCAACTGTGAGTATTTTTGTTTTCTTTATGTTGAGGTGTAATCGATACTGAAGTCTGCGGTCTTCAATCTTCATCAGTAACTGCTTCAAGTCCTCTTCACTTTCAGCAAGCAAGGTTGTGTTATCTGCATAATGCAGGTTGTTAATGAGTCTTCCTCCAATCCTGATGCCCGTTTCTTCTTCATATTGTCCAGCTGCTCGGATTAGCTGCTCAGCATATAGATTGAATAGGTATGGTGAAAGGATAGGTATGGTGAACTCTGACGCACACCTTTCCTGACTTTAAACCACGCAGTATCCCCTTGTTCTATTCGAACAACTGCCTCTTGATCCATGTACAGATTCCTCATGAGCACAATTAAGTGTTCTGGAATTCCCATTCTTTGCAATGTTATCCATAATTTGTTATGATCCACACAGTCGAATGTCTTAGCCTAGTCAATAAAACACAGGTAAACATCTTTCTGGTATTCTCTGCTTTCAGCCAGGATCCATCTGACATCAGCATCCTCTTCTAAATCCAGCTTGAATTTCTGGCAAAATTATGCTTGCATGTGATATTAATGAAATTGTTTGATAATTTCTACATTCAGTTGTGTCACCTTTCTCAGGAATAGGCATAAATATGGATCTCTTCCAGTAGGTTGGCCAGGTAGCTGTCCTCCAAATTTCTTGGCATAGACGAGTGAGCACTTCCAGTGCTGCATCTGTTTGTTGAAACATCTCAATTGGTATTCTGTCAATTCCCGGAGCCTTGTTTTTCACCAATCCCTTCAGTGCAGCTTGGACTTCTTCCCTTAGTACCATAGATTCATGATTATATGTTACCCCCTGAAATTTCATGAGATTGATGTTTATATACTATGTAATTTCAAAACTGGGCCCCATTTTTTTTTTTTAGGCATAATGAAATATATGAACATATAATATGAAGATTGCTTGGGGTTTGTATGGGCAAGAGATGAATCTGTTAAGAAGACAAAAGGCAATGTTTTGTTTTGTTTTTTTAATCTAATTATATAGACTCATGTCCTTGGACCTTGAGATTAAAATTGGGTTAGAGAAATTAGAGGCACCAGAACTTAACTATGAACAGGCTGTATATAAACTTAATGTATCTTCTCAGAGCTACTGGCCCAGGACGATGATAGAAAACAGATATGGGAGGAGAACAGAAGTTAGCTATTTAGCTTTACAGGTGAGAAATGCATGTGACAGGAACTAGGTCTAAACAGACAGAAGCATTGTTTATAATTCCTTTGAGAAGGGGCCTCGTACTTTTTAAATATTCTTCCACACATCACTAGACCCTAGGTAGGGAAGGGGAATATTCAAGTATTACTCAGTGAATCAAAAAAGCATAGAATTGTAACATCCTACAAAATGTCTAATCCAGTCTCATCCATTTGGGGGACTCAGAAGTCAGAGATCCAGAGAGAAGAAATGACTTGATTATAATTATATAAGTATTTCACTGCAGAGCTAGGACTGGAACCCAGGTCACTTCAGAGAATGCAATTATCGGCCATCCTTCCTCTTTGTATGGCTGCTTTGGAAATAGTTCCTCCCAATAATACTAGAGGTGAGGCCAGAATGAAAGTTCTATTTCAATACCCAGATCTCAGATTGGAGAGCAGCTAACCAGTCCCATCCATCTCATCCATCTCTGGCTTCCAGAACCTGCCTGCCTCTTTGTTGACTAGAACAGAAGAGAGAGAGAGACCAGGACTGCAGAGGATGTAGCTTTCCCCAATCTCCAATCTTTCTCCAGGCAGAGTAGGATACTCCTTCCTCTGTACTTGTGTTGTTCAGAACATTTCTGTTAATAAATCATAAACCCCTATGTATCTGTTTCACCTGCAACCCTATAAGGTCCCAGGGACAGACTATATATCGAATCTCTAAATCTGAGCATTTAGCAATACTTAGTACATACATTTTCCACTAATGCTTCTTCATATAAATTCATTATAATGATCACTATCTTTGGGAACAAACTAATATAACCTTGCCCCTTCCTTCGCCCTTCTCCCCTCCATCACAGATACTGTGCTTTATCAAAGGCACGATTATTTCAGGCTTTTGTTCATCACTGTATAGTGTTGGAATCCTGGGGCTCCCAACACCACAGTCCAGCACCACTGAATCTGACCCTTGGCATTGCTTGAGGACAGGTGATCCATGACCAAGTAGGGGTAGAGAGAGCCTCAGCTGCGCCATGACTGGCCTGGTTGCCACTCTCACATTAAGGACTGCCATCTCTGCTCTATTCTACCTGCAATAATGGCTGATGCTGGAATCAGCATCATGGTCATCAGCAGATGTTCTGTTTGTGATCTCCTTATTAAATATGCTGACAATGACAGGACGTTAAGCTGCGATAAACACCCTCTACCTACAGTGCACCACAGAGTATCTCTGGCTAATGAATCCAAACAGAAAGAAATCAACCCTGTTTATTGTTTCAAAACCCAGATAAGATTAGGAAAATGAAATAAAGTACTGTGTTGATTCAGAGCCAGTTGGTAATTAAGAGATCAGTTCTTCCAAACACCCTGCATAATATATATTTTCTTCTCCGGGTCAATAGATTCTAGCAAGATAATGCATCTTATAGCCTTTCTCTCCATGCTCAGCACCACTGCTGTGATTCAGAACCCAGCACCTCACCTAACAGCTTTCTAGTTTCTGTCAATGACTCCAGTCTCTCCTCTACATGCTCTGTATACGTCATCGACAAATCAATCTTTCTAGAATACAGCTCTGATCATGACACTTCAAGATTCCAAGACCAGTCTGTAGCTCCTTACTTCATACAAGATAAAATCTTGTTTGGTTTGTTTTGCCCTACATTTAAAGAAGTCCATTCTCTGACCTCCTGTTTTTAGAAACTTACTTCTTTCTGCTTCCATATATTCACTAAACCCTGGAATCCAACGGAGTGATTGACGGTTTCTTGAATACTTTTCCTACAGTGTGTCCTTTGCTGTCTGGAGAATACCTTTTACCCCCCAACATGTCTGCTCTCAGGTTCATGTCAAATGCCACTTTTCTGATACTACCAGCAGAAAAGTTTTGCCTTTCCTATTAAATCTCTCATAGCATTTCTTCTGTACTTTTATTCCTTCATCCATTCATTCATTCAATATTATTAACTGAGTTCCTATTCTGTGCCCAGAACTATTGTAAAACTGGGAACACAGCAGTAAACAAAATAAGCCAAATTCCTTCCTCTCATAAAGCTTACATTCTAGTGTCAAGAGACAGACAATGAACAAAATAAACAAATCAAAAACACCAAACCTGTTGCCATAGAATTGATTTCGACTCATAGTGACCATGTAGGACAGAGTAGAACTGCTCCATAGGGTTTCCAAGGCTGTAATCTTTATGGACACAGACTGCCACATCTTTCTCCCATGGAGCTGCTGGTGGGTTCGAACTGCTGACCTTTCAGTTAGCAGCTACGTGCTTAATCACTGTGCCAGGTGGGCTCCTTAGCAAGGTAAAGAAGTAATATATATAGCAAGTTATATGGTGATAAGTCCTTTAGAGTTACATAAAACAGGTTCGTAGGATAGAGAGTGTTTCGAGGGAAATTTCAGTTTTAAACTGTATTCGCTGAAGTTCCCACTAGGAAGATAAAGTTTAAGCAAAGACTTGAAGGACATGGAAGAGTGAACAGATTTAATAGCAAGTGTAATAGTCCCAAGATATCAAAAAAAGAGCAAGCAGTCCCGAGGCGGTAGTACAAGGAACATGTGGGAGAGTAGGCCATGCAGTCAGAGGTGCTGGATGGAGGTGCAGATAATGCATGACCTTCTAGGAATTGTAAGGACCTGTCATTTGACTCCAAGTGAAATGGCAAATGTATCATCCATGGTCCCAGCAGGAAACAGATGGCATACCTTAATTAACAGGGTAATTTAACGATAGTTTAGTAAATTTTCTACTTATAAAGGTTTACACAAAGATTAATAAACCTAATACAGAATAGTACAGTAACCAGTGTGGCTAACAATGGGAAGCATTACTACCCTAGGCTTAAATTGGCAAGAATAACAAGTGGTTATAAGAAGCTAGAGAAAGTATATGCATGATGTGGCTTCCTGACACGACCTATGGCATTCAGTAGAGGGATACAACCAGTGTATGTTGACCAGATAGAAGCAGGGGGAATAACTAGTCTTCACTCTCCTTCTGCCCAATAGTCTCTGGCTAGCGTCTCTCACTGCTGAATCCAACTAGAATCCAGAGGTCAAGGAAGCGTGTTGATGCAGTCTAAAATATTCATCCTTCTAGGCAATAAAACAGGGTAAGGAAACAGAGAAGATCTAGCAGGCAAACAGAAGCTATCCTGATCAGGGATCCCCTGGAAGGTCTTGGGAAGAAGAGTGACATGACATACCTTATGTTTTTATCAGGATAACGCTGCTCATTGTGTAGAGAATAAACTACAGGGAACAAAAATAGAGATGAGAGACTAGTAAGCTCAGGAAGAGATGATGGGGAGGGATTTGGATCAGCATGTTGGCAGGTGAGTGGTGAGAAGTGACTGCAAATTGTCCATTTTTAAAAGTTGAACTGATAGAATTGGTTGACAGATTCGATGAGGGATGTGAAAGTGAGAGGAACTGAGGATAAAGTCACAGTTTTGGCCTGAACAACTGAAAAGATAGAGTGGCAGTTTTGACGGGGAGAGGAGATCAGGTATTAGGGGGTTTTTTTTTTTCTTTTTATTTTTTAAGTTTGAAATGTTCTTAGACTTCAAAGACAAGATGCTTAGGAGTCTGGCATTCAAGAGAAAAGCCTGGGCTGTATATATTTATATTGGAACCATCAGAAGCCATTAGAAAAAACGTGTGTCTATTGGTGGGGAAAATGTTCCAAGGACCTGTGCTTGGTCATCCCAGTGATAGCAGGTCAAGGAGATGAGAAGGAATCAAAAAGGCCAGTGATATAAGGGTTGTGGAAAGAAAACAGCCACCACTTGAGAGGGCTAGAGGAGAAACAGTATCGTCAAGAGTGAACTCATTTCCATTACTTAAGACATGAAGGGAATTTACAGAGAAGAGGTAGAGGACATCAGACATTTTACTAATGACTGAGTTCCAAAGGGCTCAGTGAATATGTTGTAGTGCTTGGGGAGGAGAAGGGAATAAGGTCAGAAATGCGGATGTGTAGAACTATGTGGGAATTGTAATGCAGGAGATGAATAAAAGCGGTCTGGGAATCTTGGGGTCAAATGTCACCTCTGAGGAGATTCATCTGATGGACTCTGGAAGAGAGATGGGTGAGAGACTGGACAAGTTATGGAGATATAAAGATACCTATGAAGAGAAGAGTCTAATGAATTAGGGGTAACCCAAGTGTCTTAGGAACCCTGGTGACACAGTAGTTAAAGTGCTTGGCCACTAACCAGAAGGTCAGCGGTTCAAACCCACCAGCCGCTTTGCAGGAGAAAGATGTGGCAGTCTGCTTCCGTAAAGATTTACAGCCTTGGAAACTCTGTGGGGCAGTTCTACTCTGTCCTATAGGGTCGCTATGAGTTGTAATCAACTTGAGGGCAGCGGGTTTAGAGGGTCTTGGGACTTTTGTGGCCATAACTGTTATAAACAGGGATGGAGCCTAAAGAGTTTGGTCTCTCTCTCCGTCTCTCTCTCTCTCTCTCTCTCTCTATATATATATATATTAGGAAGAACGAGGTGGTGAGGCTGTGAGTTTTGGAGTTAGAGTCAGAGGTCTTTTCAGGTCAATTCTGAGACTCTCTGTTGACCCATGTTGATGAAGGGTGAGGGATAAGAATTAGATTCTTACTTTCTGCCCTGCATATACAGGTAGTCCCCAACTTGACATATTCAAGTTACGATGATACACACCTATGACCCACCCGTTTTTGTTTTTTACATCTCATCGTTAGTAATATGTACTACCTACAATGTTGCAGTTTTTGCAATGCATAATTTGCTGATGTTATCATTCTCATGCCAGCCCCCAAAGACAAATAAAGATCGGATTTATGAAAATACTGACAATAAAAGGCAATAATAATGAAAACAAAAAAAGAGGTATTCGACTTACGTCAGGGCTGACTTACGACAGAGTCATTGAACGGAGCCCTGTCCTAAATCAGGAACTAACTCTAGTGATTTGTTTACATGTTAACAGTTCCTTGACAGCAGAATTATTGTTGTTTGCTTAGTTTCTTTATATTCTCCAAGGTCTCACACATGGTAGTTTCTTTATAAGCTATTTTGAAGTAATGATCTAGGCATCCTCAGTTTGTATTGAACATTTGCTTGTCTCTTCCACCATAAATTCGTGCAGTATAGTTTTGAAAAACTTTGTCCTTGGAATACCTTGTACCTCAAGTGCTCCACCTCTGTCAGAAGTGATACTGCCCGGAGGGGTTACTGCGAGATTTAGCTACAAAAACAACCTAATCCCATTTCTTCAAACTTGTTATACTCCTTTACCATCCTTAAATTTGCTATTCCTTTTGCTTCAAATGTCCATTATCCCACTTTTTAGAACCACTTTTCACCTTATGAACTTTTGCTCACCATTTAGACTTAATGTATGTATCACGTTCTTGACAAACGCTAAAGATAGATAGATAGATTGATTAAAAAAAAAAAAAAAACAAACGTTGCCATGGAGTCGATCCTGACCCATAGAGATCCTACAGGAGAGAGTAGAAGTGCCCCACAGGGTTTCCAAGACTGTAAATCTTTACAGAAGCATACTGCCACATCTTTCTCCTGTTGAGCAGATGGTGGGTTGGAATCACTGACCTACTGGTTAGCAGCTGAGAGGTTAACCACTGCACCACCAGGGCTCCTGATAGACAGATAGATAGATTTGTCCACCTAGTGTCCATCCCCCCTCCTTTTCTCAGTAATAGAATTCTGATTTTTTAAATATTTTTTTAAAGGAATTCAGGCTTTCACATCTCTCAATCCTTGTTTTGTGGGTAAGGCTGGATCCAGAAGAGGCTCTGTGACCCAAGCCCGTCCAATCAGTAGTATTTTCCTGGCCATAGTAGTTAGGGAAAGCATGTGAACTAAATCAGTTCAAAAAGATTCAGCAGGAACTGCTCTGAAATTTGTAGAAAGGAAAATTATCTTTCATGGGGTTACTGAGTTAACAAGAATTGTTAAGAGCCCTCTTGCACCATTTTTGAAGAAATAATTTGAGTGAATCCAACAGCGGGAGAAAGAGGAGGCAAAAGATGAAGAGAGAAGGACTTCTGAAGAGAAATTCTGAACCCTGGATCCAGCAGTGTCTAAAGTAATTTCTACCTCTGGATTTTTCACGTATGTGAACCCATAAATTTCCTATTTTTCCTTAGGACAGTTCAGGTGGATGTCTTCCATGTAGAAATTAAAACAAAAAAAATCATGACAAATACATTCACTCTAAATAATGGAGAGCTAGAAGCCCAGTGTCCAGTAATCAAAGCTCAAGCCCCTGAGAGTTATCTGGCCTCTAAGACTCATCACAGGCACAGTAAGTCTCTTAGGAAGTGGGGAGAAAAGACCTTGCCTAGGACTGTCCTTCCCAGCTCTAACCCTCTATTTATGCTTCCCATATGATGAATAACAGCAGTCAGGCCATTAATGCAGAGATAATTAGCCAAAGATAATTAAGAGGCAATTCTTCTTCCTTTTGAAAGCCACCCAAAGTCTACAATTGAAGGTTCATTCAATTATGACGGTGCTCATATTCAACACAAGTCACATAGTCTGTAGACAAAACCTACCCTCGAGAGAAATGAAGAAAAGTTTAAAATCAAAATGTTGCAAAGGAAGGCTGCTTCTATTACACTTTATCAAACCACTTATCGCTAGGAGGAGCTTTCAATATATATTATAAAGGAATTTCAGAATTTTGATAAGAGCTATTAATCAATTAATCAATTAACATTAATTTGACAACGACCTGGAGCAGAACAGTGAAAGGTTACACAAAAAAGACACAGAGAAAACTTTTCCAAATACACTGCATATGTACTTTCAAATTTTGAAAAGCATATCAGAGACGTATCCTGTTAATTACTTTTGTGAAACAACTTGTAGTTTGAAGAGTTACCCAAAACAAAACCCATTGCTATCAGGTCGATTCCAACCAATAGCGACCCTATAAGACAGAGTAGAACTGCCCCATAGAGTTTCCAAGGAGCGGCTGGTGGATTTGAACTTCCAACCTTGTGGTTAGCTGCTGTATCACTAAACCACTGCACCACCAGGGCTCCTTTGAAGAGTTCAGAGAGGGGAAATAAAGGTAACATGATACTTTCCTCTGGGGTATAGCGGAATGATAGTCAACAGCATCTCCATAACACGCCACACTGTTTTATTACGTACACCTTTATCTGGCAAATCTTAGGCTAGCGATCTGTGTTCAAATCTATTCACATAATGACATTAATTTCATGCAGCAGGCCGTAGTGATTGGCCACCAAGTTCAATTAACCACAGACAGCGACTGTTCTCTGGAAGCACATTTCTGATGGCTGACATTGATCAAACTGTATGGAAAAAGCCACAGCTGTGTACTTTATAAATAGTTATGTTTATGGACAGCATTTTCCATTAAAAGAGTAAAATATTTTTTTCCAGCTATGTATTTTTCAGTCTCTTTGACCTTGAAGTTTGCTGGAAAGGATTGTTTTGTGGGAGTGAGCAGAGGACTGGCTATAGAGGGAGAGAGGAATACGAAGTGTCGGGTGGGATCTACCTACCCTCACTCATATACATCATATTATTTAATCACTCTAGGAACAATGAAAACACATTTCACAGACGAGAAAACCGAGTTTCAGATTCCTTGCTCAAGAACAAAGAGCTAGCAAGTGGCAGAGCTAGGATTTAAAAACCAGATAAATCTGGCTCCAAGGTCTGTGTTTTCCACACAAATCAGGTTGCCTCATAATATTTCACACGAATATAGGTCTTAAATGGTTGTTTATGTTTTTGGCACCACTGATATATTATGGTAATGAAATACTATCAAGAATGGTTTGATGATTAATAAGCTTTATTATTTTGTCATTTCAGATCACAGGCTGTAATTAGACTACATAAATGGGCTCGTGAATTAAAATATAGCTTTCTGCTACATTATGGCAATAGCAGTAGCGATCAACTGCATTTATATAACATTTTACAGTTTCGAAATACTGCCACATACTCGAGCTCTTTGTGATTCTTTTCTCCCAGCAACCTGTAAAGTAGTTGGATCCAATACTATTCTCACTATTTTATAGTTGAGGAGATTGAGGGACAGTGAGAGAAAGCCCTCAGATCCAATGAACAGCAGAACTTAAATGAATACAACATAGGACATTCGTGCATTCAGATGTTCACCCTTTCAACAAATAATGTTCAACAAATACCCACTATGTGTCACATTCTTTATTTCTTAAGTGATATCCAATCTGCACTCATTTCATAAGTTTGAGCCTTATACCATTTTTGCTGTTTTTAGGTGCCCCCAAGTTGATTTTTGACTCATTGTGCCCCCACGTGACAGTAGAACTGCCCCACAGGGTTTTCTAGGCTGTAATCTTCATGGGAGCAGATGGCCAGGTTTTCTCCTATGGAGCTGCTGGGTTAGTTCGAACCACCAACCTTTTGGTTAGCAGCTGAGTGCTTAACTGTTGTGCCACCAGGGCTCCTTGAGGTTTATATTACAAAGATATGTTACGAACAGTACCTACCATGTCCAACAGTCTTTTCCAGCCCCATCCTACCACCCTACTAAGAGAAGCGGACTTAGGCAATTCTTTGAATGAATTCACCACTTTGACCCGGTCCAAGAGCAGCAAATCTATAACTAGATGTTAACCTACGACGTGGTCTAGCATGAAATATCCGCTCACAGGGGCAAAGGCTGTTGGGCAGGTCAATCACACACTGTTCGAATAAGGAAATACAGGGGGAGGGGGGAACAGCTTTACATTAGAAAGAAAAGAAAAAGGCACCCAAAAGAGGTGAAGACTAAGAGAATAGCAGAGCCAGACTTCTGGGCGAGATGGTCGACTTAATAGAACTCATTGCTCTTACTCTGAACACATAGAAATGTTGTCTAATATATTTAAAATAAATTAAAAACAGGGGCTATAAAGCAAGAAAAAGAACATCCAGATGTTAGAAATGAAAAATAATCCCAGAGCCATAGCAACAAGCAAGAGTTGAAGCCATGTGGCCTCTGGGAGACTAGGCTATATACTTGAGCTTGAGTTCTTAGTGCTACATGCAAAAATTGGTCTACACCTCAGGTCCCACATACAGTGAGGACTGTAGCTGGACTCAGTATAAATCAGAAGTGCTAAGTGCTGTTCTGTCTAGGTGTGGGATCCCAACATCTCTGAAATCTCTGCCCACTGGCCAATGGCACCTCAAGTCATAGGCATAGGAACAAAGTCACAAGTGAGGGATTAGGATCCTAGTTCTCTACCTGTGTGGAGCCCACATCCACACTACCTGCACTATTTGGGAGAACCCTAATTTTAAATCCCGATATAAAAATGGGACTCAGCATAATCCGTAGGACCTAAGCAGAGGCAACTATGAAACTTTCTCATAGGAGAGCTTGCACCATCAAGATTTGCACCAAACTCCCTAGACAATGACCATTCAAGACGTTATTACAAACATCAGAAGCAGAAAGACAGACAACAGAGCTACCAAATGGGAAAATCCACATATGTAGGTCCACATTAAGGGAGATTAAAAGACTTGAAAAAAAGTGTGTTTATAGGTCTAATGTGCTCAAAGCAATATAAAGAAAAAACAAATTTATCAAAGGGGAAAAGAACATGAGACAATGATGCAAAAATAAGCAGTGATGACTGACAGAACTTTTTATTAGCAAAAATTGAGACTAGGAGACTTCTGGGATAAAAACTTCAAAATGCTGAGGAGAAAAATAAAACTCGCATTCTAAAATTATATACCTAGCTAAATCATAATTCATATCTGTAAATGAAATACATTTACAGAAAACAAAAGCAAATAAATGAAAGTATCATCCATGGGATTTATAAATAGAAGATTAACTTAAGCAGAAAGGAAGTCCAGAGGGAAGTAGTATGCAAGAAGCAAATGTGAGTGAAGAAATAAATAAAATATATTGATAGATGGACATAAGTATCAAAAGTAAATTTAAAAAATAATGATTGTGTGTGTGTGTGTAAAAAAGTGAGGTGGAATTAAAGGAGTAGGTAATAATAACATGAAAGATTGTTGTTGTTGTTAGGTGCCGTTGAGTTGGTTCAACGGCCAACAGAAGGAAACACTCCCTGCTCTAGTGCCATCCTCACAATTGTTGCTATGTTCGAGCCCAGTGTTGTAGCCACTGTGTCAGTCCGTCTCACTGAGGGTCTCACTCTTTTTGCTGATCCTCTATTTTACCAGGCATGATGTCCTTCTCCAGAGACTGGTCTCTCCTGATAACATGTCCAGAGTATGTGAGATGAAGTCTCGCTATCCTCACTTCTAAGGAGAATTCTGGCTGTACTTCTTCCAGGACAGATTTGTTAATTCTTCTGGCAGTTCATGGCATATTCAATAGTCTACATGAAAGATGGGAGGGAATAATTAAGATGTTATCAAAGTAGGTTCACATCTTTTTCTTGTTTAGGAGAAAGATAAAAAATATTGTTTTGCTTGTTAGAAATGTATCTATCAATATAATCAATGACTTTTGACCAACATACAAATTCATATAAACACCACCCCTATTAAGATATAGACATTTCCATCAGCCCAGAACCTTCCCTTATGCGCCTTCTCAGTGATTATGTACACCTGTGCCCTCACTCCAGGGGCAACCATTTGGTTTCCCCCTCTTTTTTTTTTTAATGGATTTTCTTATAAGTTTTAGGTTTATTGAGAAATTGTACAGTAAGTACTGAGAGTGTCCATATACCCCTTCTCTGTCCTACACAGTTTCTCATATTATTAACATCCTGCATTCCTGTGGAATATTTGTTACAATTGATGAACCAATGTTGATACAGGATTGTTAATTAAAGTCCATGGTTTACCGTAAGCTTCATTCTTCTTGCTTTACCATCCTATGGGTTTTGCCAAATATATAATATCATGTGTTCACCATTACAGTATTATACAGAATAGTTTCACTTCCTTAAATGCCCTGTGTCCTACCTATTCATCTCTCTTCTTCCTGAACCCCTGCTGGTCACTGATAGTTTACTGTCTCTACAGATTTTTCCAGGAGTGATATAGTTGGGAATCATACAGTATGTATGTAGCTTTTTCAGACTGGCTTCTTTCACTTAGTAATATGCGTTTAAGTCTCCTCCATGTCTTTCTGTAGCTTGATAGTTTCTTTCTTTTTAATCATTGAATAATACTCTATGGCATAAATGTACCACGGTGATCAAGGAGTCCTGGTGGTGCAGTGGTTAACCACTTGGCTGCTAACCAAAAGGTCTGTTGTATGAGCCCACCAGCAAGTCTGTGGGAGAAAAGACCCGACAACCTGCTCCTGTAAAGATTACAGCCAAGGGAACCCTATGGGGCAGTTCTACTCTGTCACGTTGGGTGGCTATGAGTCAGAATTGACTTGAAGGCACACAACAGCAACACTACAGTGATCAAGACAGTACAGAAATGGTGAAGGAATAGACACATAGATGAGTGGAACCAAACAGAGAGCCAAGAAATAGATGTACACACATACTGTCAACTGATATTTGACAAAGGAACAAAGACAATTCAACAGAAAAAGGGGAATCTTTTCAACAAAGAGTCCTGGCACAACTGGACATCCAGATGCAAAAGATAAATAAATCTAGACGGAGCTTACATTTTCCACACAAATTAATTCAAAATGAATCATATACCTAAATGTTAAATGCAAAACTATACAATTTCTAGAAGATAACACAGGAGAAGAACTAGGTAAACTTGGGTTTGATGATGACTTTTTAGATACAACACCAATAGCATGATCCATAAAAAAAGTTAGATTTCATTAAAATTAAAAATGCCTATTCTGCAAAAGACATTGTTAAGAGAAGGAAAAGACAGTAACAGGGAGAAAATAATTACAAAATGTATCTCTGATAAAGGACTTGTATCCAAAATATACAGATAACTTTTAAAGCTTAACAGTAAGAAAATCAACAACCCAGTTACAAAATGAACAAAAAGATCTGAACAGACACCCCACCAAAAAAGACATACAGATGACAAATAAACACATAAAAATGTTCAACATCGTACATCATTGTTGTTGTTTTTTGGTGCCATTGAGTTGGTTTTGACTCATATGTCATTAGGGAATTGCAAATCAAAACAGTGAGATACCACTACATCCATATGAGAATGACTAAAATCCAAAACATTAACATCAAGTACTGGCAAGGATGTGGAGCAACAGGAACTCTCCCTCCTGCATTTTGGAATGGAAAATGGCACAGCCACTTTGGAAGACATTCTGGCAGGTTCTTACAAAGCTAAATGTAGGCTTATCATATGATCTAATTGTGCTTCTTGGTATTCACCTAAATGAGTTGAAAACAGACGTCTACGTAAAAACGTGCACGTGAATATTTATTGCAGCTTTATTCATAATTGCCAAAAAAAAAGGATGTAACCAAGGTGTCTTTCAACAGTGAATGGATAAACCGTGGTACATCTTTTTTTTTTTTAATATAGATTAATTTTGCCTTCTTTAAAACTTTATATAAATGAAATCGTACAGTGCAGACTCTTCTTTGTATCTGACTTCTTACACTCAGATAATGTCTATGAGATTCATCTATATTTTGAGATGTATCAGTATCACTCCTTTTTAATTATTGAATAGTATTATATTGTGAGAATATATTTTTGTTGTAGTTAGATGCCATCAAGATCACTCCAATCATAGCAACCATATGTACAACGGAAAAAAAAACAAAAAACACTGCCTGGTTCAATGCCACCCTCACAATCGTTTTTTATATTTGAGCCCATTGTTGCAGCCACTGTGTCAATCCATCTCATTGAGGGTCTTCCTCTTTTTTGATGACCCTGTACTTTACCAAACATGATGTCCTTCTCCAGGGACTGGTTCCTCCTGATAACATGTTCAAAGTATGCAAGACAAAGTCGTTCCATCCTAGCATCTAAGGAGCTGGGGTTCTGGCTGTTCTTTTCCAAGATAAATTTGTTCATTCTTCTGGCAGTTCATGGTATATTCACTAGTCAATATTCTTTACCAACACCATAATTCAAAGGTATCAGTTCTTCTTCAGTCTTTGTGACTCATTGCCCAGCCCTTGCATGCATATGAGGTGACTGAAAATACCATGGCTTGGATTAGGCCCATCTCAGACCTCAAAGTAACATCTTTCCTTCACAACACTTTAAAGAGCTCTTTAGCAGCAGATTTGTCCAATGCAATATGTTGTTTGATTTATAGACTGCTGCTTCCATAGGTGCTGATTGTAGATCCAAGTAAAATGACATTTTTGACAATTTCAATATTTTCTCCATCAATCGTGATGTTGCTTATTGGTCCAGTTGTCAGGATTTTTGTTGTCTTTATGTTGAGGTGTAATCCATATCGAAGGCTGTAATCTTTGGATCTTCATCAGTAAGTATGTAAAGTCCTCTTCACTTTCAGCAAGCAAGGTTGTGTCATCTGCATATCACAGGTTGTTAATGAGTCTTTCTCCAATCCTGATACCAGGTTTTTCTTCATACAGTCTGGCTTCTCAGATTATTTGCTCAGCGTACGTTGAATAAGTACGGTGAAAGGACACAACACTGATGCACATCTTTCCTGATTTTAAACTACTCAGTATCCCCTTGTTCTGTTCCAATGATTGCCTCTTGGTCTAAGTACAGGTTCCTTATAAGCACAAGTAAGTGTTCTGAAATTCCCCTTCTTCCCATATTATCCATAATTTTTAATGATCCACGCAGTCGAACGCCTTTGCATAGTCAATAAAACACAGGTAAACATCTTTCTAGTATTCTCTGCTTTCAGCCAGGATCCATCTGACATCAGCAAAGATATTCTTAGTTTCTCACCCTCTTCTAAATCTAGCTTAGATTTCTGGTAGTTCCTTGTCAAAGTACTGCTGCAACCATTTTTTAATTATGTTCAGCAAAATTTTACTTGCATGTGATGTTAATGATATTTTTTGGTAATTTCTGTATTCTGTTAGATGACCTTTTTTGGAATGTGCACAACTATGGATCTCTTCCAGTCAGTTGGCCAGGTAGCTGTCTTCCAAATTTCTTGGCATAGACAAGTGTGAGCTTCCAATGGTGCATCCATTTGTTGAAATATCACAATTGCTATTGCATTAATTCGTGGAGCCTTGTTTTTCACCAATGCCTTCATTGCAGCTTGAACTTCTTCCTTCAGTACCATTGGCTCTTGATCATATGCCACCTCCTGAAAAGGTTGAACATGACCAGTTTTTTTTGGTACAGTGACTCTGTGTATTCCTTCCATCTTCTTTCAATGTTTCCTGTGTCGTTCAATACCTTGCCCATAGAATCCTTCAATATTGCAACTCGAGGTTTGAATTTTTCTTCAGTTCTTTCAGCTTGAGAATTGCCAAGCATGTTCTTCCCTTTTGGTTTTCTAACTCCAGGTCTTTACACATTTCATTATAATACTTTACTTTGTCTTTGCAAACTGCCCTTTGAAATATTCTGTTCAGCTCTTTTATATGATTTCTTCCATAGCTTTACCTACTCTACGTTCAAGAACAAGTTTCAGAGTCTCCTCTGACATCCATTTTGGTCTTTTCTTTCTTTCCTGTCTTTTTAATGACCTTTTGCTTTCTTCGTGTATGATATCCTTGATGTCATTTCACAACTTATCTGGACTTCAGTGTTCAGTGTGTCAAACCTATTCTTGAGATGGTCTCTGAATTCAGGTGGGATATACTCAAGGTCGTACTTTGCCTCTAGTGGACTTGTTTTAATTTTTTTCAGCTTCAACTTGAACTTGCATATGAGCAATTGATGGTCTATTCTGCAGTTGGCCCCTGGCCTTGTTCTGACTTATGATATTGAGCTTCTCCATCATCTCTTTCCACAGATGTAGTCGATTTGATTCCTGTGTATTCCATTCAGTGAGGTCCATGTGTATAGTCACCATTTATGCTGTTGAAAAACATGTTATTTGCAATGAATAAGTCATTGGTCTTACAAAATTCTACCATGTGACCTCAGGTGTAGTTTTTATCAAGCATGACATATTTTCCAACTGCCGATCCTTCTTCGTTTCCAATTTTTGCATTCCAATGGCCAGTAATTATCAATGCATCTTGACTGCATGTTTGATCAATTTCAGACTGCAGTAGTTGATAAAAAATCTTCAATTTCTTCACCTTTGGCATTAGTGCTGGGTGCGTAAATTTGAATAACAGTCTATCAACTAGCCTTCCTTGTAGGCTTATAGATATTATCCTAACACTGACAGCATGGTACTTCAGGCTAGATCTTGAAATATTCTTTTTGACAACGAAAGTGATGCCATTCTTTTTTAATTTGCATTCCTGGTGTCATGGATTGAATTGTATCCCCCCAAAATATACGTCAGCTTGGCTGGCCATGATTCCCAGCATTGTGTGACTGTCCACCATTTTGTCATCAGATGTGATTTTCCCATGTGTTGTAAATCCTACCTCTATGATGTTAATGAGGTGGGATTAGTGACAGTTATGTTAATAAGTTAGGACTCAATCTACAGGATTACGTGGTGTTTTATGTCAATCTCTTTTGAGATATAAAAGAGAGAAGCTAGCAGAGAGACACGGGGACCTCAAACCACCAAGAAACAAGAGCCAGAAGAGTAGCGCATCCTTTGGACCCGGGGTCCCTGCTCTGAAAAGCTCCTTGACTGGGGATGATTGATGACAAGGACATTCCTCTAGAGCTGACAGAGAGAGAAAGCCTTCCCCTGGAGCTGGCATCCTGAATTCAGACTTCTAGCCTCCTAGCTTGTGAGAGAATAACCTTCTGTTTGTTGAAACCATCCACTTGTGGTATTTCTGTTATAGCAGCACTAGATAACTACGATTGTCGGATTCAAAATGGCCAATACAAGTCCATTTCAGCTCACTAATGCCTAGGATATCGATCTTTATGCATTCACTTTCATTTTTGACGACTTACAATTTTCCTAGATTCATACTACATACATTCCACGTCCAGATTATTAATGGATGTTTGCAGCTGTTTCTTCTCATTTTGAGTTGTGCCACATCAGGAAATGAAGGAAAGCTTGACTCCATCCATGTCATTGAGTTTGACTCTACTTTGAGGAGGGAGCTCTTCCCCCAGTCGTATCCTGAGTGCTTTCCAACCTGAGGGGCTCATCTTTTGGTACTATATCAGATGACGTTTTGCTGCTATTCATAAGATTTTCACTGGCCAAGTTTTTTTTTTTTTTTTAAATTTTATTTTAGAAGAAGGTTGCCAGGTCCTTCTTCCTAGTCTGTCTTAGTTCAGAAACTCCGCTGAAATCTGTCCACCATGGGTGACCCTGCTGGTGTTTGAAATACCGGTGGCATAGCTTCCAGCATCACAGCAACATGGAAGCCACCACAATAAGACAAACTGAGGAGTGGTGGTGAAAATATACTACAATTAAAAAAAAAAAAAATCATTGTAGTCTTTATGAACTTTTGAATTATTTCCAGTTTTTGACTTTTAAGAGTGATATGTGGTACAAGCCTCTTTGAGGAAATATGTCTTCATTTCTCTTGCATAAATTCCTAAGAGTATAGTTTCTTTGTTATAGGGTAGGAATATGTTTGAAATTGTAAGAAACTGCTAACACTTTCCCCAAAGTGATATTTTATACCCCACAGGTAGTGTATGAGAGTTCTTATTGCTTCACAAATTTGCCAATATTTGGTATTGTCAGGCTTTTAAATTTTATCCACTCAAATGTGTGGGTAGTAGTATGGCATTGAGGTTTTAATTCGTAATTCCTTGATAAGTAATGATATTGATAACTTTTTTCATATGTGTATTGGTCATTTTAAAATGTCTATTAAAGTCTTTTAAAAAATACAGTGGCATGGGGGGAGTAAATCTTTTTATTGCGTTCTAGAGGTTCTTATTGTGTTCTGGATATGTTACTGAATATGGGAAGTGGGTCCTTGTAGGGTGCACTCAGACTTGCCAATTATCTGGACACCAATCTTTGAGAAAGAGAAAGTAACTTTATCGCAATGTGCAGAGCAAGGACCCAGGAGAAATTTCCTCAGGTCTGACTCCACAAGCTATGGGGAAGCAGGGCTTATATGTGATTTGGGCAGCAAAATGGCGGCAGCACAGGTGTACTGCGGAGGGAAAATTCTAAAAGGCGGCCAGGAACCTGGAGGTAACATGGTTCTTGACAGACCTCTTGTTTTGGAATAGGGTCCGGGTGATGATTTCCCTTCTGATTAGTTCCTCCTGTTGCTTTGTCCTCTGATGAGGTCAATCAGCGGTCACAGGCGGCCCTTCTGCGCATGTGGGGCGGGCCAAATCTGGCTTGGTCTAGTTTAAGAACTAATGGAAATTACTGGTATTCATAGGGTCAGGTTACAGAGATAAGTCCTTTGTGAGGTTATGGAACCCCTTTGCAGTGAATGATTTGGCCTTTTGGTCCTTGTTCTCAGAGTAAGACCACAGCTGAGGCCAATGAGTAGGGGCCTCCCCAACTAAGAAGGATGACCTGGGGCGGATGCTGCCTAAAGCCTCAGGAGTCCTGTGGTGAGGTCAATAAAAGCCCGGGAAGACGCAGACTTACTGGAGCTTCCTGGGTCAGACAGAGCGAACAGCAGAACACTTGGAGCAGGTGAGAAGGCAGCGCCTGGAGAAACAGCCGGGAGAAAGTAAGAGGCGGGGTCTTTTGAACAGAGAAGTGGCAGCAAAGTGGGCTGAGAACTCTTAAGGCATAGGGCTGCGATAGCGCCAGAAGCAGCAGAGACCACCAGCAAGCCCTGGGTGGGCACAAACCCGGGCTGAGAGCGAGAGCCAGCAGCAGAGGATGGGAGACCGTCGGGAAGCGGGCCTGTCCTGGGCTCAAGGAAGCCCCCACCGAGTGCAGGGAGCCTGGGTACACCCCGGCTACGGAGGGGTTGCCCTCAGCGCACTTCTGCTTCCAGAGATGCCGTGACTCCGGTCCACCCACCCAAGAGGAGCCTCAGACAGAGAGAGGACCCGGAAAAGTAAGAGTAAACATTGCCTTTCTATCATGAAACTATTATTTAGCGTGAACACTGATTTCCGTTTATTGTTTGCTATCTACTTTCCATGCGCTGATACTCTGGGAGAGTCTTGTCTGTTACGATTGTGATTGGACAAACGTGCTGTTTATGGAGGGATCTTATTACTGAACAGCTGTGTGCACCACAATAATAAACGTGTATTATTTAAATAATCAGTGAGCACTGGCTCACATCTTTATCAGAAACATATATATATAATATTTTCTGCCGGGGTATGAATTGCTTATTAATTTTTCTTAATGTTATCTTTTGATGCACTGAAGCTTTAGTTTTAGTAAAGTGTAATTTATCATTTTTCTTTTACAGTTACTAATTTCAGGGTCTTACCTATGAAAGTTTGTCTATCCCCAGGTCAGAAAAATGGTTCTCCTGTTTTTTATAGAAGCATAATGTTTTAGCTTGCTTTTAGACTTGGCTGTGTGTTAACTATTTCAAAGCAATTTTTGAGCATGATGTCAGGCAGGGATCAAGGTTTATTTTACCCGCTATGGATATCTGGAAGCTCTCGTGGTGTATGGATATCTAGTTGTCCCAGAACAATTTGTTCTACAGATTTTTTTTTCTCCATTGAATTGTTTTGGTGAGTTAGTTGAAAATCAATTGACTGTGTAAGTGTGCATCTGTTTCTGTGCTCACTGTTCTGTTCTATTGATCTGTTTGTCCATCTTTATGCCAGTGGCCAGCTGTCTTAATTACTGTAGCTTTAGAGCAACTCTTGATTTCAGTTTATGTAAGTTCTCCAATTATATCTTTTTTTTTTTTCAGAGATATTTTGACCATTCTAAGTCCTTTGCGTTTTCATATAAATTTTAGGATCACCTTGTCAATTTCTATAAAGGAGCCTGTTGGTATAATGATTGCAATTACATTGAATCTATAAACTAATTTGAAGAAGATTAACATCTTAAAATATTGGGTCTTCCAGTCCATGGTCATGCTGTATCTTTGCTTTTATCTAGGTCTTTGTAAACTTTTGCTCACTCCTGCATCTTTTATGCTAAATTTATTCTGAAGTATTTATATGATTGAATATTATTGCTGATAGAATTGCTTTTAAAATTTATTTTCCAGTTGCTTCTGACTATTATATAGAAGGTGGTACAAATGGTAGATGTACTCGACTGCTAACTGAAAGGTTGGGGGAGGTCGAGTCCACCCAGAGGCACCTCGAAAGAAAGGCCTGGCAATCTGCTTCTGAAAAATCAGTTGTTGAAAGCCCTGTGGAGCACAGCTCTACTCTGACACACGTGGAGTTGCCATAAATAAGAGTAGACTTGATGGTAACTGTTTATTTATTTATTATATAGGAATACGATTGATTATGGTAAATCATTCTTATATCTGCTAACATTGATAAATTAATTTTCAGCTTCAATGGTCGTATTGTAAATTCCTTGGCTTTTTTTTTTTTTTTAATAGAAGACATGTTGTCTGTGAATAGAGTCAGTTTTACTTCTTTTTTCAATCTTTCTGTCTTTTATTTTTCTTGCCTTATTGCATTGCCTAGGACCACAGTAAAGTGTAGAATAGTGTTGTGGACTGAATTGTGACCCCCCCAAATTATGTATCAGAGTCCTGGCCTCTGTACCATGGGTGTGATCCTGTTTAGAAGCAGAGTTTTTCTTTTGTGATGTTAATGAGGTCATGCCAGAGGAGGGTGGGTCCTAAACATAATCACCTCTGAGTTATAAAAAACCCAGAATAGACACAGACACACCCATGGGGAAAACAGACATCAAGAAACACCAAGGAATGCCAAGGAACAACAAAGAAGGACCTTCCCCTAGAGCCAATGTCCTGATTTGGACTTCTAGTCTCCAGAACTGTGAAGCAATAAATTCCTCTTCTTCAAAGCAACTCACTTGTAGTATTTTTTGCTGTGGCAGCACTGAGTAACTAACACAAACAGAGTTGATGAGAGTGGAGGACATTCTTTGTTTCAGATCCAGTGGTGGAACTGATGATCATTACATGTTTAACCAAAAGGTCAGCAGTCGAATCCACTAGCCACTCCTTGGAAACCCTATGGGGCAGTTCTCCTCTCCTATAGGGTAGCTGTGAGTTGGAATTGATTTGATGGCAATGGGTTTGGCTTGTTTTTTTGGTATATATTTAACCAGTATATATGAAGTGCTTTGTAGAATACATACACACATCCATACTCACCGCATACACAGATGCCCTTTCACAGAGGAAATTTTCTTCTGTTCAAAGTTTGTTGAGAGTTTATAGCATGAATAGGTATTAAATGCTATCAGGTAAATGCTTTTTTCTTTTTTTTTAAATACTTATTGAGAAAAAATCCTATGGATTTTCTTCTGTATTCAGTTAATATGGTGAATTAATACATTGATTGATTTTGAATTGTAAAACAAACCTTGAATTCGGGAGACAAATCCCACTTGGTCATAATGTATGATTCTTTTTTTAAATATTCCTAGGTTTAATTTGAAAATACTTTGTTAAGAATTTTTGCTTCTGTGTTATGAGGGGTATTGGTCTATAAACTCTTCTTGTGATATCTTTATCATGTTTTGGTATCAGGGTTTTGCTTTGCTTCATGAACTGATTTATTGGAAATGGTCCCACCTCCTCTATTACCTGAAAGAGTTTGTGAAAGCTTGGTGTTATTTCTTACATGTTTGTTAGAATATACCACTGGAAACCATCCATATGGGCCTAAGTTTTCTTTGTGGAAAAGCTTTTCTAATAAATTTAATGTAATCATTAAATTTAGTGCTTTGCAGATCTTCTGTTTTTTTTTATGCTACTTTTGATGAATTACGTTTTCCAAGGAATTTGCCAATTTAATTGGTTAAATTTGTTGGCATAAAGTAATTTATAATATCCCATATTAACTGTGTTAATTTCTTCTGTATCATTTATTGCTCTTTTTATCTTGATTTTTTTTTCTTTCTACCTTCTTTCAGTTTGTTTACTTATTTATTTGTTACTACCATCTTAAGGTGGAGCTTTAGGCCATTGATTTGATACCTTTCTTGTTTTCTAATATAAGCATTAAATTAAAAAATGACCCTATAGACACTGCTTTGGTGCATCTCACAATGATAATATATTGTATTTTCATTGTCATTCAGTTCAAAATGTTTTCTAATTTCCCATGTGCTTTATTCCTTGACTTCCGGGTTATTTAGAAGTGAGTTGTTAAATTTTCCAATATTTGGGGGTTTTCTGGATAATTTGTTATTGCTTTCTAATATCTGTACTCAAAAAACATTCTCTGAGTGATTTAAATTTCTTATATTAAGTATTGCTTTATGGGCCAATGCATGGTGTGTTTTGGTGAATGCTCAATGTGCATTAAAAACTTATGTTTAGTTTGCAGTTACTGAGTGGATGGTTCTATGAATGGCCATTGGGTCAACGTGGGTAGTGCTGAGTCAGTGTCATTTAGATCTTCTGTGTGTTCACTGATTCTTTTTCTAGATTTTCTATCGTTTGCTGGGAGCGAGTTGTTAAAATCGCCAACAATGATTGTAGACTTGTCTGTTTCTCCCTTTAATTATGTCAGTTTTTGCAACACATTTTGAAGCTCTATTATTAAGAGCTTAGTCATTCAGGATTATTATGTCTTCTTGATACATTTATCTTTTTATAGTCATGAAATGTTCCTTTTTATCTTTGATAAAACTTCTTGTCTTTAAGTTGATTTTTGTCTGATATTAAAAACATGCATTCCAGTTTTCTTATGCTTACTAGTTTCAAGGCATCATTTTTTTTTGTCATACTTTCACTCTTCTTTAGATCCACATTTCCAATTGGTGTTGATTCTCTTCAGCTGCCAGCAGATATGAACTACAATAGGCTGAAGAAAGAGCGATCTGAAAATCTGCATATTGCTCCACCCAGGTTCTTAACTAACCCTTGAGCTACATATATGTAAGGTAGCATCAGAGTCCCAAAGGAAAGCAGTAGCTGGAAGTGGATTCTCTCAAATGTTTGCTTAACCAAAAAGTATTTTGCCTCATTTTTGAAAGATAGTTTTGCTCTGCATAGAATTTTGTGTTAAAAGATGTATGAAGTTGCTATCATATCATATTTTGATTTTCAATATTTCTATAAGAAGTCAGTTATATTTGTATTGCCCTTCTTCTGGGTTTAATCCCTCTTTTCTGGAATTTTCCACTTTTCTCTGCTTCTTTTCAAGGTTTTCTCTTTGGATTACGGTAGTTTGACTATGACATACCTATGTGTACTTTTTGTATCTATCATCACTGAGGTTTGCTGACTTGCTTAGGGTAAATTGGACATTTTAAAAAATTGGATCTGTAAAGTATATTTTTCAGCAAATCTGGGGAAATTTAAGACATCCTTATTTTAAAATATTGTTTTGCTCAATTCTCTCTTATCTTTTTTTTTTAAGACTTCGATTACACATATATATTAGACTCCTCGACATTGTTTCATAGGCCATTGAGGCTCCATTACTTTGTTCTTCCTACTGTTATTTACTCTTAGTTCTTCAGATTTGATATCTTCTATTGATCTGTCATCAAGTTTACTTACATATTATTCCATCATCTCTCATCAGCTAAGTCCATGCAGTAAAATTTTCATTTCAGATATTGTAAATTGTCAGCTGTAAAATTTTCAGTTATGTAATAATGTAATTTGGCAGCTATGTAATAATGTAGTTATCCTTCATTTTGTGATCTGATTTAGTCATCCTCCATTTTTGCTTAATACTGATTTCACATAATAACCTAATCTTTGGAACTTAACCATGTTGATAAGTGAGGAGATGGTATATATGACGGCCAATGGAATCTCTGCTCAGTTCTTTCATGCTTTCATTTGGGCCCTGTGGATTCTACCATAAATATATATGGTTCAAAGATTAGTGAAGAACTTAGGTGGAGTAACATGCAGATTTTGGGACTGCTTCCTCTGTGGATCCCTCTTTCCTGGTAGCCCCAAACTGTCTTCTTCTCTTCAAATCATAGCTTTGTGTCTGGGTTCCAAGTGCACTCTGTGCAAACTGAAGAGATCCCTTAGGCAGAAAGCTAAATTAAGGCAAATTTTTCCCAGTGCATTTTCTTCTTTCAAGAATAGACTGCCTCCCACTTTATAACTGTTTCTTTTTTTTCACTCTCCAGTGACTTCAATGTTTTCACACAGTTTTTTTCCAAAGCTTATAATTGTTCTCTAGAAGAAGGAGAGCCTGATACAGACCGATATGATCTTTTCTACTATTAACAAAAGCAGATCCCTCTTCCTCCTTATTTTGATTTATCCTTATCCTTGTCATGATATAAGGCGAAGAAATTTGTCCCCAAATAAAAATTAAAATCAATAAAAGGAAAGATTTAGCTTACAAAATCAAGTTGTTAATTGTATCAGTTTTATTCATCCATTTTACAAATGTGTGTTGATTGCCTTGTTTGTGACCATCTTTTTACTAGGTATTGGTTAATGGCCACACAAAGGAATGGTTTGGAATCTACTTACTCTCTCTTTGTTCCATCGACTTCCAGCCTTTTCCTTTTTGGCCATTTTCTCGGTAGTACATAAAGGATATGCTATTCTCATTTTAAGTTGCCATTTTCAACCAAATTACCCCTTATCCCACCCTATATAGAGATTTTTATATTGCTAATGGACCCGGAAAGCAAATGGGGGCAAACAATGTACTGTCTTGTTCCTATATAGTTTATAATCTAGTGGGAGAGACAGTCGTTAATCAAATAATACCAGAAGTACATATATGATTATAATTGTTTCAAATACTTCATAAGAAAACCTGTGTTGAGACTTAAAGATCACTTCCCTGAGGATGTAACATAACCTAGATGATGATGAGTTAACTTGTTGAAGCAAGGTGGGAAAAAATTTGACCTATATTCCTGACAAAAGGAAAAACATGTGCAAAGGCTCTAGTGGGAGGGATTGTTATATTCTTAAAGAACTGAAAAAAGACCAGTGTGGCTAGAGCACAAAGAGTGAAGAAAAGCAAGATAGAAACTTAAACTGGAGATATAAATGGTGGTCAGACCATGCAGATTCCCTATAGCCTCTGCCAAGCATTTTGGTCTTTAGCTTAAGAATAATGAAGAGCCATGAAAAAAAACTTGAGCAAGGATATGACATCATGGGATTACTATTTTGGAAAGGTCATTCTGTAAATAAGATGAAGAGTGGTATGGAAGCACAAGAATGGATGAGGAGAAACAAGCAGGGAGCTTATTTTAGTAATGGTACAAGTGAGAGTTTATGGTAGTTTACACTGCTAGTTGGTGCTCACATTGTAAAACAGTACAGATTTAAGAGGCAGGTAGTAAAAGTGTTAGGACTTGATGCTAGATATGGGTGTGGAGGAGAGAATAAAATTGTTTCCCCTCAGGTGCTTAGGGATCTAGATCTGTTTTATTTGATGAGTTATTCTAAACTTAGAATATAGTATCAGACACAAAGGAAGTCAAATGAATAAATGAAGTATCAATCTGATTTATGTTGCACAACCGAATGAGTGGTGTTACCTTTCACCAAGATAAGGAACACCAACAAAACAGGTTTATGTTTATTTTATTTATTTGTTTATTTTAGTTGTTTTGTTTGGTTTGGTTAGGAGAATCATGAGTTGAGTGTTGGATATATTGAGGTTGCGGTAGCTTTGAGACATCCAAGAAGAGATGTCAAGTTGGCAGCCGATTTTAAGATTCTACAGTCCAGAGAATAGTTTTGGGTTAATGTACTATGGGTCATCTTCATTCGGTGGCACTTGAATCCATGGATAAAAATGAGATCGCTTAAAAAGGAAGTGTGGAATTGGAAGAAAATAAAGTGTGCTTCATATTAATCCATGAATTCAATTTCTAGATGTTGACTAAAGAAGGGAAAAACCAGAAGGTTAAGAAAAAGGGGTCATGGATGTTGCAGAAAAAAACAGGAGAATGTGGTATTCTAAAGGCCAAAGAAAGATGTTTCTTTAAGAAAAACTACTGCTTATAAGTAAATTGAAGACTGCAAAGTATCTACTGGGCTTAGTTACATGGAAGTTATCATCAGTCTAAATGAAGCCTGTCTCTACGTCTCTCTTCAATTCCTCTATACCTCAAATAGTATTTTGTTTTCCAAAAAAGAAACATGGTTAAAGATTCTTAAAAAGTTATTTTTAAAAAAATTATCTGAGTATATGCTTTAGCTATATTTAAATATTGTTTTAAATTACTGTGGAAACGTTGGTACTTTGAGATTACAAAAGTATTTACTTTTGGGGGGTACTTAGTGAATATGTCGTAAAGGGGAGCACTGTTTTCACCCTTTTACACAATCCCCACTCTCTCCTGTTCTCCCTCCAACCTTTCCCAATCTGTCTATTCAGACATTTTCAAGCTAATCAAGACTGAAATACAGAGGAACTAAAATTATTTACTCCAAAGCTATTTTTATAATTTACTCAGCTTGAAATATGCTGTATTCCATCTCTGGGTTGGAGATTTTTATAATTTTTTTTTTTTTAATAAAGAAGTTAGTATTTGAAGAAATCATCCATAATTAACTAAGTGGGTCTGTTCTCAATGGGCTAGAGATGTCCCACAAGGCTTTGGTGATCTCAAGATCCCATGCTGGTAATGTAAAAAGATTTTCAAGTCTGATGACATGTAACAGATTAATTTTTTACTTCATTCTAGTTATTTGGTAGCAAGTATGTATTTGTAATTTGCTTGGCTGAGTATAATATGGAATAAACACCTCTTCACTCATGAAAAATGCCTTAATAGGATGATGGGGGATAATGTTAATAGCAACTAATATTTATCTTTCTCTTTACAGTTAATAAAGTGCTTTCACAAATATAATCTTGTTGCTCCTCACAACATCTCTGTGGAAAGTGTGTAAGGGAGTAATTATTGTTATCCTTATTCTACACTTGAAGAACAGAGGCTTAGAGGAATGAAGTGACATGTTATAGACTAAGTAGGAATTAGTGGAGACAGGATGAAGCACGTGTCTTGATAAATTCCATGCCTCTCCTACAAACTCATATTGCCTCCTTGGAGAGTCCAGAGAGGGAAGCCAAGAAACTCTGGGTTCAGAATAGTTACAACAGCAGTAACCTTATCTACAAAGAGATTTACGTTTTATTAAGCCCTTCCTCTCACACTAACCTAAAGAGGTTTTGTTGTTGTTATCATCTAGTCTGAGACTTGCTTGAGGTGGTTCGAGTACTCATGTGGCTAGATGACTTGAAAAGGAAGGGATGACCCTGACGTTCACACTACTCTTAACTTACACAGTTACTTTGTGATATTTAGTAAATAGTAGCCTCCCTAGCATCTTCCTCCCTGTCTTGAATCTGCCTCTGCTCCTCTATCTCATTTTACCTCCAAAATAGGGGGAAAAATAGCCTTTAATACTAGGTCAAGTGACAGAGCCAAGTTAGAAACTTCTTTGTAGTACTCTATAAGATGTAATTTCAGTGTAGATTTTTCTAAAATGGCTTGGGGAAAGACCTTTTCATTTGTGTTATAAGGTTGTGGACTTCACCAGAAGGGAAAAAAGCTTTAAAATAAGAACAGACTCTTGAAAGGTCACAAAGCTCTCTGTCTTCAGGTGAGATGGGAGCATCTTCTAACTGCTGTCTGTGGAAATTATCTAAAAGCCTAAAGAAGTCCAATTTTTTTAATTGTTTTAACTGTCCAAGTGCCTTAACCTGGCGTCCTCAGAAAATTGAGACAGACGCAAAAGGTATATATGCTATTTCTTTATTAGGAAGGGGAATCATAAGGACTAAGAGTGAAGGACAAGGGGAGAGAAGAATGCAAGGAAGGAGTGCTAATTCAAGAACTAGTTACTGACTACTTCACCACTAAGGGTGACGGATTGGTCAATCCTGGGGAACTGTCCTCTGAGAAGCCATAAAAACTGCATAATGTGACAGACTTTTCAGTCAGGGAGAGAAAAAGTGAATAATTTGTGCTGTAGATGTTTTCTCCTATTGGTCAAATGTTTCCCCCATAAGTTGTTAAATTCTCCATACTATGGGTTGTATATATATGGACACCATGTGGGGTCCCACAGCTGCTTATTCCCATAGCTGCAAGGTGGGAGTCAAGAAGTATATGGTGTGGGTATGAGACAAAGCATTGTCAGTTTGCACTTGTCTGAAGTTGGTGGGCCACAAAGAGCTAGATTCTATATCTGGGGCAAGAGATAGGTGAGATTGAGAGCATCTGAAATGACCGTTGAAAGTATCTAATAGAGACCACTGTTTACACCACTTATGTATGCTATCGTGTTTGGCTGCCACAGCACAATATGGAGTCTCCATTTTAGTGAGAACGAGATGCCCTCGCTTTTCTCCTGAGAGGAAGTTTTAAGTCCAATCTTTCACCAGGTCTCCTCTAGATGCTGGCTACTAAGACTTAAGACAAGATGGCTATTAAAGTATACTTCAATCCCTGATACTTCATCCAGTAATGAGGCTATAATTGGTAACCATCATCATCTTCCTCCCTGCTATTCATTCTAGATTTCACCTCATCTCAGCCAGTATGTTGGCTGGTCTGGGTTGTTTGCCTGGTGACTTCTTGTTCTTCCTGGGCTGTTGTTGCTGCTATTGTCCATTAACTATTACGACTGGGTTATGGAACTAACATGGTAGTTCCAGACACATTCTTCCCTGCCTCCATTGAGTAGCTGAAAACATTATTCCTCATACGATCAGTGTGGATTACACCTGTATTATATCCGTTCCTTACTTTTCCTCCTGACCCGCTGTTACAAGCAGCCCAAGAAAGCAGATGGTAGGTGCAGCTTCAAGTTCATTAAAAACTCTAGTGTGCCTCCTGGCAGAGGTGTTTAGCCCTGGGAATCAGGAACTTTAATATGGCAAACCCTAAGGGTGCAGTCACAAGCAGCATAAATTACATATTTGGACAGTGAGGGGCATGTGACGGGAAGATCTTACTTCCTGTCCTTTGGTTCTCAGATCCACATATATCTTGGTTCCGAAACAGAGTGTTCTGTATCAGTCTCTCCTTTGAAAGAAAAAAAATAGCAACAGTGACAACAACAAAGGGGACATTTCATTGTTTTAAATTCCGATTGTATATGCTTTTGTAGCAGTTTATCTTTTCTCTGGAATGAGAAACCCAAATAAATTCATCTAATTTTTTTTCTGCCCAATGATAAGGAACTGAATAAAATGGAATATAGATTTGTGTCTGTCTGTCTGCCTGTGCACAAGTGCACGTGTACTCACACTATCTTTCTATCTGTCCAAATATCATATCAAGAGAGATAGGCTATTCTCTAAATGCTGGTTAACCAGGTCCTTCTCCTATGGTAATTCCCCCTAGTGACACCCTCATAGCACTCTGTCGAGATATCATGGTCTAAACTTACAACCCACCCCTGCTATTTAAGGAATTCCCCGCAAACATCTGTGCATTTCATTTGAGACTTGCTGCAGGGGGTTTTGTTGGTGTGTGCTTTGTGTGTTTCCTAATTGGAGTCCTGATTTGCAACACCTACGGTTGTCTCAGCTCATTTTGATGCTAAGGCAGTTTCCTTCTGTGAGTAAATGTCAGTGAGGTGCTCCTGGCAAAGCCATGACCCTCACAGAGCCTGTGAGTTTAGTTTGTTCCAGGAATAGACTCCCATTTCCTATATGCAAGTGAACATTTGGAGCCGGTATGTTAGCTAAGCCAGCTTTAGGAGATTACAAGAAAGAACTCTTGCTGCTGAAGGCTAAAGGACATGCTTGGCTGTACATTATAATCTTTCATCCAAAAAAATTATACACGAACATTGTTGAGCGCCGCAACATACTAGGCACTGGATATTTCATATTCTCCAGATGTTCATGGGCTGAACCATAGCAGCAATTGTGAGGATGACGCAGGACCAGGCAGTGTTGTACATAGAGTTGCTATGAGTCAGAACCAACTTGACGGCACCTAACAACAACAAAGATCGTTCATGAGGTCTACTGTGAGCCAGAAACTGTGTTAGGAGTAGTAAGCAGAAAATACATAAATTACAAAAGGCCACTGTAAACTAGTAAGAGTCTTAGGATAAACCCAGTAATCACGACAACCCAAAGTGAGATAAATAAGTACAAACAAAGAGCTATGGTTTCAAATTAGATGTTTTTGTTATTGTTAGGCTCCGTCAAGTCGATTTTGACTCATAGTAACCCCATGTGCCAGAGGAGAACTGCTCCATTGGGTTTTCTTGACTGTAATCTTTATGGAAGTAGATCACCAGGTCTTTCTCCTGTGGAGCCACTGAGTGGGTTCAAACCACTAACCTTTTGGTTAGCACCCCAGTGCTTAACTGTTGTGCCACCGAGCTTCCTTTCACATAAGAAGGTGGATGTGATATCCTTTGAAACTCTAAAGCACTCTTAAAAATGTAAATCGATGTTGCTGGTTATTTTTATTTAAAGGAAAGAAACATGATTTCTGCTAAGAGGAGAAGAAATAACTTTGTGGAGATGGTATCTGTACTGAGACTTGAAGGATATAGTCTTGACAGGCTGGAATAGAGTGCAGGTGGGGTGGGAGAATTCTTTTACGCCAATAGAATGAAATAGGTAGAGTCATGAAAACTGGAAGTAGGGGATAGTTTGGCTGGACATTAGCAGGTTGTCCAAAGGGAAGAACTGGGTCAACATTTGCCTTTGGGGCCATTTTCTGTCCCTTTCTCTGGTCTTTCCCTCAGTAAGTTCTTTTAAGAATCATCAAAGACCACTCCACTGCACTTTACTTCTATTATCCAATCATATACTTCTGTGGAAGTCGGTTTCTGTCTCTGAGGGGAGTAGTTTGACCAACTAACAAACAACTGAACTACAAACCATACTACCCTTCTGAGCTGTCCACGCCAGTGTCTTTGTAGCTTGAAACCGTCATGAGACAGAAAGACAGAATTAGAGTGTTTCCCCCCCTCCAAGGAGAAATCTTTTATGAAATTGTAGTAAATACAATGCCAGAAAACTGCCTTAACTGAATTGGGGACAGAACGTGAGCCTCACTTACTCAGTCCTCCTTCCTCAGCTCCTACCTCTTTCCCTCTTTGAGTAAACTTAGTGAAACCATAATCTCATAGATCAATTTGAAGCCACTGGTTTTATATGGTCTATAAAATCACTTCAGTGTCTGGTGTCCATGAGGCTAAGACTAAAGATTTTTATCCAACCCTATATCTTTAAGCCAGTTTGGTTTACAGTCTACAAGAGAGTCAGTCAAGGAGCAGATTCTCCAGTCTCCCAAGATCTTTGTGTGATGCCCTCTCTTTCCCCTTAGCCTCCAGCTTGTATTCCTTTAACCCTGCATGGGGCCTGCTTCAGCTAGCTTTCTGATGCGGCAATTATATGGGGTATCCTGAACATTAAGTACCAGAATTCTCCCAGGATATGGGCTTAGCCTTCACCCTTGGCTCCTCTGGTCCTGGATACTAGGCTGGGCGAGAAAACTCTGCCAGATTTTTCCATCAGGCCCCGCTCTCGACCATAAATTTCTGTGGCCAGTGTGTAAGCTGAGCCTGCCTAGCTCCCTGGCAGAGAAGATTTCAGCTACAATGTTGGAAAAGTCGTATCCCTTCTAGGACTGTTGTCATCCTAACAATGAAAAAAGCCTTAGCTTAATTTCTGATTCACAACCTCAACCTTTATAACTCCCAAGTTTTAGGAGAATTTAAGGAAAACTGAGAAATTTGAAGAATACCTGCATTCTGGGTGACAAGTTACCACCTTTTTGAGCTAAACATGTTGGAATAACTGAGGAACAGACAAAAGCAAGGATTCAGGACTGGAGAAACACCATCATATATGTTACCCTATTACTTTCTAATATAGACTATATGTAAAAAAGATAGAGAAAAGTTCTGTCTAGTGCCACCTCGTGGTGACTTCCTGAAACATGAAACTAATACTTCCTGAGCAGCTTTCTTACATTCTGTGGACCTCCTTAAACAAAAACTAACTCTGAAATTGAATTGTGATTATTTTGCAGCTGGATCTTTAAAGGCTAATTTCTATCAGAAGAACAGAGACACCACAGGTGCTCAATGTAACAGCAAAATATGTTACATAAAAATGTAGTTTCAAAAATAATTTTCAGGGCACCGTTACTGTAAATACCAAGAATTACTGATGCATGAGAAGCCGTTGCCACTAAAGAAATAATTTGAAACAATCATATTCACTTATTAATATGTTTTTTTTTTTCCCTAGTAAAAAGACCAGACTTAATGGTCTGTCTGAGACTGGAGGGACCCTGGAAGACATGGCCCCTGGGCTCTCTGTTAGCCCAAAACTAAAACCATTCCAGAGGCCAACTCTTCAGACAAAGATTGGACTGGACTATGGGACATAAAATGATACTCCTGAAGAGTGTGCTTCTTAGCTCAGGTAGATACATGAGACTAAATGGGCAGCTCCTGTCCAGAGGAGAGATGAGAAGGCAGAGAGGGTCAGGAGCTGGTTGAAT
>NW_004444028.1:345101-399385 GCF_000243295.1 Trichechus manatus latirostris | reverse complement strand
GAAGACAACTTTGAAATGTCTTATAGAAGATGATAAGGATACTTTAGTAATCAAAGATGATGCAACACAAGTTGAGAAAAAGGAATGATTTGTGTTTTTTTTGTCAAATTGATAACTGGCTGTAAAGTGGGAGATGATGTAGGGTGGGGAAGAGCAGGGGGTGGGAGACAGAAGGACCTTGTGTCCAAAGGCCTGGAGGTAAAAGATGAAAAGAACTTGAACTAGGGCAGCAGGAGCGGAGGTGGAGTGGTAGGTGAGGTTCTAGAGGCATTTCTGAAATAGAATTGACAAGGTTTGTCATGGAGTCAGTGTGAGTGATGAAGAGTGGGAGGAGTTGAGGATGCCAGCATCTGGTCCCTGGGTCCATGGATTTTTTCCCCTTGCGGTGCACCAGCAACTGAACTTCAAACCATGCCACCTCCTGCAGTTGCATAACAAGAGACCTTTCTTCCTGGAAACCATCGTGAAATTCATGTCTTAACTGGATCACAGAGAGGAGGGGAGGTTTATGGATGAGTCTTCCAGGTGTGTGTGTGTCTGCCTGTCTGTGTGTCTCTGTGTGGGCGTCTCTGTGCGTGTGTGTGCATATGAGTGTGTGTGCATGTGTTTGTGTGTCTGTGTGTGGTGTGTGTCTGTGTGTGCATGTGTGTCTGTATGTGTCTGTGCATGTGTGTGTGTCTGTGTATGGGGTGTGTGTGTCTGTGTGTGTCTGTGTGTGTGTCTGTGTGCGTGTGTCTGTCTGTGTGTTTTTGTGTGTGTGTCTGTGTTTTTGTGTGTGTGTCTGTGTGTGTGTTTATGTATCTGTGTGCGTGTCTGTGTATGTGTCTCTGTGTGTGTCTTGTGTGTGTGTCTGTGTGTGTGCATATCTGTGTATGTGTCTGTGTATGTGTGTCTGTGTGCATGTGTGTGTGTCTGTGTGTGTCTCTTGTGTGTGTCTGTGTGTGTGTCTGTGTGTCGTGTGTGTGCATGTGTGTGCATGTGTGTGTGCATGTCTGTGTATGTGTGTGTGTGTGTACGTGTGTCCAAGAAGCTCCAGGAGTACACAGAGGCTGAGACACATGTGCTGCCACCCAGGTTTCTGGTCCTTTGACTTGAGAAACCAGGACACATAAAGTGACTTAAACTGAATTTTGAGGACAGGCTATAAAACCTGGGCTGGTTCCCGGTTGGGGGATAGCGGGGCAGCCATGTCATCTCTACTTCATTTATTTAAGAATTGTTTGTTGTTTGGATAGCATCTTCCGGACCAGGCACTGCCCTTGGCACTTGGGATTTAAGTGAAAATGAGAAAAACTCTGCTTTCAGTAATCTTACCGTCTGGTGGTTGAGACAGACAAGTGAGCAGGCAATTCTAATATGGTATGATACATAAATAAATATATACATTATTTATATATGTGTTTTCTAATTTATGTTTACAGAACAAAAATGGTAATAAGGGTACCCTGGGCACATAAAGGAGGAGGTAAAGCCCAGATATGGAAAGTTTGAGAAGCTTCCCTAAAGATGGTGATATCTAAAGTAAAACTTGAAGAACGAGTAAGCAAGCCCACTGGAAATAGGAAAAGAAGATCCTTCTAAGCAGCCCAGGAAAGAATATGAAAAGTCCAAAAGAATTATGAGTATCTCAGTATGCCTGGGATATTACATTAAAAAAATGGATTCAGGGGTTATTCAGGGGTTAGATCATATGCAATATGCATTTATTCAGAGTTCATAAAGAGGAAAATGTATTTCTTTGCTTCTAACATCTGCCTTATTGTCAAAGGGTTAGATATGGGTTTTGGCATTTAAATAACTTCCTTCTTTCTTGGCACATGTGGGCCAACTTTCTCCTATTGAGGTTTTCGGAAACAAAAAGTAAAAATCACAGCATTTGATCCCTTAATGAAGAGGATATTTTTGTTACAACAGGATTATGCTATACTTCTGCCATATATGAGGCCCTCACTCTATGTAGTCTTACAGGTCCAGCCAGAAATGAGAATCAGAGACTGGTATTTTACTTTTAAGGTGTGACTAATCACAACCTTTTCAATCCCAATTAGTTTTTCCTGAAATTTAATTTTAAAAAGTTTGCCACTAGGGACTTCTTCTCAAATTGTAACCCCCAACCTCTTATCTGAGAAGGTGCTGCAGAAACTTCTGTCTGTCCTAAAAGAAGAAAGGATTGGAATGTCATCTTGTTCTGAAGTTCAGGCAACAGAGGAAGCATGGATTGGTTACCACTATCACTAGAAGCAATGATACTATAAAAAAAATATTGAGGTATTGAGATTACTTATATCCGTCAAGGAAGAGGTTGTCTAGGGGAATAATAGATTTGTGCTCCCTATCTTTTTAGAGATGTTTACCCTGACGGGTGGGTTACAAAGATCTACTTATTAGGACCAAGAACGTGTTTACCAACAATAATAAACACTGAGAAAAATATCAAGTGGTTGTGAGTGTATGTACATGTGTATGTGGGCAATAGGTACTTGAAATATACCTTCAAGACCATGCTAAGAAATCCAAACTATGCTCACAAGTTTAGACTTCTTCCAGATGACACTGAGGAAACATCATAGTGTTTCAAGTGGGAAAAATGCATGATCGTATTTACATTTTATATCAATAAAGCTTCCAGTTGGAGAGAAATTGAAGAAAAGCATGCTGAAGGAAGAAGGCAAAAGCTTTTTGTGAACACATCCAACTCTGTGGCTGAGGATTATTATTATTATTTATGGCTGTGAAAGCATACTAGAAATACTCTCAGGGAAAACTGGAACTGCCAGAGTTAATGACCCAGGAGCAGCCCTCAACCAGTGACATCCAGGGAGTTGACAGATCGATATCCCAGATTGCTCTTTCTCAGTTGAACAATGTGAAGTGTGTTCTACCCTACCTCTTAGATTCCCTAAGCAAGATTTACCTCCAATCAGCCATAAGGGTAACTGGCTTGATAATGCACTTTTTGCTGGTATTCTTCCATGTGTTGTCTTATCAGCTGCTAACCCAAAGGTTGAGGTTTGAACCCACCCAGTGGCTCCGTCGAAGAAAAGGACTGGCCAAGTAATCTGTAAAGATCACTGCCAAGAAAACCCTATGGAGCAGTTCTACTATGTAACACATGGGGTCACCATGAGTCAGACGCCAACTTAACAGCAGCAAACAACAACTACCAGTGTTTCCTGGGATCACTTGAATATTTGTCTCAGTGTTTCACGGGGGATTGGGGCCAGACAACAGCACCTTTCACTGAACGGTAAATTCCTACTGGGGTGGAAATGAAGAGTTTTGGATGAGGTGAGTTCTAGACACTACTTTGATTCAGTTCTCGTTTAATCTAGTTTTAGGACCTTCCTGGTGTCATATCATAAACCTGCTTCCACAAGTTCAGTTTCTAAAGCTTCAATCTAGGGCCTGGTCATCTTTTATTTGCTAATAGAGCCCTGGTGGCACAGTAGTTAAGTGCTCACTGCTAACCAAAAGGTCAGCAATTTGAACCCACCAGCTGTTCCACTGGAGAAAAGATGTGGCAGTCTGCTTCCATAAAGATTACAGCCTTGGAAACCCTATAGGGCAGTTCTACTTGTCCTGCAGAGTCGCAATGAGTCAGAATCAACTCAAAAGCAAGAAGCCCTGGTGGTGTGATGGTTAAGCACTTGGCTGCTAGCTGAAAGGTCAGCAGTTCAAGCCCGTCCAGCCGCTCCTCTGGAAAAACACTTGGAAATCTGCTCTTGTAAAAGATTACAGCCTAGAAAACCCTATGGGGCAGTTCTACTCTGTCACGTGGGGTCACTGTGAGTCAGAATCAACTGGATGGCAACCAACAACAATACAGTGTTTTCTAGAAATCTCATCTGCTCTCATCGAGTGCTGGATTAGTTCTGGATTATGTCACCCCTGCTGAATGAAATTTAATTGTAATTAAATTAAATTTCATTCAGCCAGGGTGGAAATGATTTTTTAAAATTTGCCTAATACTTACTTACAAACTTTCATATTTTCCTTTTTTATTTTCTTTTTTCATTATGTTCTTTCTTTGTTAAGAGAATGAATTCTAGGTGGGCCCAGATTATCTATTACTTTGTTAAATTTCTTTGATTCAATTTTATCAAATGTAAAAAGAGAGTACCAATATTAGTTTTCTCATACGATTGTTTTGAGGATGAAAGAAGTTAATATAAAAACTGGCAAATACAAAAGTATTGTCTTATTATTGATATGCATTTTTTTACCTTTCTTTTCTTTTGAATAAAAATAATCCTTTTTCCAACCAATTAAATTGAAACTTTCTATTCCTCTTGTTGTTGTTGGTGCCATGACTCCTTCCTTCCTTTCCTTAGTTCCACTCCCGTCTCTAATTTTCTCTTGCTACAGAAGCCTTTTCCCTGGGTAGATGGAGCGTCACAAACTCAATCATTATTATTCCTCACAAAGAACCGTCAAATAGACCATCTGTTGAGATTCCCACCAGATCAATTGACAGTTGATCCAATTTGGTTACCAGGCAACATATTTTAGGAAAGGAATGCAGTGAATTCTGTTTTTTGCATTTCTTTTCCAGGAATAAAGATTTCTTCAAATAATCTTCTGCTTTGTTCTAGGATCTGCGCGAGTTTAAGATAGCATTCAGACGGTCTGCTTTTGCTTGTCATTGTGCATAAATTCTTTCTAAACATGTAAATCTGTATCAGATGGCATTGATATTTGGTACAGATTCATGTCAAGCAAGAAAGATTGTTTGGAAAAAATATCAAGAAGATGGATTGTCAGAAGAAAAAAACAGAAAAGGAAAGTGGTGCAAGCTAAAAACAACTTGGCCACAGTTTTTCAGCATCACTTAGCTTTTCTTATCCTCACAGTCTATTCTAGACTTGGGACCTTACTTTCAGTCTTTTTTTTTTTTCATAATGGCCACTGGAGGGCATTGCTAGTCAGCAGTGAGGGAGGTTTATGGCAGAATTACAAAGGGTATTACAGAGGTGAGATGTGGCAATGGCGTCAGACAGCACCAGGGCAAACATAAAAACAAAAACAGATACAACTAAATGCGTCAAGGCAAGATTTTCCTGGAACCAAGACAGAAGATGGAAAAAGAGTTATAAAAATGTGGTGGGTGTTTACTCTACATTTTATTCTCTGTCTGCTCACTGTTAAGATTAACGTTATAAGAGATTTACGGCTTTATGGCTGCATATGCCTCGTATTTTGTAATTAGCATGTTACCTAACAGTTGGGTATGAATTGAGTTTCTCAGAATGAAACCTATTTTAATAATGATGAGAGATCTTACCATTAAAGAAGACTTAAAGAGCTCTTTTCAAAATGGGAAAAGGTCCATTAGTAAAGCAAAGTATCACTTTTACATTTGAACATACCTGCAAATCTCCTTATTAAGTTGCCTTAAATTGGGACACATCGCTAAGCTACTTGAGGCTGGATTCACTCGGCACAGATACTAACCAATAAGATCAATGGAAAAGTATGAATTAGATTTCCAAGTCTCCAAGCTGTCATTTAGCTTATCCATTAACTCTACTCATGAGCAACTGGTGCTTCCCTACTCACCCTTGAAGCTGTGCCTCTGTGAAAACCTACGCCATGTTGAATTTCAACTCTACCCCCTTTATATGTCTTGAAAGGCTCATATTTCAAGTCTGTAGGGGTATTTTTGAATTCGTGCTACTGTACACATGTGTGGGATTGTATATTTTAACTTGTATTCCTGGCAACTCAGTGGCAGGTGATTGCTTTTGCATTTGGTGTAGCTGAGTGGGTATTGAGGCTCATCTGCCTGAATTTACAAACAGTATTAAGGAGATGTTTTAACCTTATGTTTCTGGAAAAATTTTCACTTGGCTTTCAGCAGCCTACTCTCCTGGATTTCCTCTGACATCAACGGTCGCTCCTTCTCAGTTTCCTCCTTTGGGGTTTCCTCTTCTCCCTAGTGTTTGAACGGTAGCATGCTCAGGGATCAGTCGCTGGACCTGTTTTCTTCTGTGCGTGTACCCATTCCCTTGGTGACCATATCCAGCCTCATGACGTTAAAGTCCACCTATAAGCCGGTAAGTCCCAAATTTGTATCTCCCAAATTTGTATCTCCAGGCTGCATCTCTCCCATATACTCCGAATTCTTATATCCAAATGTCTACTTGACATCTCCATATGCACGTCAATAGATAGCTCACATTTAATATGTCTAAAACTAAACTGCTGATCTTCCCCCCGCCCACCCACTTAGTCCGTAAGCAGTCTTCCCTATCTAAGTTTGCAGCAACTTCCAGTCCCTGAGGTGAAAAAGGCTGGAGTTATCTTGAGGCTTCTCTTTTTCTCATACCTTATATGCAGTCTATAATCCAGAATCAGATCCAAATTTGGACACTTCTCACCATCTCCGTAGTTAATTCATTTGAATTTAACAGCCATCCTCTCTCTTGTATTATTGCAATAACCGCCTTGCTTCTATCCTCTTTCACCAGTCTCCTCTCAATATACCAGCTAAAAATATCCTTTAAATTATAAGCTCTCTTCACTCTGCAGACACAGTCAGCGCAGGCTAGAGAGGTTTTATTGGGAGGAACTCACATGTTAAGGTAGATAACAGTAACTCATGATGGGGATGTGGTATAGCTGAAATAGAATGGGAACCCAGCTGGTGGCAGAGGAATGAGTCTTATCAATCTGGCAGAATCTGAATGTCTTGAAGATAATATTGCATGTACTTATAGATGGATATATAGATTACAAAGAATTTTTAGAGATTATTTTTGGTCCTCAATCTTCTCTGCATAGATAGGCAGAAAGAGAATATTCTCACTTCCCAAGGAAGTCCTCTTACTATCTGATAGTTTAGATTTTTAGAAAGTTTTTCTTTTCTTTTTCTTGAACTACTATTCTCTTTCATACTAAATTTTATATACAAGAACTAATTCCTGGTCCTACAAATTAGGGCCAAAAGGAGTAGTAATATTTTATAAAAAATAAGGACCATGTAAAAGTAGTACAATAACTTATGTTGTTATTAGTAAGCATTATATAATAAGCTGAATTTGGGTGTCATGAGATGGTCTTGACAGTTGCAATTGACCATACCAATCTTTTTGTTATTATATCTTAGTCTTCACACTAGATATGGCCTATTCCTGCTCTCAGGAACCACATGAATAATTTGTCTTTCATATCTGAACCCACAGTATAGTTTAGGTAGACATTCATTATTTTCTGCTAGAATTCATGTGTATGTTTCCATTCTGACGTGTAAAGAGGTTGGAAGTTGTCATTTCTGTTCTCACAAGAAAAAATAAACAAATGGAAAAATGTTTTTTCTTAGAGCCATCAAAAAATTGAGGTCACAGGGAAAGCTGCTGTCCCAAAACCCACGGGAAAAGGCAGATACGGAGAATCATAGCATACCTGTAGCAGAAGCCCACCACTAGGGCCAATACTGATAGAAACACTTAAGCTGCAACTGACAAAATACTGGAGACTCAGGGTAGATGAACTTGAGAGTTAAAAATTCTAGGGGGCCCAGTTTAAGTGCCCCGCCTCCAATTTCATGAGCTTTATCTCCAAAGCCCCACCAGGTTCATACTGTGTGAAGATCAGAGAAAAATCCCCTTGTGATTCTGGCACGGGAAGGGAAAATATAACTATTTAAAAATATGTCTAGAACATTCTGTTCTCCTTAACAAAGGACTTCCCTCAAGGGAAACTATTTCACCAGAACCTAACCAGCCAGTACATTTTACTAGAGCCTAACAAAGGGAAGAAGTACAGCCAGAATGCTCCTTAGATGTGAGCATGGTAAGACTTCATCTCCTGTACTTTGGACATGTTATCATGAACGATCAGTCTCTGGAGATAGGCAGCAGGCTTCCTAAAGTAGAGGGTCAGCAAAAAAGAGGAAGATCCTCAACAAGATGGATTGACCCAGTGGCTGCAACAATGGGCTGAAACACAGCAACAACTGTGAGAATGGCACAAGACTGTGCAGTGTTTCATTATGTTGTATGTAGTGTCGCTATGAGTCAAAACCAACTTGATGGCACCTAACAGCAACAACAACAACAAAGGGAAGAGAAATACCCAGCTCCAGCCCCCACTAACCTTCAACATGGGGAAAGAAAATTACCTAACTCTAACCTCCTGTATTCTTTGAGACTCACCTTGGGAAGAGGGAGCTGAGAATAAATCATATGATTATAGAATGCTTCCCTCCACCCATACCTTACAACTTACATCCATAGGACTCCAGTGTAATAGGGGATTGTAGCAGAAATAATTGAAAGGCTCAGACCCTATTTAAGAATAAGTCTCTAGGGATACATAAAGACGGCATGGGAAACAAAAACAAGGACACCAGAAGAAATTTAACCTATGACTCCTACATCTACACCAAGCAGTAAATAGAGCTGTACTCCTAGCCAGATAAACATACAACCTCACACTAAAGGTCTATTCACCACAGTTCTTTTTACCCACTATATCATGCTGGCTTTCAACAAAAAATTACAAGGCACGATAAAAAACACAAAAAGACCATAGTCTGAAGAGATAGGAAAAGCATCACAACTAGACTCAGATATGGCAGAGATTTATCAGATCAGGAATTTAAAATAGCTATGATTAATACACTAAGAGCTCTAATAGATAAAGGGGACATACTATTAGGTGTGTGTGTATATAGATGTATATGTATACATACATATATATGTATATACATACATCTATATAAACACACACCTAATAATATGTTCAAGCGACAGAAAATCAAAGACAGAAAATTTTGAAAAAAGTCAGAGGAAAAAATACACTACATATAGAGGAAAAATACATGAGAATTACATTAAACTTCATGCAAGCAAGGAGAATGGAATAAAATAGTGTCACGGGGAAAAAAAAGAATTTCTGTATCCAGTGAATTTTTCTTTCAAAAATGAAGAAGAAAATACTTTCTCAGACTAAAAAAAGAGGAGATTTGTTGCCAAAAGAGCTGCCTGACAAGCAATGTTAAAAAAAAAAAAAAAAGCTTTTCAAAATGAAGAAAAATTATATAGGTGAGATATGTAGATCTCCATAAAGAAAGGAAGAATATTTGGTAAGGAATGAATGAAGGTAAAGTAAAATATTTTATTATTCTTAACTGATCTAACAGATAATAGTTTGTTCCAAATGATAACAACAATATATTGGATGATTACAATTTATGGATAAGTGACATGAATGACAGTAATGTATGTTATAGGAAACACAAGGGAGGAATTGGGAATACTCTGTTATAAAGTTCCTGCACTATCTGTGAAGCCCTATAGTGTTATATGAAAGTGGACTTAGATTAACTGTAAATGTGTATGGCAAACGTTAGGCAGCCACTTAAAAATTTTTTTAAAAGCATAATTAATAAAAGGAGTAAAAATGGAATCATGTCAAGGGTTCAGTTAAAACCAGATAAGGTAGAAAAAGAGTGGAAGACAAAAAAGAAAGAATAAGGACACCAAACAGTTATAAATATGGTAGATAATCATCAAACCATATTAATAATTACGTTAAGTATAAAAGGCTTAAATATGCCAAGTAAAAGAGACTACCAGAGTAGATAAAGCACAAGACCCAACTATATGTTGTCTATAAAAAACTCACTTTAAACATATAGACACAGATAGGTTAAAAGGATGGAGAAAATTATATCATGCTAACATTAATAAAAAAGAAATGTGGATTAGCTCTATTAATTTTAGGCAAAGAAGATTTCAGAGTAAAGGAAATTATCAGAAATAAAAAAGGAGCATTACATAATAATAAAGAGGTCAATTCTCTAAGAGGATATACCATCCTTAATGGCTGTGTGCCTAGCAGTAAAGCATCAAAATACACAAGGCAAAAACTGATAGAACTGAAAAAAAAAATAGACACATCCACTGTGGTACCTGGAGACATGAATATTCGTCTGTCAGTAATTGACAGATCCAGCCGACAGAAAAGCAGTAAGGATATAGTTGAACTGAACAGTACAATCAGTCAACTAGATCTAATTGACATTCACAGAATGCTTCACCACCAACAGCAGTATACAACTTCTATTATTGAGGCTTACAAATAACTCTGGCAAATACAGAAAAGAATGCATCTTATATATTTTCTAGTCATGGCTAACCTTTCCAAGGACCTTACAGTTTCAGTAAAAAGGAAATAAGTAATGCATTTCTTTATTCAAATATGGAGGTTCTATGGGTTCTGAACTTCCTAGTAATAAGTGGTTTTGCTCGTTTTGAAGCTGGAGCTGCTTCTAAGGGTTTCTTCCCAGCCTCTGGCTATGAAGTCAGTATCATCCTGCAAATTCTTTGCCTGCCTCATCAGCAGTGCTCTTAGGGATACTAGGACATCAGTGGAGTTGCTAAGTCTATTGATGACAAACCCAGTAAGATAGATCACATTAATGTAGTGAACCTAGAAGGCGGTAGTGCTTTACATGTGCTGACTCATATAATCTTGAAAATGGCGCTGTGATACAGGTGCTAATTTTATCCTGATTTTAAGAATGATGAAATTGAGTTACAGCGAAGTTAATTAATGTACTCAGAGTCACAAACTTAGTGAGCAAGATACCTTGGATTTAAACTCAGGAAGTTTTGGACTCCAATCCCTGGCTCCTAATCTTTAAAATATATTGCTGCTTTTTCATTTCTACACAAAATGATGTCATCTGTACTAAAACGTACAGACAAAAAATAATGAGAGGCGGCGAGGTATAGTGGAAAAAATATTGCACTTGGAGTTAAGACTTGGATTTCTTATCCTGATACTTCCTCTCTTTAATTTTTGGTGAACCATGTAGTGGCTGTTTTGCACCTGCAAAATGGAAATTGATTTGATGCCCTTTATTGGTCTCATTACAGACCTTACACAAACCAGCTTCACATACACGATCTCATCTGAACTCAACAGAAACTGTAAGAAACCCGAGGCTCAGCGTGGTGATGATCCTTCCTCATCCTCATTCTGTTAACAGATAGTAAGGACTTTTGGACTCCAAATTCAGTGCCTTCTTCTTCGATAATTTGCTGCCCTATTTACTGTACATGAAAGCATTGTCTAAATGGTAAAATAACATTTTGACATTAACTTTTATAATTAATGTGGTATGCAAAGATGGATTCATAAGGCTTTCAGCAGAAGAAGGCTACAGAGAAAGGATAATTTTAGAACTGACTTGAAGGAACCAAACTAGATTGTTATGTGCAAACCACATGCCTTCTTAATTTATTTTGTTTAAATCCTGGAACAAATGCCAAACTGATGGAAGATTGTGCTACTTCTTTGTGCTTCGGTGAATTCCTTATTTTGTAACATGAAATGATAAATGTTTGAACAGCTGCAGTTATAAAGTTAAGGCTCCATACAGCACACACACAGACACACACACAGACACACACACACACAGACACACAGACACAGACACACACACACACACACACACACACACACACTTTTTCTTCCCCCTCCAGGACTACTGATTGGAACTGTGCCACAGAAAAGTAATCCATGGGTAACATAAATAAATTTTCATTCATTTTGTGAATCCCTTCCATGGTATAACTTTCTCTGTAGGAGGTTTACCTCAAGAGTGAAAAGAAAAGAAAAAAAATGTGAACCAACCAGTTTTTTTTGATTTATTGTCCTGAAATAGTTTCTGAGATATTGTTCTCCTTTAGGTACAAGCTAAATACTTTTGCAACAATGGAGGACTAATGGGAAGGAGTTGGGGGTGGGGACTCAGCTGTGGCCTTGGCCATTGAACAAGTCTTTAGTCTGCATTTTATCTTTGTATACTTAAGCATGAGTAGAAGGATTTGTTATTTCTTATTTAATTTCTTTTTTAAGCACATGTGCTCTAAATATATACTATTACGCAGGTGAGGCTGTGTGTCTAGTTAATCCACATGCAGCCATTGTAAATCCTTTTATTGGTTATATATTTGAAACCTGAGAACCAAATTCTCTGGTTGTATTCTGGGAAGTCACATTAAAACTTACAATATGGCTTAACTTCCCTGTTGTCTGCTGGAAATAAAGGAATGGCTTGAATCTTCTTTTACACCATTTACTAATATGTGGATGTTGTTGTCGTTAGGTGCCATCCAGTTGGTTCCAACTCGTAGGGACCCTGTGTACAACAGAACAAAACACTGCCTGGTCCTGCGCCATCCTCACAATTGTTATTGTGCTTGAGCCCATTGTTGCAGCCACTGTGTCGATCCATCTCGTCGAGGATCTTCCTCTTTCTCGCTGACCTTCTACTTTACCAAGCATGATGTCCTTCTCCGGAAACTAGTCCCTCCTGATAACATGTCGAAAGTATGTGAAACGTAGTCTCGCCATCCTTGCTTCTAAGTAGCATTCTGGTTGTACTTCTTCCAAGACAGATTTGTTTGTTCTTTTAGCAGTCCAGGGTATATTCAATATTCTTAGCCAATACCACAATTGAAAGGCATCAATTCTGTGGTCTTTCTTATTCATTGCCGAGGTTTCACATGCGTATGAAGCCACTGAAAACACCATGACCTGGGTCAGGCCATGTGGATAGATCATATAATATCATACATATTGGAATCAGAATCCTAGAATGTCAGATTTGGAAAGAGCCTTCAAATTTATTATTACATTTTATCAGTCAGGGAAGCAGAGAGACTACAGTCATTATAAGAATAAGGAATTTATTGTAAGAATTAGACCTTATATGAATGTAGGAGGAACTGAGGAAGTGAAAGTCTAGAGGGGAGTTGTAGGAGCTGAGAAAAGGTCGCTGACCAGTGTGCTTTAACCACTGTATGAATGGGCAAACCAAAGCTTTAATGGAAATTCAAGAAGTCAGACACTTCTAGTCTTTGAAGTAGGACCACCAAAGTGGATCTCATAGGGAATTCTATGAAAACCTCCACCTCTGGAGAAACTGTTGCCTCTGTATAGCTGCTACCTCTGTGGGTCTGCAGCTAAGCCCCTGTTGGTGGGCCTGGGGAGTAGGTTTGGCAGTTGGGAAAGCAAGAAATGCACAGAATGGGAAGAGGTAGACACAAACTGAGGTCCACTGGGAACCTCTATATCTTCTGACCAACAACCTTCCAAGAATAATGGCTTCTGTTTTATTTGGGCCTTCTAAATGTTGGACAAGTTTCCTACTTTTGGCAACTTTAACCCAAATCCCAAGGATTCTGGGAAGTGTAACATCCAGCCGTAGCTAAGTTGACATGGCATAATCCAACACAATGTCCAATGTTCTAATTTTGTAAACAGTGCAAACTGCTGCGCTGAGAGAAGTGACCCTACCAAGCTTACTGAGCGAGTTAGTGGCCGATTCAAAACTAGATTGAAAAGTCTCCTGGTGGCTAGAGCAGGGTTTTTCCTCCCACTACATCTTTTGTCTGGTTCATATCTCTGTATGGGTTCTATGAATACAATCATATTTGCAAGTGGCTAAAATCTTCATATAGGTCATTCATCAAATCTTTTTATTAGAGTTGGTATGTAATTCACTCATGAGCATTAATATTATTTATTTTTTTAAACATTTCAAGGAAGGCCCCTGGTTTGAATTTTCTTGTGTTCCCCCGTGGTAGAAAAAGGGCATTTTGGGTATATGTGCTTGCTGAAACTTAACTATATAATCGAATATTTTCATGACTATTTGAAAGGTTTTTCACCCAAACTATGTTTCCATAAAATAACTGACACCATGGAGGGTAAGAACTACATAAATTTACCACTGATGTATAGATAGATCTAACAATATCATACATGTTGGAATCAGAGAATCCCAGAATGGCAGATTTGGAAAGAGTCTTAGAATTTATTACGATTTTTATTCTAACTCTGATTTATTGAGCATTTATGTTCGATCCTACATTAGGCATTATGCTTAGCACTTCATGTATCTTATATTTTCCCTCATTTAAGTTTTTGTTTTTAAATTATTTACATATAAATGCATATGAAAGCTTGTAAGTCTAGAAATTGAGTAGGAAGCACAAACAACTTTCTACAAAAAGAGCCACATTAGACCAAGTCTCCTACCAGAAGATGACATAAGGGGGGTCTTGGAATCACAGTCTGGTTTTCTGGTTCTCTTTGAAGTTACAGGAATCTGTTTTGATGAAGTCAGTCTTTTGAAGAAGGCCAGTGAGTGAGTCTTGGGAAATATAGAAATTCCCACAGTCTGTCATGTGCAGATCTATAAAATGAGCCAAACCAAAACCAAAGCTGTTGCCGTCGAGTCAATTCCTACTCATAGCGTCCCTGTAGGACAGAGTAGAACTGCCCCATAGGGTTTCCAAGGAGCAGCTGGTAGATTTGAATTGCTGACCTTTCGGTTATATTAGCCAAGCTCGTAACCACAGGGCCACCAGGGCTCCATAAAATAAGCCACATACTCGATATTTGGCAGGAATATGATCAGAGGTAGCAGAATAATGTGATTTTTTTCTTTTTTAAATTCTAAGCCCACCATGACCAACCACCTGCTCTCAGGAGAAGAATACCTAAAAGCATAAAATTTCAGTGAGGTTGGGTGAATGTCTTCAGTTGATGATAGCACCTGGAAGGGAGAGCAGGGCCTTCATCAGTGCATGGTCCAGATTGATAAGAATCTAAGCCAGGTTCATTAGAACAGAATATGCAGACGGCATCTTAGTGATGGCAGCCGTTGACATGTCTGTTTGTTAGATTGCAATGTTTAAATCTGGGCTAGTTTTTCTTTGTGTTTGTTGTATAGTCTGTTGTATATCCTGGGATCGCCCTTACCTGTCTCCTGTATTGGATCACCTGTGTTCTGTATGTAAGTGAAAGACAATTTCTAAAAGCTTTCATAAAGTGGTCAGTTGGTGAAGTAAGATATGTTTATTTTATCCTCACATTTGTCATTTAGACTGGACGTTTCATCATTTCACTACAGATTTTGAAGACATTGTTCAGTTTTTCTTTTTGTTGCCAGTGTTGCTTTTTAAGAAGTTCAAAGCCATTCTAAATCCTAATCTGATATAAAATATCTAGTTTTATTTTTCCCTTCTCTGGAAGCTTGTACGATTTTTCTCTTTGTGTCCTGAGTTCTTGTATTTCCTCGATTTGGATGTATTTTCATCCATTTTGAATTTGTAGTTTTTATTTCTGTGAAAATTTCAGAAAACATATTATGACTGCATTTCCCTCCTTTGTTGTCCTTGATGTCTCTCTCTAGAGCTTTTTTCACTTGTATGTTGAACCTCCTGAACTCGTTCTCTAACTTTTAAATTTTGGTATTTACCATTTCTTCTTTCCATTTCTCCTTGTTCTCTCTTTTCTTTGTCACCCTTGAGCTTGTTTCTTCCCCTTTTCTATTTGTTGTTGTTAGGTGCTGTTGAATCGACCATGACCCATGGTGACCCTGCAGACAACAGAATGAAAAATTGCCCAGTCTTGCTCCATCCTCATAGTAGTTGGCTATGTTTGAGCCCGTTGTTGGAGCCACTGTGTCAACCCATCTTATCGAGGATCTTCCTCTTTTGAGTTGACCCTCTACCTTACCAAGCATGATGTCCTTCTCCAGGACTGATCCCTCCTGATAACATGTCCCCAGGTACTTTGGACCTTTTGGATAAAGCTTCTCATTTCTGCTATTTCATGTTTTTAATTTCTGATAACTCTTTTCTGTTCTCTGAATGTTTACTTTTTGTAGGACCCTCTTCTTGTTTCATGGCTGAAATATTTTTCTTATCTCTCTGAAGATGTGAATTATAGTTATTCTTAAAGTTTTCTTTTCTTTCCATAGGTTCTCTGTTGTCTCTTTTTCCTGTTTGTTTTTGTCTCTATCTTTAATGTTAAAGTTTTCCCTAAGATATCTACCCACCCCTGGCAATTGTTTACTCATGTTTAACAGTTGTTATTGTTGTTAATTGCCATCAGGTCAGTACCCACTCATGGCAACGCCATGTGTGCAAAATAGAACTGCTCCATTGGGTTTTCAAAGCTGTGACCTTTCAGAAGCAGGTTGCCAGGCCTGTCTTCTGAGGTGCCTTTAGGTGGGTTCGAACCATCAACCTTTTAGCTAGTAGTTGAGCATTTAACTGTGCACCCATAAAAACCCCAAACCAAACTTGTTGCCGTAAAGTCAATTCCAACTCATAGGGAACCTACAGGACAGAGTAGAACTGCCCCACAGGGTTTCCCAGGAGCAGCTGGTGGATTCAAACTGCCGACCTTCTGGTTAGCAGCCAGGTTCTTAACCACTGTGCCACTAGGGCTCTTTGTACTACCCATAGGGACCCAAAGAGTGGACTGGAAGCTCTGAGTGCTTGGGTGGGGCTTATTACCTGTAGGGTGTTTTACTTGGATTCTTAGCATGACATTATTCTTTCTTCTTACGCTGGTCAAATTCCCTAGAAAAGACTTTTCCAAGATTGTCTTTGTGGGTTCATGCGTGAAAAGATCTGCCTGGTGTAGTTTAAGTGTTTTATTTTTTTTGGTGGGGAAGGTATGATCAAACAGCCTTTAATTTTTTTTTTTTTTTCGAAGTAGAATGTCTCTATTATCTTATAAAGTCTCATAGCAAACTCTGATGGGGAGTGGAAAGTGAGTGGAAAGTGCTACTCTTATCACCAAGACACTGAAGTTGGAAGAATTTAGTAACTTGTTCAAGGACAGTCATATCCCAGTCACCTTAGCCAAGTCAGTTGCTTCTATGGACTTTATTCCCTTCATCTCTATGGTTCAGAGATTGGACTGCAACAACTCCCCTGGGTCTTTCTGGATTAGTATCCTATGGCCCTCTGTCCTAAAATTTGGATTTCAAGTGATTTTCAAATACTGTCAAAAACTCTGCAAAATATTTCAAAGTTATAAAATAAAACATGCAATTTTTTATTTTTACTCTTTGATAAGATGAACTTCCGTGAGTAGGCACAGATTTCCTTTCATAACAATTTTTTTTGTCTTGATTTTAATCCAACATTGAAATTAAACTGTTTTCTTACTGCATACCAGCTGCTGTGAGGGAAGCAGTGGTCTAAAGTACAACCGGAAGCAAGAAAAGAAACAGGAAACATGTTAATTAAATGTGCATCGAACGAGCAATATCATGGTTACTGTGAAAGGTACTTGTAAGAGAAACATCCCCAAAGCCATGAGAAGAAAAAAATACTTTCTCTCTATGCAGTTGCCAGGAAGTGCATGTAGAGGCAGACTCCAGGTTGACAGTGAACCAGTGTTATATTAATGATTGGGAAGGGAGCACTATTGATTAGCCTATTTTCTCACCTGTAATGCTGACACACAAACCTAAGTGGAAATACTAGGGAACAAGGTTTAAGTTTCAATTCAATGATGGACAGCTTTCTGGGCAGTTAAATGCCAAGGATTTCTCATTCTAACCTGTTATGGACTTTTTTCTTCTCCCAGTTACCATCATGGGGAACCATCCTTAAGGAGCATCGCAAATGGATCTAGATCTATTACATTTTAACTATAACTCTAGAGAGCAATTTAGGAAACTATAAAACAGCAACAACACGAATTTAAATGTTTTACAAAACCAGCAAGGACTAGACGTTGACTATCAGTGATACATTGTTAATTAAATCTTTCTGAGAAATCTCACTATTGAACCAAGCTAAGCAAACTTCTTATAATGACTTAAGAAAGTCATTCCAAACTGGATTAATAAGCAATGAGTCTTATTCAGCAGACTCTTTCTTATGGGAGGGTTTTTAAAGGCCAAATTATTGGAAAACATATGAAGGTTGTCATGGCATTAACCTCAAAGGTTAGTGGATGTATCGTATCTGTTCCTATACACCTTTAGAAATGACGGTTCTTTATGCATGTGAAGCATTGTAGCGATTTCAAAGGAATTTCACATCTACTGTTGTAGGGCTTAAATCATGAACCAAACCAAAAAACCAAGCCCGTTGCCAGCAAGTCGATTCCAACTCATAGCAACCCTATAGGATAGAGTAGAACTGCCCCGTAGGGTTTCCAAGGAGAGGCTGATGGATTCAAACAGCCGACCTTTCGGTTAGCGGCCGAGCTCTTAACCACTGCACCACCAGGGCTCCAAATAATGTACAAAATATCTCAGTCACCTTTTTTTCTTCACAGCAGAGTGCTTGACATATACACATATGCTGCGAAAGTATGCTGAGTGAATTAATGAATTTGAGCCACATGGTAAACTTGTGAGGCACATAAACTCATTGCTGTCAAGTCAGTTTTGACAAATATTATTATACCATTATACATATCCAGAAGCAGTTTTAGTGGTTTACCAGGGTGTCTTAACAAGCTGAATCAATGAAATACACAAGATCTCTATTCTCTGATGTTTTAAGCTTTAATAAAATATATATAAAAATCCTGAGGAGGAGAAGAGAGATAGCAATAAAAATATGCAGAGATAGAACTTTTTGAATAACACATACCTTTTTCTGAACATTATTATGATACCTTTAAGAATTGATCGACAAATACATTTGTGACATGGTTAAAAAGCAGTCCCAAATCAGGATTTATTTGTTCAATTCTTAGATTTTAGTGTCTGAACATTGTGATGTAATTTAGGGTTTGTTTTGATCTGTTTTGTCTACAGGGAGCACCATCACTAAATTCTTAACAGTGTTTACCTCAAAGTTTTATCTTTATCTTCTAAGGCATGAAGAAGGTATATGAATCTCTTTAGCCCTTTGATGTTTCAAATTAGATGACATATGAATTGGATCATGAAAGGTAAATGGATCTGAGTGCTGGTTATAGAATTGGGTGAAGAGTGTTCTGAGTTGAGAAAACTGTGTGAGCAGACCTGAGGTAAGAAACTGCTGAGGATAACCTGGGGGTAATAACCTGGGGGTGACAAGTTTGGCTGGGGGGCATCTAATGCATGAAAAGGAAAGGCTTTAGGTTGGGGTCAGATTATAAAGAGCCTTAAAGGCCAAACAGAGGACTTTTTCCCAGGAGCCACCAATTGCTGTCGAGTTGATTCTGACTCATGGCAACCCCAGGTGTTTCAGAGAAGAACTGTGCTGTATAGGGTTTTCAATGGCTGATTTTTCAGAAGTGGATAACCAGGCCTTTCTTCCGAGGTGCCTCTGGGTGGACTTGAACCTCCAACCTTTTTGGTTAGCAGCCGAGCAACTGTTAACCATTTGTACCGCCCAGAGATTCCTTTCTCAAGAGCAGTGGGGAGCTATTGATGATTTTTCAACAGGGCATTGCCAGTATGGGTCACTAAACATGTTTTTAAACAGGATTGGAGGAAGACTCATTAACAACCTGTGTTATACCCATCACACAATCTTGCTTGCTGAAAGTGAAGAGGACTTGAAGCACCTACTGATGGTTAAAGACCACAGGCTTCAGTATGGATTACACCTCAACATAAAGAAAACAAAAATCCTCATAACTGGACTAATAAGCAACATCGTGATAAATGGAGAAAAGATTAAAGTTGTCAAGGATTTCATTTTACTTGGATCCACAATGAACACCCATGAAAGGAACAGTCAAGAAATCAAAAGACGCATTGCATTGGGCAAATCTGCTGCAAAAGCCCTCTTTAAAGTGTTGAAAAGCAAAGATGTCACCTTGGAGACTAAGATGTACCTTACCCAAGCCATGGTGTTTTCAATCACTTCATATGCATGTGAAAGCTGGACAATGAATAAGGAAGACGGAAGAAGAATTGATGTCTTTGAAATGTGGTGTTGGCAAAGAATATTGACTATACCATGGACTGCCAAAAGAAGGAATAAATCTGTCTTGGAAGAAGCACAACCAGAATGCTCCTTAGAAGCAAGAATGGCGAGACTATGTTTCACATACTTTGGACATGTTATCAGGAGGAATCAATCCCTGGAGAACATCATGCTTGGTAAAGTAGAGGGTCAGCGAAAAAGAGGAGGACCCTCAAAAAGATGGATTGACACCGTGGCTGCAACAATGGGCTCAAGCATAGCAATGATTGTGAGGATGGTGCAGGACCAGGCAGCATTTTGTTCTGTTGTACATGGGGTCGCCATGAGTCAGAAATAACTGGATGGTACCTGACAACAGCAACGGTCAGATCTCTGCTTTAATGTGATCATTCTGGTGGTAATAAAAAGAGAGTGGTGCAAGTCTGTGTGTGTGAATGTGTTGGAAGAAAGGACTAGAATAAGAAACGGGGGCAGGATGACCAGTTGAGAGACTAGATGAATAGTACAATTGAAATGGAAAGCATATCCAGCACTTACTAGGTAGATATATAACCTAAGACAAGTCACTTATAATCTCTGATTTTCCTCATCTGTATCTTAAAGGCTTGTTACTAGAATTAAGGGAGGGAATGTATACACAATCATTAGCACATGCCAGGTATATAATAAGTGTTCAATAAATGTTTATGATTATAAATATTATGACTAGTAAAGTAGGCCAATTAAGTTGCATATTTTCATGAATAAACCTGTTGCTGTGGAGTTGATTCCAACTCACAACAACCCTGTAGGACAGAGTAGAACTGGCCCGTAGGGTTTCCAAGGAGTGGCTGGTGGATTTGAACTGCTGACCTTTTGGTTAGCAGCCAAACACTTCACCACTGCACCACCAGGGTAATATGTATCAGTAAAACATTATTTTTTTTTCAATGAAATATTTTTTTCATAGCTGAGACATTGTGATCATTAATGTTGTACATCAGCTTGGCTGGATCATGATTCTCTGTGGTTTGACAATTATAATGTAGTTTGGCAGGCATATAATGATGTGATCACCTCCATGAAGAGATTTGATATTATGTGATTACCTCTTTGATGGAATCTTCTATGAGTAGCCAGTCAGTTGAAAGGGAGTTTCCTTGAGGGTGTGGCCTGCATCCAATATAGGTGGACTTTCTGGCAAGGCTCTTAGGCTTTTGCTTGCTCTGGATCCTGCAGCTGGCTCCGGTTCGTCTGACCTCCAGTTGTTGGGACTTGAGCTAGCAGTTTACCTGCCATGGCCTGCCGATCTTGGGATTCGTAGGTCTTCGCAGCCTCTGAGCCAGAGCCCTCTGTCTGACCTACAAATCTTAGGTTCGCCAACCACTGCAGCTACATGAGTCAGGAGAAGCCTCCAGCCTGGCTCAGGGACTTGGGACTTTCTAGCCTCTACAACCACGTGAGCCATTTCTTTGATATAAATCTGTCACTCTCTGTATATATTTATATGCCTTACTGGTTTTGCTTCTCTAAAGAATGCAGCCTACGACAGGCATCCTATTGGACAAAGATATAGATACTCACCAACAATGTCATTCTCTCAGCCTCTCTCAGCTAAATAGGGCCTTTCTAAAGGGTTTACAGAAAGGTCATGCAGTCACCTGGAGCTTCTGTTCTATTGTACTGTCCAACCAGAAAGACAACAAACCCATGAAAATATACTCTGTCATGCTTGAGAAGCCAAGTATAAGCTCTGGGTGTTGGTTCTCTTCTCAGGGTGTATCAAGCATGATGTTTCACTTGTTTTGTTGTGTTTGCTGGACTCTTGCCCCTCCTGTCACAATAACATTATAGTAGCTATCATCTTGTACTTCTTTGACCCAACCTATGTATAAGCTAGAGTGGTGTGATTACTCTCTTTTATTTACTGCAATGTTCCCCTTAAATGACTGAGGCACTGTTGTGATAGAGACTAAGTAGGCATTCTGTCATATCTCAATGACTGGAAAGGATAGGACTGGATTACCTATGCATTAGGAACAAAGTATGTCCCAGGTTTTGATAAATATGGTGGTCTTTCTCTATCTTTTGGATTGGTGTTGTCTCACTGGTACCCAAGAGCTACCATAATGCTGGGCACAATATGTAATAGATGAAACTTTAATGATGAAATTTTAGATGTAATTGTTTATGTTGTCACAATTTATTCACACAAAAAAAAACTGAGCAACTAAATACCTATGATGGTCGGATACAGACCATCATTAAAGGATAGAACACCAAAATAAGCTATATTATTTAATCCTATAGATTTACTGAACACTAGCCCTGTAGCATCCATTTGCAGCATTGGGTAAAACATAGAAATGATTGTGAGGATGGCACAGGACTGGGCAGTGTTTCGTTCTGTGGTACACAGGATCGCTATGAGTTGGAACTGACTTGATGGCACCTAAGAACAACATAATAACACTGTCAGAGAGGTCCCTGAGTGGCATGAACAATTTGCGCTCAACTACTAACCTAAAGGTCGGCAGTTCTAACTCACCCTGTGGGGCTGTGGAAGAAAGCCTTGGCAGTCTGCTTCTGAAAAGATTATAGCCTTGAAAACCCTATGGTGTAGTTCTGCTCTGAAAGACCTGCGTTTGCAATGAGTCAAAATCCACTTGATGGCGATGGGTTTTTCTGTGTCTCCCCCCTCCAAGGCCAAACCCTATACCAAAGTCCCTGGGAGATGAAAATGGTTAACCTGCTTGGCTGCTAACCGAAAGTTTGAAGGTTCAGGTCTACCCAGAGGTACCTTGGAATAAAGGCCTGGTGATCTACTTCTGAAAAACCAACTATTTAAAACTCGGGGATACAGTTCTACTCTGACACACATGGAATCACCATGAATCAGTATCAGCTCAATGGCATTTTTTTTTCTTTCAGTTTTAACCCAGTTTTAGTTAGCTAATGCTGCTACAACAGATATACCACAAGTGGATGGCTTTAACAAACAAATTTATTTTCTCACAGTTTAGGAGGCTAAACGTACTAACTCAGGGTGCCGGCTCTAGGGGAAGGCTTTCTGTCTCTGTTAGCTCTGGAGGAAGGTCCTTGTCTCATCGGAGCTTCTACTCCTGGATGATCTTCATGCCGCTTGGCGTGTCTCTTCTCCCATTTCTGCTTTGCTTTCTTGTTTAATCTCTTTTATATCTTAAATGAGATTGACTCAAGATATACCCTAAATTAATCCTACCTCATTAACATAACAAAGGCAATCCATTCCCAAATGGGATTACAACCACAGGCATAGAGGTTAAGATTTACAATATATATTTTTTGGGGAAGTAATTCAATCCATAACAAACCCTGTACCAAGCTGCCTACAATATTGTGGGAATTGAAATATGAATATGCAATAGTTTCTTCCCTCAAATAAATACCCATTTCTTATGGAGAGACCTTGTAAGCAATAGGCTTGGCCAAAAGCAATAAGTAAAGTAATCCTTATGATCTTTAATTTATGATTTCTTAATAGTTAAATCAGATTTTCTTATTTTCTTTTGATTTTATGTATTAAGATTAAGTCATTTGAAATATGCATTTTCCTTTTTTGTTTCTCTTTTGTGGTTATGTGCTTGGCTGCTAAGAAAGGTTGGAGATTCAAATCCACAAAGAGGTGCCTTGGAAGAAAGGCCTGGCAATCTACTTCTGAAAAACCAGCCATTGAAAACCCTATGGAGCCCGGTTCTACTCTGACAAACATGGGGTCATCATGAGTCAGAATCAGCTTGATGGTAATGTGGTTTCCTCTTGGATACTGCTGGCAAGATAGAACAACAGTATTTTCCACTCTGAAAGCATTCTGTCTGATGGGTTTCCATCAGCCCTGTACAGATGGGTACTCTGACATTTGGCTCGGTTGGTCTTCATCAGTCTGACATAATCAGTCTCTGAGATTTCTTAAATGGAGAAATTAAGGAGGCACAATCAAGCATCCACATTAAAGAATCTTGGCGTGCTATAGATATATGACCACTTTTTGACTGAATGGTTAAATAATTACAAAAAAAATAATTTCTTTGATCACAGGTTTATATATCTCCCTGCTGTGAGATGAAACCCTGTGTTTGCATACATCTTTGTGGTTGGAAGAATGTTGCTTGGGAGAGCTAATGCCTTGCTTTGAATTAAAGTTTGGCCATCCAAATCCCTTTGTTATGAAATGTGATAAACATTCCTGTGTTATTTATATCACATTTTCATCAGACAGATGAAAAGTTATAGGTAAGGTGGGGAAGAAAAAGAGCTGATATCTCCATAGCCAATATGCAATATTATGTTGAAATAACCATTTCAACCATTCAGTATTAGTCATATTCCTAAGAGATGCCAATTAAAAAGGGCCAACAGTTCCTCTTTTAATGTATCATCTTGGGATACATGGGAAACCTCTGGGTCTGTGATTGATGACCATATCTTAAGATTAGTATTTCAGAGCCTTAATTTTCCAGAGTCACCTCAGGGAAACAGGTAAGATTCCATTCTGATTGTGATTTGCATTAAAATTCTGGGAATGACTCTACTCAATTCTTCCACCTATGAGTTTGATGCTGGAATATGTCCAACTTCCTAAGAAAAGTCCTTTAAAGATTGGTGCAGGGTAGAACCTTTTGATTCCTTCCTTTCAAGAACTTGTCTTCTTCTGATTTCTGCTCTGAAATGGAAGGAAAGTTGGAGATAAATCCGCCTAACTAACCATTTAAATTCATATTGTTGTTAGTTTCCGTCAAGTCTGCTCCAGCTCCTGGTGACCTTATGTACAACAGAATGAAACATTGCCCAGTCCTGCATGATCTTCATGATCTTTGGTATGTTTGAATCCATGGTTGCATCTCTTCATAGACCGAGTTAAATTAATCCAGAGGATTCATATTTGTTTTTGTTTTATCCAACAGAGGATGTTAGGTGAAGCTCAACATTTCAGCTTATCTCAACCTGTTATTAACACGATATAGACAAATTTTCCACCTGTTAAACTACTGCTGGTCAGCAAACTGGTATAAATGAATTACTTGGAAAAGCCACATTTGTTTTTTGTGCACTTAGCGACTAGTTAAAGTAAATCCAGATAGTTCATTGGAAACAGCCTATTTCTCTTAAATTGGAGGAACTAGTTTGTCTCTAGTTCAAGAGTCAATTGGTTAAGTGCTGATGGAGCAGACAGGAGGAGATCTTTGTTTAAAAAAAGCCAGAGTCTAATCTGTCTTCCTGGTAGAATGTCTTACCTACTTTTTCTGCCAGTAAATCCCATTTAAGCAATCAATCCATTTACATGGGCTTGAAAAGAAGAGACTCTGTGATTTTTTTAATTATGGTTTTAAGAATCTCTGAATGAATTAGACTCAAATTTAAACCATAAACCAAGAAAGGCAATCCGTTAGAACACCCTAAACCCATTGTTTATGCCCGTTTGCCTGACCTCAGCTGTCAGATGGTTCTCTAGTTTCACATGCATCCACTCCAGTGAAATGGCAAACATCCTTTCAGAACAAACAGATTGCTTCCTTCTTGTTCAGCTACCTGTTGTACAGACTACAGTCATCTCTTTAGATGAGACGGCCATGTTTGTAATAACTGTTTCTTTCTCTTTTAAAGTTGAATTTGAATATTTTCTGTCAAAGGTAAAATGTAGACCATTCCAATATTTGGAAAAGTCTTTGTCCTTCACGTTAGAAAGACACCTGTGAGACAGCAATTTGTCTTTGCCTCCCATCTACTATTTCTAGACCAATTCTACTGCTAAAGGCTGATGGAAATACAGAGCATAGTCATCAAAAGGCTTTAGTCATAGCAGTCACTTTTACCAGGGCCAAAAAACCCATTTTAAAGGGAAAATGGTGTTTTCCTGGTGGATTTATCCAGACAATATTTCTTGTGAACTGAATCGTTATACTTTTCTTCCTCCTAGATTACTTGCATACCCATTTCCACTACAAAGCAATGACTTTGTTCAACTTTTCTTGATGGATTTTTCACCTAAGAGAGTCATTCCTTCAAAAAGAAAGGTGATACATGCAAGAGTCATCTTGTGAGATTAACATTAACTTTTATTTCCTTGCCCAAGTGTAACGTTAAAGAACACTTAATCCTCTGAATGACATATCAGGCTCACTCTTTGCCACCCAAAAGAGAGAATTACCAGAAGGGGCTCTGATGGCCGCAACCTAGATTTAGTTACAGGAAGAGCCTGATGACCTTTAGAGAACCACGGGCAGTGCATATTGTTTAATGGGACGCTCTAATACAGCAGGCATCCAGTCATATTTTAATAAAATCAACACCCCAGATAATAATAATAAAAACCAAAACTACTGCCATCAGAATTCAGAAGAGAACGTGGATCAAGGGTTATCATTGCTGATGTCAGATGGATCCTGGCTGAAAGGAGAGAATACCAGAAAGATGTTTACCTGTGTTTTATTGACTGTGCAAGGCATTCGACAGTGTGGATCATAACAAATTATGGATAACATTGCAGAGTGGGAATTCCGAACACTTAATTGTGCTCATGAGGAACCTGTGCATAGATCAAGAAGCAGTCGTTTGAACAGAATAAGGGGACACTGCATGGTTTAAAGGCAGGAAGGTTGTGCTTCAGGGTTGTATCATTTCACCATATTTATTCAGTCTGTATGCTGAGCAAATAATCCGAGAAGCTGGGCTATGTGAAGAAGAACGTGGCATCAGGATTGGAGTAAGACTCATTAACAACCCGTGTTTTGCAAATGACATAAGCTTGCTTGCTAAAAGTGAAGAGGACTTGAAGCACTTACTGATGAAGATCAAAGACCACAGCCTTCAGAATGGTTACACCTCAACATAAAGAAAACAAAAATCCTCACAACTGAACCAATAAGCAACATCATGATAAACGGAGAAAAGATTGAAATCATCAAGGCTTTCATTCTACTCAGATCCACAATTAACACCCATGGAAGCAGCAGTCAAGAAATCAAAAGACTCATTGCACTGGACAGATCTGCTGCAAAAGACCTCTTTAAAGTGTTAGAAAGCAAAGATGTCACCTTAAGACTAAGGTGTGCCTGACCCAAGCCATGGTGTTTTCAATTGCCTCATATGCATGTGAAAGCTGGGCAATGAATAAGGAAGACCGAAGAAGGATTGACACTTTTGAGTTGTGGTGTTGGCGAAGAATACTGAATATACCAAGGACTGCCAAAAGAACAAACAAATCTGTCTTGGAAGAAGTAGAACCAGAATGCTCTTTAGAAGCAAGAATGGCGAGACTGTGTCTCACATACTTTGGACATGTTATCAGGAGGGCTCAGTCCTTGGAGAAGGACATCATGCTTGGTAAAGTAGAAAGTCAATGAAAAAGAGGAAGATCCTCAAAGAGATGGATTGATATAGTGGCTGCAACAATGGGCTCAAGCATAACAACAATTGTGAGGATGGTACAGGACCGGGCAGTGTTTCATTCTGTTGTAAACAGGGTTGCTATGAGTTGGAACCAACTCAACAGCACCTAACAACAACAGCATTGCTATCAAGTCGATTCCAACTCATAGCAACCCTGTAGAACAGAGTGGAACTGCCCTATAGGGTTTCCAAGGAGTGGTTGGTGGATTCAAACTGTCAGCCTTTTGGTTAGCAGCTGAGCTCTTAACCACTGCGCCACCAGGGCTCCGTAATGGTAATAGTAGATAAAATATATTGACCCGCTATCCACTGGCACTGTATTAGCAACTCTACATACGTCATTTCCTTTCATTACAATTTCAGTCTGAGGAGGTAAGTGTATTATTTTTTTTTCCATTTTATAGATGAGGAAAGTAGGGTTCAAATAAATTAGTAGTAGTAATAATGAACACTTATTTAATGCTTAGTATTTTCCAGGTCCTGTTTCAAGAGTGTAATTGCCTTAACTCATTTAATGCACACCAAAAACCTATTGGGTAGGTATTATTATTAGGCCCTATTTTCAGATAAGGACAGGGCACATAGAGATTAAGTAATTGCTCAAAGTCTCAGATAATAAGAAGTGGATTTGGGATAGTAACATAGATAGTCTGGTTCCTCAGGTCATCCGCTTGCCATTGCATTGCATTGACACTGCCTTGTTACACAATCAATTATTCAGTGATTCATGACTTATTAGTGGCAGGGCTAGGCCTTGATTTCAAAGTCTGTGTTCTTAATCACTCTATCTTGTTCTATTGCCTCTTGTCTACTTAGCACACAGTCTGTGCAAAGCCCTGTGATTTTATACACATCCAGGAGGGGGAGGAGTGTACAGAGAAAATCCTTGTCCTTGAGAATTGTATTCTTCGGTAGGAAAACTGCTTACTATCTAGTTAAAGATTCTGCCAGCCTAACTAATAAAGAATGACTTCTCTAATTTTCAATAGGACTTCAACCTCATTGAAGACTTTCTTTAATAAATACATCTGTTAGAGATCTCTCTATTATTACTTCTCTAACTTTGACTATTGAATAAGCTAAAAGGTCTCCCCACTGAGTACCTTTATAGTGTTTCTTTCCTCTAACAACTGTTATAATTAGAAAGAGGTGAGCTATTACTGAGGGTTTTACCCCTTCCTTACAAAGAAACAAATGGCCAAACGGAAGTCTGGGCAATGAAGAGAAATACCAGCCTTAAAGAGCTCAGCTACCTGCTTTTCTTTATGTTAAACTGGTGATGTGACCCAAGGGAATTAATGACAGTGAGTCCAATCTTAAATTCAGGAATTTAATGGTCCCTAAATATTATCTGTAAATGAGGTGTAATATTCTAAATGAAATATAATTTCTTTCTGGAGACACAAAAAACATTGAGAGAAAAATAGACAGGGAAAGAGATTTTTGAGAGAATAAAATACTAAATATTTTGCTACATTTGTGGCTCAGAGGGCCATGTCCTAGTTATCTAGTGCTGCTGTAACAGAAATACCACAAATGAGTGGCTTTAACAAACAATTCTTTTTTTTTTTCTCACAGTTTAGGAGGCTAGAAGTCCAAGTTCAAGCTGCCAGCTCTAGGGGAAGCCTTTCTTTCTCTGTCGACTCTAAGGAAGGTCCTTGTCTCTTTGAGCTTCTGCTCCTTGGCGATCTTCATGTGGCCTGACATCTCTCTTCCCCCATCTCTGCTTCTCTTGCTTGCTTGTTTAATCTCTTTCATATCTCAAAATAAATTCATTTAAAACACATCCTACACTAATCCTGTCTCATTAACGTAATAAAGATAACCCATTCCCAAATGGGATTATAACCAAAGGAATAGAGGTTAGAATTTACAACACTTATTTTTGGGGGACACAATCCATAACATTCCACCCTTTGGCCCTCCAAAATTCATGTCCTTGCCACATGTAAAATGCTTTCACCCCATCACATTGTCCCAAAAGTCTTAAATCAACTTCAAGTCCAAAATTTTATCTTCTGAATCATCTAAATCAAATATGGGTGAGAAGTTAAGCGTATTCCACCCTGGGAAAAATTCCTCTTTATCTGTGAACCTGTGAAACCTAGACTAAAAGTTATCTGTTTCCAGACTGCAGTGGTGGAACAGGTGCAAGGTAGACATTTCCATTACAAGTTGGAGAAATTAGAAGGAAAAAAGGGATAATGAGTACCAATCAAGTCCAAAACCCAGCAGAAAAATTTACATTAGCTGTCAAGGCTTAAAAATAATCTTCTGTTCTCTGAGACCATCTAGACAGTGGCCTTGCCCTCCAGAATCTGGTGTTGGCCACACTCTTCGATTTTAGGTGGAGGCCCCTCATACTGAGCTTCAGCTCTGCCTTCCAGGCCCAATGGGATGGCAGCTGTGCTCCTTTGGCTTTAGATAGTCCCATTCTCCTAGTCCATCTGAGTGGTGACCCCACCCCCTTGGCCCTGGCAAGACCCATTCTTCTGCCCCTTGCGCATAAGATCCCTGCCATCTCATCCTCTTGACCAAACTGAACGGCAGTCCCACACCTGGAACTGAGCTGGTGAAGATTTGGCTCTTTGAAACCTAGGAGGCCATGGCTCTACCCTTTAACACCCCTGAGGTCATAGCCCCACACTTTGAGACTGAGGGAGCTCTGCTTCCTGTGCTCCTTCCAATAGTTCCGCTGATCTCCAGGCTGCTCCAGGGATGGTTCTCTTCTTTTTTTGGAGAACAACAGATGTAGCTCCTTTGGCCTGTTTCCTGCCTGTAGAATTCCAAGAGGCAGACAGTGTTCTCTCCTTTTGTTCTTGCTCTGACGCCTTCAGTCTAAGCTGATGGATTTTTGGTGTGGTAGTTAATTAGAGCCATCTGTTATAGGCTTAATCTCTTTAACAAAAGATTGTGTAGCCATATCCTTGGTGAAAATTCTAGAACATGTGCCTTTAGTTTGTACAACAGAATTTTCCAAATCTTTAAGTTCTGTTTTCATTTTTCACAGTTCATTTTTAAGTCCATCTCTTTCCTCTTGCATTTTACTGTAAGTAGCAAGGAGAAACCATGTGGCCCCTTTAAGATCGTGCTTAGAAATCTCCTCAGCCAGGTAGCTAAGTTCGTCACTTTCAAGTTCAACCTTCCACCAAACATTTGAACATAATTCAGACAAGGTCTTTGCCACTGCATAAAAAGCATCACCTTTCTTCCATTGTCCAATCATATGTTCATTATTTTCTTTTAAAGCCTCTCCAGAAGCACATATAAGGTCCACGTTTCTATCCACATTCTGACGCTGTATGTATTCTCTAGAACAATAGAGACTTTCTCTATATTTCTCCTCTCTTCCTTCTGAGCACTCACCAGAATTGCCTTGATGTCCATAATCCTACCAACAGTCTCTTCAAGCCAATTTAGGCTTTTATGGTTAGTCATCTTAAAATCCTTCCAGCCGCTACCCAGTATACAATCCAAAACCACTTCCACATTTTATGTGTTTGTTAGAACAGCACCCCACTCCCAGTACCAAATTCTGTCTTATTTCTCTAGTTCTGCCATAACAGAAATAACACAAATGGGTGGCTTTAAGAAACAAATTTATTTTCACAGTTTGGGAGGCTAAAAGTCTGAATTCAGGGTGCCAGCTCTAGGGGAAGCCTTTTTCTCTCTGTCCGCTCTGGAGAAAGGTCCTTGTATCTTTCAACGGCTGCTCCTGGGTGATCTTCATGTGGCTTGGCATCTCTCTTCCCCTATCTCTGCTTCTCTCTTATGCTTGTTTAATCACTTTTATAGCTTAAAAAGATTGACTTAAAAACACACTCTACTAATTCTGTCTCATTAACATAACAAATACAATGCATTCCCAAAGGGGATTATAACCACAGGCATAGAGGTTAGAATTTACGAAACATATTTTGAGGGGACACGATTCAGTCTACAACAGGCCATAAGTGCTAATGACAGTAGACAGGCACCTAGTACATGGGGTCTTTTTGTTGTGGGTTTTTTTTTCTTCTACTGTTCATAACATTCACCGGAACTGCCATACTGTCATATGTTATTCCATTTTTATCCACTTGCTGTCAAGTTGACTCTGACTCATGGTGACTCCACTGTGTCAGAATAGAACTATGCTATATGGGATTTTCAGTGGTTGATTTTTCAGAAGTAGATCGCCAGGCCTTTCTTAGAGATACTTCTGGGTAGCCTCGAACCTCCAACTTTTCAGTTAGCAGCCAAGTGTGTTAACCATTTGTACCACCAAGGGACTCATATATTACATATTGGATTATGTATTATTATGTCACATTACCCAACCTCATTGTAAACTATTTAAGGGTGGGGTCTATAAATTCCAGCTCTTCCCAGTCCCCGTTCCTTACCAAAAGTGAGTGTTCAGTAATTGTTGATGGATTGAGATTAGTGCTCCATTAGAAAGATATTCTTATAAAATTAATGCTTTGCAAACCTATCTGTAGAATTCCAGCTTATTATTTACTGACTAATAATAATTACTGTATTAAACTAGAGACCTCACTCCATACAAATAATTGTAGCTGATTGTATAAATGTAAATATGGTGATGGATATAATTACTGAAATGATTGCCAGCTAACATAAGCTTATTGTTTGTTAAATCACAAGTATTTAAAGTCAGTGTTTGAGCATTGGCATTTTCAATAAATGATGTATTTACTTGAGTAATAATATGGCAAAGAGCTCGCGTTTTTTAGATGACTTCTCATAAAAATGGAAGGTAGGAACTCAGCCTTCTAGATCCATATTGCCAAAAAGAATTGTAATTCTAATCCTGTTTCTCCTGGGTGGGTTGACTTTCTCATCTCAGCTTGATCTGAGCAAAGGTATTTTTAATCAAACTCTTGGAGTTTGGGGGACCATAGATCAGTATAATATGGAGATTTCTTATATATACCAAGACAGTGGAAAGAACACTGCCCTGAGGCAGGAGATCCGCTTAGAAGTCCTGGCACTGTTGACAGCTTGCTGTGTGACTCTGGGTAAGTAATAGCTGTATAATAGTCTTTTCCAACAATAACATACTGTGTGTGATTTCTCAAGATACAAGCTTGCCATTCTTGCTTCTACCTCTGTCCCAAGCCAGCCATTTCTCTTCCATCCTGGAATATTATATTACTATCTAAGGGTTCCTCACCCTAGAATGAAAACTTCAGGTTCAGAAAGAAAACAATCAGGATTGAAATAGCTTTTTGTGTTGTAAAGAGCTAGTGCAGGCTCAAGAGCTTGCATAGAGATTCTGCAATAAATGGTCTTGGCAACTTAAGAGTCAGAAAATTAACTCCGTCAACGTGGGTGATTTCGTTTGAAATTATTTACCTATTTTTCCCATGCACAGTTGTATTTGTTTTGGATAAGTGCTTCTTAATAAATGCACTCAAATCAGAAATTATACGTTCTAGTCCTGTCTCCTTTGCTTAATACTCTGTTATATTGGGCAAGTCACATATCTTCCCTGAGCCTCAGTTCCCCCTTTGTAAAAGGAGGATGAAAATATCTGCCTAACAGGATTCTTTTCCATGAATGTTAAGTATTTATCTAAGACTATTTATACACTATTAAAGTAAGTATTTTCAAATTCAAAGAGCAATGATGGTAATGACACTGTTCAGGGAATAAACTAAAGATTTCAGGAAGATGCAGTAACTGCTTCAAGGGTTTCTCCTTCCATAGGGGATGGTGTAGCATGCTAAGGACCCTATCAGTAGTTTCAAAATTCGGACAACTTCAAAATTTTCTGAACTTATTCTCTAACTTAGACCTGCAATCAAGATGTGCCTTAACAGGAAGGAATCATCCACCTGAATACAATCCATTCACTTTGTGAAAAATGAACACTATTGCTACATCTTCCACCATTGTCACTGCAATGATAATAGCAGTATTTTTTATAAATGTCAGTATCATACTTCAATGATCACACCCCCCCCAACTTTATTATACCTTATGAAATAATTTTATTTTCAAGAGGAGAGCTATTGTGTAGTGAAAAGTGTTTGTTACTCTTATCTCTCCCCGTGGATGTCGTGAAGTGGAGTAGAGCTGTTATTCCAAAGAGAACATCAGCAGTGACTCAGAACAAATGGATACCTAGTGGGTTGGGAAGGTAGGGAAGAAATCTAGACGTAGACAGGGAGAGAACACCCTTTTCTTTGGACTGAAACTTTAGGTTTAAAAGAAAAATCAAGCCTATTGAAAGCATAGCACTTAGTTCAGATATCTAAAATATTTTATTGGGTTTTTCAGCACATGCTCAGAAATCTCATTATTTCAGGCAATTAAGGTTGAGTCATAAAACTCCAGGACTAGTATTTTCACAGCCCAACTTTGCAAATCCCAGTGCTTCTGAGCCATATATAGCTAAATATAGCATGAGTCCGTTGCTTACTTGGATAGTCCAGAAATCAGGCCATCCAGATCCAGATTTGGGACTGTCTTCATGAGTGACCTTCACAAATGAGATACGTGACTTCAATTTCAATATCCTTGAGGAGTAAATAATGCAAAAAGTGAAGGATATTAATTATGAACTTACTCTTGCCAACTTTCTTCTGAAGGATCCCTGGAGAGGCAGGAGCTAATATTTAGCTACTCCAGGGTTTGTGCTGGGATCCAGTAAAGGAACATTAACTAGATTAAGCAATGCTGACAAGCCCATGCAACTGGAGTCTGTAGTATGTGTTTTTGCCTTTTGATTCAGCTCAAACATAAATAAGTTGGCAGAAAAAAATCTATAGACAGCTTAAAGGTAGAAAAAAAAGTCTGCAGATACCAACTGCTAAGCAAAGTATCTGAGGGTATCCTACTCTAAAAAATGCATTGCTTTAGTCTCATTTCATATGTGAGCTAATTCAATACAATAAAAATTACAAATGTCATGCGGAGGTGAGGGTGTTGTTTTTTATAGGATAAACTCTAGGTATGTGATGACTTGTCTACAGTTGATGAGGAACAGAATCATCAGAAGTTAAGAAGGAGTAGCATCGAGAGTAACTGCTCAGGTAGATAGAAACAGTGACTCTTATTGTAGTTTCTTCTTTTTTTTAAACGAAAAATTGATTTTGACTCAGCAAGCTTTTACATTTGGCTCTGGTTTTCAACTAGACAGCACATATCAGAATCACCTGTGAAACAAAACAAAACAAAATTTTTAAAAAGTGGAGGGTGAGGGGTAAAGGCCCTGTTCCTCAAAACTCTTGATCCAAAACGTTTGAGGTAAGGCCCCCAAGACATACCTGGTTAAACTATCTGCTTCACTTCACAGAGGACAGGCCCATGAAGAAATATTACTATTATAGTTATTACCTGAATTATTCTTGCCCATAAATTAGTTTGTATTATTCATCCTCTTTTTACCAGGTGGTCAGCTGAATTAGTTTTCACTCACTTTGTTTCTCTATCAGACTGTAAGAAAATTGGTTTAACAAGTGCTCTCTACTAAAATTTTACATACAAAAAGCTCCTTTGTTCATCTATTTACAGCAAATTCTAATCAATAAACATTTTCTGAAAGTTAACTACAGGTCAAACACTGCCCTAGGTTCACAATTCAAAGATGAATAACATCCTCAAGGAGCTCACAATTTAGTTGCAAAAACAGACCCATAGTGTGAGCAGTGAGAATCAGTGCGTTCCTCCCAGTCATTCACACGGTACTGTATACTGATCTCATAATCCTCATTCCATTCCGCCTGGGGTCGTTGTGTCCGTATCTGTCTTCCCAAGTCAACTGAAAGTTCCTTAAGAGTAGAGACATAGCTGCAGCCCTACAGATCTGTTGGTACCTAGCCTACCTGTAAAAAAAAACAAAAACCCGTTGCTGTCAAGTGATTCCTACTCATGGGACCCTATAGGACAGAGTAGAGCTGCCCCATAATGTTTCCAGGGAGCAGTTGGTAGTTTCAAACTGCTGACCTTTTGGTTAGCAGCTGAGCTCTTAACCATTGCGCCACCAGGGTTCCACCTAGCCTACAGCAGGGATAAATACATTAAAACTGATCAAAGAGAACAAGCAATATAGCTGTGCAAATTTGATTGTAGACAATAATCAAGTAGTATCAATCCTGAATAATGGTGTAAAATCTCCTTCAAATGCGTAAACTCTGTGTGTGTGTTTGTATTGCCTTAGACAGATCCCTCTGGGCCTCTCAGTTTCTCCATCTATAAAATGAGTATGTCAGCCAGATATTTTTAATAGCTTTACCCCGCCTAATATTTCCAAATTCAGAATCAGTTTTCTAGACTATCATTTAAATATAATCAAAGTAACTTTTTATCGTTGGAGCCCTGGTGGCACAGTGGTTTAAGCCTTTGGCTGCTAATCAAGAGGTTGGCAGTCTGAATCAGCCAGTCGCTCCTTGAAAACACTATGGGGCAGTTCTACTTTGTCCTACAGGATCGCTATGAGCTGGAATCGACTTGACGGCAGTGGGTTTTGTTTTGTTTTGGTTTTTTATCATTAAAATCCAGACAATTAATCACTTCGTTCTTTTTTAAACTCAATAGTCTTTGTTCAGCTAATTTCCCTATAGTTCCTGCTAGGTCTGTGATTTTGCAGATATAGCTGCTACTTCAAGACTTTCAAACAGCTTAAAGTGTAACACAAAACCTCAAAGTATGTTACTTACTAATATATTCTGTTTCTTTTAACACTATATTCTTGGGCAGTGGTTTGTGATCTATTTTTGATCTTCTTAGCTCCATTTCTCATGCAATTCTAGTTGTGATTTGGCATTGCCCAATTCACCACTGGAGTAGCCTCCAACCTGTTCAAGCATGCCAACTCAAGTCAGGCCTCCATCTTAATTTTCACTCCTAAAAATATGAAAGGATCAAATGACGAGGTAAGATAACATTGTCAGAACTGAAAGAGACCTTAAAGTTGACCTTGCTCAACCCTTTCATTGGAGAGGGGCAAGAGGAAGCTGGAGGCTTCAGGAGGAAAGTGATTTGATGAGAGTCATACAGGAAGTTTGTATCAAAGCCAGAACTAACTTCCGGGTCACGCAATTCCTACCCCAGTCCTCTTTCAACAGTAACATGTTGCCCTTTGATGTTGGTTTGTAAAAGCATCTCTTCTGGTAAGTACCAAGGGATTTTCCTTTATTTAAGGTGTTGAGCAGCCGTTTACTCCTTCCCATCCTCCTCACCTTTAGATTTTACGCTAAGTGATTTCCTGGAAGTGAGTCTTACCACATCGGATACATTTTTTTTCCTTCTGAAAGTCATTAGCTTTTTCTGCCTTCTAAATTCATCACGGCTCACAGGTGTAACAGCCCCTTGAGGAATTACTAAGTGCCTCAGACATTTCAGAGATGTTCTGGGTCATATTACCATTTAGAAAGAGGACACTTAAATTAGAGGTGAATAAAAGAGTTGAAAATCAACTGATTTACTCCCTGAAGGAAGGAGGAATGTCTCAATTATGTATAGTATCAGGTCAGGCTTCTCTGGAGATTTTATAGTGATATATGCTTCCATTGTCCCTGAAAACCCAAGCCTTTATGGTTGACCTAAATTTAGTTATAAAAATAATTGCTGTAAAGGGCAGTATTCACCTTACACCATACTAGAGCATATGCCTTTTAAAATTCATTAGTACATTTATTCACTTAGAAAGTAGACTACTTACTTATATTATTAGGCTTCAGTTCCCTCTCCCTCACTTTGTTTCCTGATTCAAATCCTGTTCACTTTCTGAGCTCACAAAATCTTCGCTAACCAAAGATCCTTACTCCCTCTTGGGAAACTTATTGCACTTTGTCCCTCTCTTGTGCCACTTTTGTTTTGCGTGAAAATGAATTGGCTCATTACTTTTCTCCTCCAGTACTTCGTAAGAAATGTTATCTAAGAAACTGGGTTCATCCTCTGTCCCCATAAGACAGTATAGGTCCTGGAACATAAAAGGAGTTTAACAGACACGTGGATCTTACTGAACAAAAACCTGTATGTGTTTTGTGTTACTGGGTCGCTCAGAGAAATGCTTGGAAACATATGAGTGAGTAATAGTTATAAAAATAAATGTTTTCTTAAACTCAGTGCCAAGAGATTCAAAATTGTTCTATTTGTATTCAAAGAATAGAGATTATCAATTTCGAGTTGGAGGCTAATAAAGTCAATCAGCTGATTTTGTATGCGAGGAAAACGAAATTCATAAACCATTTAAACCACCCAACCGAAACACAAACAGGAGTGGGCCTTAGTTATTTACATTAGACTTAACATTCTTTTTTCTTTTTTTAAATGAGGAACTAGCGTTAGCACAGTTTCCAAAAAGTGATAATTTACCAACAAATGGTCATGTTTGTCTGCGTGGCCACAGGCTTGGCCGTGCTTAGAAGAGGAACCAAACAAAGAGTAATGAACAAGTTACCGAAAGGGCCAACCCCAACCTATTTATTTGGTTTAATCAATCTCATGGCCCTTTCGACTTCCTCAACAAATAAAGGCACAAAAGCTGAGTTAGGTTAGTCATCGTTCTTGGTTTTTGTCTGGAGGGATTTAGTCTGCTCACTAGCAAAAGAATGTAAAGTTGGCTTTTCCAGCTTGAATTAAAGCATTTAGTAATGTAAGTCAAATCCATAAGGCATAGGCAGAAACCATTTGCTTTAAAATTAACCCTGAAGGACTTGAAACAAATGTTTTGTCCTTAAAGGACCACCTGTATTTCAGGTGGAATTTTGCATCTGTCAACAAAATGCCTACTGGACTAAGAGCTGAAGTAATGCAGACATGGACGAGATGATCTACCATACTTATTCAGATCATAAATTTTGTGTATAGGATTAAGAGGACATCAAAGTGAAGAATGAATGCGCACCATAAGTCCTACATTATCAAAGACTTAACCATTGGAAGAAATTTGAAATACCACAATCTTAACATGTCATCTGTTTTACAGATGCCCTTCCATATGATTTCAGCCTTCTCGTGCATAGCTGCAAGGGTAGGAAACACATTACCTTCTAGGGTGTCTATGCTGTCGTTAAGTGAATTTATTACAATATTTTCTCAACATCCGTTGCCTTACAGTTTCTATCCATGATGCACTTGTATTTTTCATGATGACAAAAAGTGCTTTGTCCACATGAAACAATTTCCAGTAGAAGAAGCCTATAACTTCTCATCTTCTCTAAGCTAAATACTCTTACTTTCTTCAGTTGTTTCTCTTTTGTAATGTCAAGGTCCCTCATTACTATTGTGTTTTTGTTTGTTTGTTTTTTTCATTTTCTGCACACTAAAGTATATCTGGGAGCCCTGGGGTGTAGTGATTAAGAGCTTAGCTGCTAACTGAAAGGTCAGCAGTTCAAATCCACCAGCTGCTCCTTGGCAACCCAATGGGGCAGTTCTACTCTGTCCTATAGGGTCGCTCTGAGTCGGAACCAACTGGATGGCATGTGACAACAACAACAAAATATATCTGTGTTTACAAAGCTTAGACTTATATACAAAGCACAACATATTTTTTCCAGGGGTTCATTTCCTGGTTTGCCTTATTCATTCTTAATAAAAACATATTATTAATTGATGTACGTTGCATTTGCCAAGACAATAATACAAAATGTTTAGTGGTTAACCCAATGACAAATAGCATACTTAATATAAAATAGTAAGGATGTATTGACTGAATATATAAAATAAGTGCAGAAACATTTTTATGGATAAAAATTCTAATTATTATAAAGTTTTCAACTTTCTGAAATTATAGAGTTAATGAAATTCCACTACTAAACCCATCATGATTTTTCTTGGAACTTTATAATGAAACAATAAACATCATCTGAAAGTACAAACAGGTAAGAATAGCAAAAGACATTTAAAAAGGAATAATGGACATACATTCGTATACAGAAATTAAAACGTAGTAGTGGATGAAATAGATACGGAAAATAGACAATAGAATAGAACACACATGAATTTAACATATTTGAGAAGACATTTTCAAATCAATAGAGGTTGGGGATTAATAATAGGTCTGGAATAAATGTTCAGAAATTTAGTCAAAATATTTAATTTTGCAAGATTACACCAAAAATTGATTTAGATACATAAATGAATTAGATGCATAAATTAGATACATAAAAACAAAATGTAATAAGTCTTCTGAAGCCATAATATTTGGTAAATTTTGAAGTCAGGAAAATTTCAAAAGTACCATCAACTTCCTCCTTACCAGGTCCAATTACCATGATGAATCAATATAGTGGACTAACATAATATTATGTGGAATTTTAACCTATCAGGATTTCTGCCAACTGTTGTGATGGAAAACAGGAGGATTAACATAGCTCGCAGTCAAACTAATAAATGTGTACTGCTATCTGTGTGTGTGTGTGTGTGTTTGTGCATTCTTTACTTCAAATACTTACAAAATACCATTAGGTTGTTGCTCAGAACAAGAGCAAAGATCACTCCCTGCAGAAACTTAGAAGCTGTGTCCACAACTGTACAGAACAGCAGCAACACTTTAGCTGAAGCCTGACTGCTGACCAGAGAACACAGCTCTGAGTGGACCCAGCAAAGAAAAGGAAACCAGGCAGGGAAGGGAAGGTGCCCATTTGAATCAAGCTTCAGTTGTCATCAGGGCAAACCTTGTGGTGGTCACAGAAATGGAGGCTGTTTTTGGAAGGTTTGTGTATCGCATAGGGGTTCCATGGGTCTACTTGGCTATACCCCTGGATGCAGTGTCATTAGGTCAATGTCACTCAAGTTCCTGGCCAGCAAAACTCCTGCAGGAAGAATTCCCAGATTGATGATTAAGTTCCTCCAGAAATCATTCCTACCGGTGGTGAAGCAGTAGACGCCCAGAAGCCAATCTCCCAAGTTGTCTGGGATTTTGGGAGTTTCCTTTGCCGATCTCGCACCGTTCTCGCCGACCGCACTGGAAGCCACAGTGGCAACTTTGAGTTTTGCATCCCCAATTTTTCCTTTTTTTTTTTTTTTTTTTTTACTGTTGATGGTGATTGAGAAGAACATATTCTTCAGATCAACAGCTACAAGCTTAGTGCCACAGACTATCTTGACCTGTTCCAGTAAGGACCCACCTCTGGCACAACAGCAATTGTTACTACCATTTGGTGACTATATTTCTCTGTCATCTGTTGTGATACATTTGAGCTCTGTGGGCACCATGTAGCTGAACTGAACAATGGAAAACTTCACCAACATAATTCATATCTTTGATGATACTAATCACTGCAGTGTCTCCTGGAATGTGGTAGTGCTTCTGACTTACTATCTTGATTGTGTGAAGAGGCAATTTGGGGTGCTTTCACTTGGGCCTTCTTAGTAAGAGAATTCTGCCACTTGCTAAATATATTCTTCTTGATTATGCACTTGAGATCAGGGAAATGATCAGAGGATGTGTCCAGACCTGCTGCACACACACTGAGATACATTTGGACCATTATTCCATTTATTACCTGGCTTCTATAAGTACCCATTCTAACAAAAATGGGTACAATTGCATTTCAGAAACCATGATTTAGATCCAATGTCGGTACGAAGTCTGAATCAAACTGCCCTAGAAAGATCAGTTACTTTGCTTTTTGCCAGTGAGTTGTTACTCTTTTAAGTGGCTGTAGTTTTCTTTGGGGAAGAATTGGTAGAGAATTTATTTTATATGCATTACATTCAGCCTCCTTTTTAATGGATGGGCTCTGGGTCTGAGAATTGTCTCATATTTAGGAAATGGAGTAAGGGATCATGATTTTCCTGTGTAGTAGTTGGCATCAGCTTGCTTCTCACCAGCATTTGACTTTTTCTGCTTATATAATTACAGCTCATCTGTTTTACCCCCTGGGATAACTATGGTCAATTAGTCATCCTAGATCCCTAAAGTTCTAGTCATCATAGTTGCCACAACAATCTTGTAGTTACAGCCACCTTGCCTCTTGATCAGGACCTGAGTGCTCCCTCCTCTGCTGACTCATGCATTCAAACAGGTTATGTGAATTATGGATATATACATGTATGCGTGGTGTGTGTGTGTGTGTGTCTTAGCTATCCATGATGTAACTTCTTTTTAAATGCAAGTATAATGTTAGCGATTGGATGCAAAAATGGCATGTGCCATTTAGTGGAATGAGATGAACTGGATTATAAAATTTTTAGTGGGTGCAGGGTACTAAGATCTTTATTATATACCACATTTTCTACAAAAAGAATATTCTACATATTCCAAAACAGAAAAAATCATTCAGTGAACATAGTTGTTCCAACAATCAATATAAAATTTTGTTGATCTCCCACAACCAAAAATTGACTGTCACCAATTTTGCTTTAAATGGCCCATACTTCAACTTTTATGCTTGTTTTGTAATAAATGCTATAATTATGAGTGAACAAATGAAAAGATGTTATAAAAATTTAATGATCAGAAAACTAATATTACAACAAATTACTATATTTTATTTTTAGGTATATCTTTCATCTCTAACATATTATAATTAAAAATATTTCTTTCTATTCATTGCTCTTACAAATTCTTCAGTGATTTCATCACAAGCTGCAGAACAATATCTACTTCCATATATAATAAGGATAATAAATCAAGTCTTTCTTGAATCATTGTCGTACGCTGAGGGTTTTTGAGTCTCTTTAGGGACGAAAATGAGCATTCCCTTGTGCAGTTTGTGATCATTAAAGTTAGAAATATGTATAAAGCAACTTCAATATTGGGAAATAAGCATTGTATTATATCTTCTATTATGGAATCATACATGCCTATTTGAGTAAAATTAGTCTTTCCTGAATCTGTAAACTTAGTTCTCATGTAAGAATGAAATTGTCGTACTTCTTCGTAACGTTTTGTATTTAAGTCATTGGGATAAGCCTGCATTAGTTTCTTGGATGCCTTCATGCATTCTTTGTCAAGTATAACCACAGTGTTTAAGAAGGAAAATCTGTCTGAAAGAACTTCATACACTTCTGCCCTTCTTTTCATGCAAGTTTCAACTGCATCACCGATGGTATAGTATGTTGTTATGCAGAATTGATCTCTGGCACTCAATACTTCTGGAGCATGTCCATCATTTACTTGTTTCTTTCTAATGCCTGTGCAATGGTGAACTTGATAATCAGTGTTTGGTAGTATTTTGTTGTGTTTTCAAAATCTTCTCTTAAAGTATGTAAATACCCTGTTAATGACTACTAGAGATCTGTGCATGTCTTTAAATTTACTTCTGAATCTTGGAGAGCTTGACTCATCTGATGAAAATGTTGAAATATATTATTCCACATAACCAACAAAAATACATAGACTAGCTTTTGCATTTTGTTGATGATGTTTTCAGCTTCTCTTTTGGTATCTCCTTTTTGTGTCTGGTTTTCAGCAATGTTTTCTAAGGCATCTAGAATCTGAGTGGACGGTGCCAGGATTGCACTCTTGGCCAAAGCATGCACTTTTCAACGTGTATTAGAAAGACGTTTTAATACTTGATCATTGCCTAAATATGTTTTAAGAGCTTCCCATTAAAGAATAGAGGTGGCAAAAAAATATGTAGAGTAATTGAACAGTAGGAAAAAAATCAGCTGCTTCTGGACAACAATGTACTGTGCTATGTCCTACAAGATTAAGCGAATGCTCAGCACAGGGTATGAAAATGGCATATGCATTACATTCTAAAATTTTCTGTTGCATGCCTTTATAACACCCTGACATATTGGCCGCATTGTCATAGGACTGGCCTCTGCACTTAGAAAAATCGATTTTTCAAACTTCCCATAAGTAGTGAAGTACTTGATTTTCAATTTCTTCATCCATATGACTTTTTAAGCTGGTAAATGTGATAAATTGCTCAAGGTATTCCATCTGCTGGAGATACATAGCTTAAAATAATACTTAGATGATTTGTATGAGAAAGATCAGGGGTGGAATTTACAGACAAACTGAAATATTGAGCTATAGTTATTTCACTGAAAATAGTTGATCGAACTTTGTCACTTTTTAAGTTTATTAATTCTTTACATGCTGTTTTAGACATATATGATGGGTTGCCCTTCTCTGTGTTACCGTATTTTGAGATGTGGACCTGCTAAAAATGGATCAAACTGAGCAACAAGTTCAAGTAAACCCCTCAAAAGCATTTGTGGGAACCCGAATACTTCATTTCTTCCTCAAAAAGATAGTACATATTCAGCGATTGTTGTATTAACAGCAACAATACGTTGCAGAATGGCTTTCCAGTACTGATGTTCTTCATTAATTTGTGTTTCCAGTTCATGAGTTAAGCCAAAACCGTGTCTTTGGTTTAAATATGACAACACACAGTATCTCTGAATTGAACTATTTTTCATGCCTATCGATCATATTCCAGTTGCGCTAATTGCTAAATCCACCTGTAACAAATTGAAAATTAAATGATTTAGGACTCAATAGTTTGTAAACAAAACAATATACAGAGCCAACTGATGGAGAATACAGTAGCCACTCCCTCTTATACTTTTCACCATTAGCTTTGCATCCTAGAAATATATTCTTGGTTACAGAAACTTGTTTGTTTACCATCCAGAAACTTTCTACACGAATTTTCAAATGGTCCACTGTGATGTTGACAATCGCTTGGCCCTCTCTCGATCCAATAATTTACATTATTAGAAGAAAAATTAATCCACAAAGCAGGATCTGTATTTCTGTTATTTATGGGGTCTACAGATGTGACAATTTCAGATTCTAAAGTAGTTTCACTTTCTACACCAGTATTTTTTTTTTTTTTTTTTTTACTGCAGCAAGGAATGGATGGATGCAGAATTTGCAACAAATTCTGTTATATTCGTATCGCTATTACTAAATTTCAACACTAGCAGTACTTGTACAACTATTTGCACCCATTGAGTTTTGGCATTTAACAGAAGAAGTCTCTTCTGATTCATTACATTTTAAAAAGGAAGTTAATTTTGGAATTACCTTAAGGAACTCATAGATCCTTTTCTTTTTTATCTTCTGCAAGTTTTTGTTCTTGCACTCCACTTAGTTGTTACCATTTCATTTTACCTGGATATGAAATTATGTCACTTTTAAAATTTGGTTGTACTGTAACAAATAAATTTGAATAATTGAAAATAAATAACATTTATAAAACAAGTAAAATTTACAAGATAAAATTTACATTTGAATTTGGATGTTAACACAAAAAAATTATATTTGAAAATTAGTAGTAAAAAAATTGATTTGGAACATGTAATTTTGTTTTTCAGGTTTGAGATAGTCAAAAGAAATAGTACTTACAAAGCAGTCAGAAATAATTTGTCATATGATGTTTGTTGGTGGCCCCTTCAGAGATCTCTATGAGTGTTTTTTGTCCTGAAATAATACTTAAAATCTTGTGCACTCACTTTCCATCCTTTGATGCTGTGTCTTCACGGTTCATTGAGCTGCTGCTGATACCTGACAAGGACGAGAGCGATTGCAAAGAGCATTGTACAAATTCAAGGGTATGCTCAATCTGAAGACACATTTTGGTTCACTTGTGCAGGACAGGACCAGATACATCATGAGTCATGTAATTACAGTGCCACTGGTTCATTCTTATGTTGTTGATGAGAGAGAACTGAATATGAGATTATATCCGATCAGTCCAAAATGAAAAAGAAAATTTAATTGTTATCGTAAACAAACTTATAAAATGTACATTTCATTTTTTTGTGAAATTGTTCAACTCTCATATTTGGAGATATGTACATAATTGATGTAATAATAGCACTGCTTCTCGACAAGCAAGTTTGTTTTGCAAGTAATAACAAAATCAGTTTCTTAAAAGGAAGTCAGTCTGAAGGGAAATGGAAAATAAAATAAATTTATATAATTTTTATTGTCTAAATATTCATTTAATTTATTTCCTTGCAGAATTGTTCAATTTCCTTACATGGAGATACGTAAGTATTCTCGTAAAAGATAAATATATTATTCTGATGATAAACGCCCTGTGTTGTTTTCTTGGAAGATGAATTTAGAAACATACTCATTGTTGCAAAACAGAAATATATTCTGCATGATAAATATTGAATTTTGTGTCCTCTTAATGTGCCTAATATATATTACCATATATACAGTAATATCAATACTGTGCCCCAAGTGACAATAAAAAACAAAACTCACTTGATACATAAATTAAAACTATTTGTGTTAGGTAAATATTAATATTTCCATTATTTCTGGACATTCGCTATGTTAGTACTATATTAAATTATTACCCATTAGTATTATATTTAATGTATGCTTGATCGCATCCATATGTATACCAAACATATTTTAAAGTTAAAGCTATAAATATTATTGTTTACAAGACTTAGAACATAACTCTGTACGTAAATTCTGTATAGTTAAAAGTAACTTGATTGAATTCATTGCAATGGTCAATTTATTTGAGTTCCCTGACTTTTGTGTGTCATCTGGAACTCAAGTTCCCATTAGTTGTTTATCAGGATGTGTGCAAGAGCATACCCTTGTGTTTGTACTACGAAAAAGGGTATTGCCGGCCCTCCTGGCTGGAGATGTTCGATCAGCAGATGTGGATGTACAAGATGGTTCTCTCAGAATGGATCAGAGGCCTGTTATCTATTAATATAATCCATCCTTACCCAGTAACCGCTCATGTTGGATCAAATTGCATATTGGGTGAATGTCGCAAGAGTTAGACTTGACAACCCACTCCTACCTCTTGTTTATTAGAAAGAAAGAAATTGTTTACTCCCAAGAGACCTGCCGAGATAAGGAGTTTGAATTACGTGGGAGGGGACCCTAGGAAACAAATGTCAACAAAGGTATTAAAGTGGTAGGGGCCTCATAGCGTAAACATCCTTGCACGTGGGTGACCCTGCGTGAACTTGATTTCCAGCCGGCACATTCTCACGCACTGGAGCTGGTATCAGTTTTGTTTAGTGCCCTGCCATTTCTCTTCCACTGTGACACTCGCTTTTCCTTGTGTCCTGTCTGCTTGGCATCTGTGAGTCTTTGCCTTGGACAACTGATGCCCCTATTTTGTTGATGCCCAAAGCACATGCTTACCTTGCTTATTGGGTAATCCATCCCCATGTCTGATGGTTTAGTGCCAACACCTGGCGTCTGCTATTCCAGAATCCAGTCATCCCCATTGAAACCAAGGAGCCCATCTCCATACAACATCACCTACAGTCAGTCTTGCCTGAAGGAGGACAATCAGCATGATATTCACACAAAAAAGCCCATACTCACCTCATTTATGCATTCTTTATTGTGTTAATAAAGAGTATTTTTCTCGGCCTCCTCAGGGAATGCGGGGCAAGTGATTGGTTCTCTATCCTCACAAATTAAACCCATTGTAACTTTCTTACCTTCCTGTGCCTTCTGTCCCCTGCCTCAAAACTCTGCTAAAGTAGTTCCAGAATCTCCATCATATTTACAGTCTAAGCTCTAAAGAACCATTGCAGCAATGTCTGAGGACCATCTCCAGGTGTCTTCCCCATAATGTTAAGTCCTGAGTCATGGAGAAGTTCTCCCTTGCTCAGCCTTATGTTCAGCTCTTCAACCAGCCCAACACTCTCTGGGGCCACACCCTCATATGTTCTCCTGGTTTGCTCCTGTACAGATCAGCCATAACTTACAACAATTTTTGTAAGAATTTTATCCACTCTGTGAGCAGGGACTGTACTTCCTTACTCAGCCTGTGCAGAAATCTGACCCTGGTGATTGGTCTGGAGGCTGTGAGAGGGATACAGACAAACCTCGGGGAGGTAAAGCATCATCTTGCAAGATATCCACCTCAGATAAGGTCTTTGCATAGTTTCCAGGCAGATATTATTTTCTAGCAAGCAGAATGGGGTAACTTCTTGTCTAGAAGGTTCAATGGAGAGTGGGAGCTATGGTTCTTTGCCTCCTATACCCAAATATATCTATCCCATATACCAAGGTCCTATTGCCTCCCTTTCAGAGGCCTGAATTTTGCTTCAGAGACTTGTTACAGTTTTGTATTTAGTCTCCTTTGAAACTGTGTCATATCTATAATTAAATCCTGAGCCTGAGTCTACCCAGTGACTTTAAGGAATAAGGGTATCTTTAAATGCTGTTGTGGTGGCCTTCCAGCTTTTACAGTCTGCCTGGAGTTAATTCTTGGCTGACTTTCTCTTTCTTTAAGGCTTGTAGATAAATTAACAAAAGTAGGCCAACTCCATAATACTTAAAATTGCAATTTCCCTCATATCTTTCAAGTGCCAGAGTTGTTGCAAAAGTTAGTGCTTCCTCACCATCCCAATCCACCACAGAGTCTTAGTGTGCCAGAGTTTAGTACTGTTCCCCTTACCTCTAACAGTCGGATCCTTGTGACCATCTGATTGATGAGTGCTCTACAGGGCAGTCCCTGGATTAAAAATGAGTTTCGTTCCTAAGTCTGTCTTTACGTCGAATTTGTACGTGAGTTGGGACAGTTAGGAATGGTTTGTATCTAACATCAGTTAGCCAAAGGTTTGTCTTAGTACACAGTGCACTTTTCTATGCATAAAAAAATTAAAGAAACACTTCCAGATACACCAAAACATCGTTAGCATAATAATATAGTAATAATAATAATGATGTTTTGATGTATGTTGCAAAGTAGTGCCCGTTTGTTATTACAAACCATTGTATGTACCTCAAATTTTTAATATAACAGGCTTTATGAGGTTGGTTCGTAACTACCGGTGTATGTGAGTTGAATGTTGATAATCTGGGGACTGCCTGTAATTCCAAATTATCCTGAAGATCTCATTTCCAAGGCCATTTCCTTTGTCAGCTCCCTCGGTGTGGATTCATCCTAAAGAAGACTCAAAAGCAAGCACCTTATAGTCCTGGGAAGCAAAAGTGAGTTGGAAAAGTGAGATTAAAAAAGAGAAAAAGGCTAATGAAGATAAGTTAATGAGCTGACGATCACTGTTAGGAATCACAGATAATTCTTCTGGAAGCCTCTAAGAAACTATGGTGAATGTACCTCAGAACTGCCTCTGAAAACAGAAAAAAAAAACAGAAGAACAAACAAAAAAAACCTCAAACCCATTGCCATCAAGTTGATTCCGACTCATAGTGACCCTACAGGACAGAGTAGAACTGCCCCATAGGGTTTCCGAGGAGCAGCTGGTGGATTCGAACTGCCAATCTTTTGGTTAGCAGCTGAACTCTTAAGCACTATGCCACCAGGGCTCCAGAATTGCCTCTTGGTAATTGAAAATTCTGGAGGAATTTATGCACTCACTCCTATGCCCCACTGGTTGAGAGTTTCCTTCAGCAGTATTAATTCCCCCATACTTAGGGATTGTGTCTAAATTTGTTAGAGCAGCTTTCACTGATTTTCAGAAGGCAAAGCAGGGAGTCTCTGAGACATACCCTTTATAGGGGACACAGGAAGTACAGGGAATGACCCTTCACAGCCACGCTGACATCAGATGGGCATAGGGAGTGTATCTTGGTACATTATACCCATCAGCTAAAAATGATGATTATCATGTCAATTCCACTTTGCATTCTTTGGCTCACCATTTTCTACAGGACAAATTCCATATTCCTTAGCAAGTCACACAAGACCCTCTTTAACTTCTATTTCATCTTCAAACCTCAGGTACAGAGATACCCACTTCCTAAATACCCCACTGTCTTTTCATATAAAACCGCTTCTGGTGTCCACAAGTGTCCACTCTTTCATAACTTCTTGATTTGCACATGCTGTCTCCTGTGCCTGACACATGATTAAATCGTACCACCCTTCCTTACCGGTTGCTGTCCAGAGGATTCTGACTCATGGTGACTCCATGTATCACAGAGTAGAATTGCACTCCATAGGTTTTCAAGGCTGTGACCTCTTGGAAACAGATCACCAGGCCTTTCTTCTGAAGTGCTTCTGGGTAGGTTCGAACCACCAACCTTTTGGTTAGTAGTCAAGCACTTAATCATTTGCACCACCCAGGGACTTCCCACCCTTCCTACAGAGAATAAACTTAAAAATCTTTGGTGTGGCATTCAAAGACCTCATCATCATGACATTACTGCCCAAACACCTTAGAAAATTCCTGCTACTTATTTTTTTAATGTTTCAGTGCAGTGGTCACATACATTACAAATTGTTCTGAGATTACACGATCCATATACCCCAGGAGTGAGTGAATCACTTCAAAGTATTCTCACTTGATGGTTTTCTATATTGCTAGTAAGGCACTTAACACACTGCATTACGGTCATCTGTCACTTCCCTTAAATTGTGAGCTACTAAGAATATGACACATTGTTAATTTACCTCTTTGTATCTCCGATACTAGTTGTTCCTAAATTGAATAGTGAATCAATGAAGGAGTGAAGATCAGACTTCTATATCTTTTTAAATTTTATATAAGAATTAAACCAGTTCCCTGACAGGTTGCCCCACTGACTCAAAATGATTTAAACCTAAATAAACATAGATTTTAAATATATTATTTTATATGCATTTGTGCCTGAAATTATGATGAACAAGTGATTGAATTATATTTTTATGATTCATTTTGGTGAAAATAGGATTAAATTTAAGTAGACATACAGAGAGTAATATATAATACAATGATATATATTGTGTTATATATTAAGAAAGAAAGGAAGATAATTCAAGGTACTTGGATAACGAATCAACGTATAGAAAATTAGGACAGCTTTGAATAATGAATTACATTCCTTCCAAACTCATAGAGAAAATGTTATGAATAAAGTAATCATACCATCGATAGGACTATTCATACTGTCATAATTTTGAAAAGATTCAGTATCTGGCAAGTGTGAATACGTTGTTGTAGAGCGTTGGGTTCAGTTAGTATAGAAAGAAAAACATTTATTTCCCAGAACGTTAACAACTGTGTGACAACTGAATGAAAAAAATATATATATGTAACAAATTATGTTATCTTTCTGGTCTTTTTTCTCATTAGTAAATGAGGAGGTTAGACTACTTAAACTGAAGTTATGATTCAGGTGAATTAAAGTTTATTAAAACCTTTAGTGCTATCACTAACTTTTCAATTCATTGCTTTGTTTTTTTGTTTTTTCCCTAAGAAAGCTACCACACCTAACTCCTGCACCATTTTACTATTCCTATTTCTCCAAACAAGGTCCATGTGACGTTTAAGATAGGCTGAGATCCAGATATACTAGAGGACAACTGAATGATTTGGAAGGGGAAACCTGACCCAGTCCTTTGTAAGCGTGCATTTTGATAACGGTTGACTTAGGATAATTGGCATTTCTTGTTGAGAATATTTGTATATATTTACACAATGTTGTCATTTTCTTATTTGTGGTCAGATATCTTATTTGTATTCAAAATTATATGGATTTCTAGATAAAAATATATTTCATAGGTTTAAGAACAGATAGAACTAAAGTACTTGAAAGTAATAGCAAAGGGGAAGGAAAGGTAAATATAATGAAAATATTTGATGTTGCCCGTATGATATTCTTGTAAAGATATGTTAAGTTCAGATTTTGAGGTATTAAGTATGCATATTAAATATTCTAGAATAACCAGTAGAGAAAATAGCTTGTATATACCTTCCAAAATAAAAGAAGAAACAATTTGAATAAGGAAAATAGCCAATCCAAAACAAAACAAGAAAAGAGAAGAAAAAAATTCTCAAAAAGGTGGAACTAATATAAAGCACAAAATAAATTGGAAAAAATTAAGCCAAGCATATCAATAATTATAAGAAAAATTGGTCAATTCATCAAAAGTAAGGAAATAGAAAAGAAGAAATAAGAATGTATTATAAAGACATCAAAGAAAATTCAAGTAAAAAACCACACACAGGAGGAACATTGCTTGTTATCTCAAAAAAAAATTGTTTGGAATGAATTTCTTTACGAATGGGTCAAGATACTAAGAGTAAAGTAAAAAGAAATTAAAACTATGTAATATTTACAGGAGAGTGTGGCCTAAAATAAAATGATGTTAAATTGTTGAAAATAAACTAATAAACAAAGTCATATCAGGCAAGCATAAACAAATGAACCTAAAAGCCAATATGGTAATTTAAGGCCAAGAATATTAAATGGGTTGAAGAGGGACATTTTATATAATGTATTAAAAAAACTAAACCCGTTGCCGTCGAGTCGATTCCGACTTATAGTGACCCTATAGGACAGAGTAGAGTTGCCCCATAGTTTTTCCAAGGAATAGCTGGTTGATTCAAACTGCCAACCTTTTGGTTAGGAGCTGAACTCTTAACCAGTATGCTACCAGGGCTCCAATATAATATAATGTAGTGGCATAGTGGTTACGAATTATGGCTGCTAACCAAAAGGTTAGCAGTTCGAATCCACCAGGTGCTCCTTGGAAACCATATGGGGCAGTTCTACGCTGTCCTACAGAGTTGCTATGAGTCAGAATTGACTCGACAGCAACGGGTTTGAGGAAGGTATAATCCATGGAAAACATGAGTAGGATCATATTGTTGTTGTTAGTTGCCATTCAGTAGAAACCGACTCATGGCGACCTCATGTGTTATAGGATACAACTAGTCCATAGGGTTTTCTTGGTAGTAATCTTAATGGAAGCAGATTGCAGGCCTATCTTCTGTGTTACTGCTGGTGGGTTTGAACCACCAACTGTTAGGTTAGCAGTCAAGCTCAAACTCTTTGCACTACCTAGAAACCTGAGTAGGAACATAATTCTCTATTAATCTAAAATGCATCCATAATTTTTTTTTAAATTAGAAAATAGAACAGAGTGAGTTTGATAAGTTGGTATACCTTAAGTTAAAACTTGACAAAGTAAACCCAATATAATGACATAAAGAATTTGATAAACAAAATTTCCACAGTCTATACATTAACTTTTGTGAAATATGTATAATATGCACTGTTTTTCACATGCCCATTGAACATTTATAAAAAGTTCATTATCTATTCACAAAAAAGAAGGCCTTGAGATTCATCACAAACATTTATTTCAGGCCACTTTTTTTTTTTGTTTATTACAGTGCAATAAAATTAGAAATTATATACTAATAAATAACAGAATTTAAATAATTAATCTTCTAAAATACATAAATGGATATTGCTTAACAAAAGAAAAATAAGAATATATCCATGTGATGCTGAAGGGGCAAGCTGAGTTATTCCTATCTTATTGCTGTGTTAAGAATCAGCATGAATCCAACTCCCACCTGGAAATGGATCCAGACTTCCCCTTCCCACATCTCCGATCTTTGTTACTAGCCACCCATGTGGCGCTTCCTCATCCCTGGACACTTGGGCCAGGTCATCTCATCCCTGGCCACCCTGAGCTAGGTCAAAACACACAGTTAAAAGGACTCTGTCTTTCTGATCGACTGCGGCAGTCCTTCTATGAACCCAGGGCACTTTCTCTTTCTGACCCTAACCACCCAGAGTTAGGTCAGTCTTTACAAGTTAGAATATGTCCTTCATATTGACTTTCACGAGCCTTTCTTAGACCTCCCAGCCACCTGAGCTGGGTCTTCACAATAATAATACTCTAGAATGGCTCCAAAATTCAGAGAGACTACCTGTGCTTAACAATTGTTGTTTATTCGATGCTGTTTAGTCAATTTTGAATCATAGAAACCCAATGTGACAGAGTAGAACTTCCCCATAGGGTTTTCTGGGCTGTAATCTTTATGAGGAGCCACGGTGGTGCTGTGATTAAGAGCTTGGTTGCTAACCAAAATGTTGGCAGTTCAAAATCCACTAGCTACTGCTTGGAAACCCTATGAGGCAGTTCTCTGCGCTGTAGGGTCGCTATGAGTTGGGATCGACTTGCCGGCAACAGATTTGGTTTATTGGTTAATCTTTACAAGAGCAGATTGTAGTGACAAGCAGTATGTCGTACACTGATGTTATTGAAACCAGACCAATGGGTCCATGCCCAGCGTGCAAGGAGCCAATGTCTCAGATGCTGGTTTTGAGAGGAATAGTTTGTTTTGCAGGCTAGCAAGTGGGAGCTCAGAGGTTTGGACCTCAGGTTGCGTTCCTCCATTTGAGGAAGCATTTACATTCTATAGGTTTGGGGAATTACACATATTCATATATAGGGGTGGAGGAAGGCAGGTGGGTGGGATCAGGAAGTTCTACATATTCATAGTTTCTATTGATTATTTATTTATTATGGGGCCAGGCTAAGACTTGGCACAGAAGCAGCTGATGGACTCCTCGATTCTGAAATGGGCTTGGCTACTGCAGAAGACATATGTCCAGTGATTATGGTTCTTTGACATGAGTCTTTTTGTTCCTTGGCATGAGTTCTCTCATGTCATTGACCATGTGTAGCAGCCCAGGGTCGTCCGTTGATCATCTTTGTCTGCTCTATACTTCTGACCACTCCGAGCTGGTTAGATCTGGATCCATCCGGCGCCCTCCAGAAAGTCTGCAAAACAACTTAGAGGAAGTGAGTGACCTGGTGGAGAGGTGACTGGGAGTGGCCTGATAACTAGTAGAGTACTAATTATTAGGTGTCCTCTGCCTCTAGGGTCCCCTAACATTATAACATATTTTTTTCTTATTAAAGAGAAAAATTATGAGCATTTATATTAATACAGTTAAATTACTGCATTTGCAAAACAATTTTGGAATGATAGGTACTCACAAAGCTATGAATAACAATTAACCACTCGAGAATAGGATTCAGGTAGGGAGCTTTCTTTTTTTATCTGATAGACTTCTGTAGTCTTTTACTGTTTTCACCAGCCCCAAATGTCTTCTTATGCATTTTTTAAAGGGTAAAGATTTTTTTTAAATTATGTTTAAAAAATTAAGCATTCATCTAGCAGAATAATATGCAGCATGAAAAATACATAGGTCTCTCAGTACTAGCAAGGGAAGAAGTTCAAGGTTTATTATTAAACTAAAGAGCAAGCTGCAGGACAGTGCACATAGTATTGTTCAACGTCTGTTTAATCTGGGTGTCATCTGGGTCAATTATGCAAGAATATACTCCACATCATTAATAACATTTATATGGGATGGGATGGGATGAGATGGTATTATACTAGTCTTTTCTATTCTACTATTTCTATTCTATTGTTTACATATCTCAATTTCCATTTTCTATTACTTTAGTGATCAAAACAAAGAATGGTGACTAACAAGAATATAATATACATACACACACATATATATATACATATACATATATACACACATATATATTTATATATATATAA
>NW_004444028.1:336434-345001 GCF_000243295.1 Trichechus manatus latirostris | reverse complement strand
TATAACATTTTTTTAAGTTCCAGTGTACTTTTTATTTTGTCTGGAACTATTCTTTTTGAAACAGGATTTAGAATTTCCAATTTAGAATCTAATTCCGTTTTCTGTGCTGGATTCTATCCAAAGCAGGGAACTATGCAAATGGAATGGTTCACATTTTCAGCTTCTAAGTAATACTGAGAATAGCAATAAATTTAGAGAATGGTAGACTTAATCTTCAAAAGACCAAAAAAAAAAAAAAAGTGAAGACAGTGTATTTAAAGGTTTGAGCCAAAGTCAAACATCAACCAACCAAAAAGTTATAAGAAATGTGAACTCTGTGGAACCGGCTAGATTTCACATGGAAATAATCTATTTCACATTAAAGCTGATACACAGTCATCCCAGTGCCATCCTCAACCCAAGAAATTAGAGCGTCCTCTGTGCATTCAGGCTGCAGTGACCAGAGCAGCAGCATAAATCCAGAGTAAATGAAAACAGGTTTCTAGGCGCTGTGCAGATGACCCTGGACTGATACAGGAAAGCTCACATGCTACTCCTAGCTCTGTGGGCAAGTTTCCTCCCCTTTCTAGGCCACACTGTATCTCTATGTCAAGTTATGGGGTTAAAATAGACTTTAGATAGAGAGAGAGCTTCTGTCAAGTTGACTCTAACTCATAAGGATCCTGTGTACCACAGACCGAAACATTTCCCTGTCCTGTATCATCCTGACATTTGCTGCTGATGTCTTTGACTTTATTCCCGCAGCTGTTGTGCCAATCCATCTCAATGAAGGTCGTCTCCTCCCTCAACTGGTACTCTACTTCACCAAACATGAGATCCTCCTCCAGTGATTGAGCCTTCCTGATGGTACATCCAAAGCAATGGAGTTGGACAATGCTCTATTATAATCTATAAGGTTTTCACTGGCTAATTTACAGAAGTAGATCACCAAGCTTCTTCCTAGTCTGTCTGAGTCTGTAAGATCCACTGAAACCTGTCCACCACGAGTGACCCTGCTGGTATTTGAAATACCAGTGGCATAGCTTCCAGCATCACAGTGATACACAAGCCACCACGGTATGACAGATGCATGGTGGAAAATAAAGTTTAGTTATTGAAAATATGACCTGAAGGACAAATATGATCTGCCTACCCCAGGTAGATATTTTTAGCAAAATTAAGGAGTCCTAATTTTCTAGTATAGCTCAGATGATGTGGAGCCTTAAATGATTAAGCATTAAAGTTCTAAGCTGTTGCTTTTGGGAAGTGGGGGAAGGGGAAAGAGCTTTAAGACTTTCCTCAAGAATTACCATCTCTGCACTGGGAACATGTTTACATGTCTGCATGACAAGCCTGATGAGACACAAAAAGAGGTCGAAAATGTCCCTTTAGTTCCACAATACAGGGAGAATGCTGATTTTGCAGTGTGAGGAGGAGGGCAGACAGTGATCCTACTAGAGAAATAAAGGACTAGTCATCCCAAACAATTCTAGTAGGGAGACACTACATATTAATTGAAGGATTTTGTCATTTATAATTTGGACATTAAATGATAGAGGCAGGTGGAAAACAATTCATCAGGTGCCACAATAGAACAGTCTCAAGCAGATTTTTAGAATTGTCTTTCCCTGTCACATAAACTAAAATAATGCAAAACACTTTTCTAATAATTTTTAGTGAAAGCTAGGGGAGTGGATTCATTCTGGATATTTCTGTTACACATGAAGGGTTTTCGAGAATTCAACTTCATGGGCACTATCTTTCCTGGACCTTAAAAGTCATCTTTCTCAGGGTCAAAGAAGTCAAAACCTTAAAGGAACAACTTGCTCTTTATGCTTACTTTTTTGATATTGCTTGTTTGGAATGCAAGCAAGGACTTGGATTACTTTTGAACCAGCTCCTACCAATTTCACAGTCTCCTGCTCTGGCATGTCTAAGGAAAGTGGTTTTATTTGTTATAAAGAAAAACTCATCCAGCTAATCATCTCAGATTTATTCCTGAAATGTGTTTGGAGACACTGAGCGTGAACATGCAAAGATTTTAAACCCCTTTAAAATGAAAGAAGATTTGTCTAGCTCTGGTTCTTCCTGGAGGTGCAGCATTTAGGAATCTCTGGAGGAAAAGCCTTCCCTTGCCACATTTCTTTAAAGTGCAGTTTGTAAAACATTCCTTTCATTACTATGCAAGAGCCACATTATGTTTCAGTCCTCAAAGTATAGGAGCCAAGTTATATTCCTGGAAAAAGTGGACAACAATTCTGTGTCCACTTTCCACTAGACCCCAGAGCAGGATTGCTTGAGCTCCAGTGTCTCACAGGGACCTCTTGGGAAAAGTCTCTTCAGCATCTACCGATATAACATCTCCCCGTAAAGCTTATAATTAGCCTATATTAGTCCCCTCCGTTTCCCCTTTATCTTCTCCCAAGTGATCAGTTCATTGAATATTCAATGTTGAGTGAATATTCAACAGATATTTATTGGGTGCTGACTCTGCACCGCTGAGAACACAAGGTTAATGAGATAGACATGGTCTCTCTTCTCAGGAATCTTATGTTTCCACACACTCTACCCTGCAACAGAAACTTGTTCCTAGAGAACTTTCTTAACCCAAAATGAACTTATGTAAATATGTACTTCTAGGAGGCTAGCTACCAATAGATCAGACACTACCAATTATGAATCCTAATTACATTTTCCAGGGATTTCTACTACATAGAATATGTGTAGAAGAATAGGACTAATATGACAGGACGGTTGGGATAGATTATAGAGGACCATGAGTGTCAAGCTGATGAGTAGGGACTTTGCTTATAGGACATGGAGAAGTGCTGAAGGTTTTCAGAAGGAAAACATATTTAGGGAGATTATTTTGGTAGTTTTATATGGAGGACATTGAGTGCTAAAACTAAAGACCCTCTACATTATCTTGTGGTGTGAGACCAAGTTTTTAAAGGCTATAAAGAAGCTACCATTAGCCACCATCCTAACTTATTCAGAGCAAACCAGTGATTTTAAGTTGTTTGTTACGTTGTTGTTAGGTGCCGTCTAGTGGGTTCCAACCCATAGTGACCCTATGTACTACAGAACGAAACACTGCCTGGTCCTGCGCCATCTTCACAATCATTATTACACTTGATCCCATGGTTGCAGCCACTGTGTCAATCCATCTCATTGAAGGTCTTCCTCCTTTTCGCTGGCCCTCCACTTTACTGAGCGTGATGTCCTTCTCCAGGGACTGATCCCTCCTGACAACATGTCCAAAGTATATAAGACGTAGTCTCACCATCCTTGCTTCTAAGGAGCATTCTGGTTGAGCTTCTTCCAAGAAAATCAGACAGTGTTCCACTGCTGTTCATAAGATTTTCACTGGCGAATTCTTTTCAGAAGTAGACTGCAGGGTCCTTCTTCCTACTCTGTCTTTGTCTGGAAGTTCAGCTGAAACCTGTCCTCCATGGGTGACCCTGCTGGTATCTGAATACCGGTGGCATAGCCTCCAGCATCACTGCAACACATAAGCCGCCAAAGTACAACAAACTTACAGACTTGGGGGGGTCAGGTTGTTTAGGGATTTTATTTTCATAGGCAATGGGAAGTATTTACTGCACAGTACTGCCATAGATAAGAATATGTTCTGTGAAGGTGCTTCTCTTTCACGTTTCAGATTATATTAAAAATAATAAATTGTTAAAGACCAAATAAGTGATACTTTACTGTATTTCCTATGGTGTAAGTAGAGACGTAACACTACCCTCTTGAATGACAACAATTATTTGTCCCCATCCCCTCCATCAGTAGGGAATATCTGAAAATATATTGGAAGATTTAGAAAAATTCTAGTAACATTTAATAAAAGTAATTAACTGCTTTGCTCATTTTTCATTTTTTAACATTTTATTTAAGTTCTGCTGGGTTATAAAGCATCAAGTGCTTTTAAAAAAAAGTATTCACTTTTAAAAACAGAATCCCCATTTATAGAAGCCCACATCATAATAATCTATGATAAAAGACACATTTCTTTTTATATTATAAAGCAATTTATCTTATATAAAGTAATGCAAACTTACTGCATTTTTTAAAAAAAGTAAGGATAGATTCAAAATACATTTTGTATTTTAGCAATACTGAATATTGGATGAAAAAAACTTGACAAAGGAATGGATAGACAGTGTTGTTTGAGGCCGAATTCCACAGAGAGAAGAACTTGAGGTAAAAGGTTTCTGTGCAACTACATTATTGGCAAGTACAATACCAGAGAGCAGGAGTGAGGGAAAAGGTGAGCGAGGTAGAGAAGGATGGAAGGCTAGTATTAGGACGTGTTATTGATTTGGCTGCTGCTGAATATAACCGATTGCTGATATCCTAGCCATCGACAAGGCATCCCAGGGCTGTCTGTCTTGAGGGATGGTAGGGAAAGAATTACTCACTAGTCTCCATTTCCCTTTTATCAAAATTTTATCCAAGAATGGATACTTCTCGATTGTTCTTTATAGGCGCTTAGCTGGATCTCACTGCTTCTCAAGCCTTTCAGTCAATGAGGAAACCTGGGGACTGGAAACGAGGTGTATGGCGCAGGCATGAGGCAGCCTGCTGTTAGAACACACGGAGAGCTGGTGCCTAGAGCAGAGGCTTAAACAAGAGACAAAGAAGTTCTGAAGTGGCATGTCAGAGGTTATGTTTTACCGGTCTCAGAGAATAAATATTGATTTAGGGGTGTGTTTATAATTTATACAGTGAGAATATAAATAATAGCGATGTTTCACATGTAGCATACTCAAACTATGGGTATTTGAATATTTCCATGTCCTCACTAATGCAGGAAATCCAGAGATATTTGGCTTGTCCAAAAATTGATCATTAATCTTTTTACCACCACTTTTCCTGCTGAGTAGCGATAGTTAATATTTATGATGAATTGTGCAGAAGTACTAGATGACGGATTTCTGGAATTCACATCTTTTCCATTTAGATGTCTAGTGCCGAACTCTCTTAACATCTGCATAAAGATTTGAGGAGAAAGTGGTTAGAAAATTTGTTTAACTGAAAGTATGATGGGATTAAATCCCAGTAGTTGAGTGAGTGGGCGTTTATGCAAATAATTTACCATGCGGCAAGGAGATCCAAACTCGCACCTGAAAACCTGTTGATATTCCATTTGCTGTCCTTACTCTACTCAACTTCCCATAAAACATTACATATTTTTGCTGAATATTCAAAACTGAAAATACTTCATCTTTGGAAACAATATATCTTCTTAAAGCTTTTACTTTCTAAATCTTTCAAAGCAGCTAGTTTTCAAAAAATCCTTTAACAGATATGCAGATGGCAAGGATTCATTCAACATGTTCGTAGACGGCACGTGATAATTTCAATAGGAATATTTAATGATGATATAATTCATTTTAAATGTAGCATGTATGAATCTATTTTATAAAGCTTGTGTGTGAGAAACTCCTTCTCTTTCTAGGCTAAATTAAATCTGGTTCTGAGATTCTATCACCCAAAATAGCAGAACATCCATATTGCTCATTCTTGACGGCAACGGGTTTGGTTGGGTTTGGAGCTTACTTAATGTTGTGATAGTGGGAAAATGCATAGTCCTTTTACTGTTGCGGTCACCACTGTTAGCTCAGCCCCTTGTGCTGGAAGAGTCCACTGCTGAATGCTAGTTTTTTGCCATTTATTGATGAAAGCCAGAGCATGCTCACTGCTACTCTCAAGACGTGGTACTCAAAACCCAGCCTCCACAGCATTGGCCTGGCCCTGTCCCCCTTATCCAGCTAGCTCTACATGTGAGTGTAGGAGTGAGGAGGTGAGTTCCTGTTACTCCTAAGTCCTATGACAGTTTCGTAACTCTATTCTCAGAGAGTCTAACTCACCTTCTAGAACCAGCCATGTCTCTCTTACTACCCAAGTATTGGTCTCTTTTCTCCCTTCTGCTTTCCTAAACCTTCAAGATAATTTCTTCCTCAGAGACTTGAATAGGATTTTCTCCAGCAATTAAAATCCAGAGAAGTTAATCATTTTCTCTGAGTGGTAGGAAAGAAGTCAAACATAAGTTCAATAAAAGTTTTAACACAAAAGCAATTCTCTATCTTCCTCATAAAACTGTGAGCTAAATTTAATGCTTAATTATAATATTTTTAACTTGGGTTTATAGTGACTTTATTTACCCCTTTAGCCCCAGTCCATTCCCCAAATTATTTTAACACTAGTTTTACAACATAATGTGTCTTTTATTATACGATGAATCTAATCTTTTCTGCAATAGTATGAGATGCAGGGTAGGAAGGATTGTTTAATATTTTTAAAACAATTGTTCATTCACCTTATACCTATTCAGAGAAATTTCTCTTAAGGGAGTCTTTGGTGAATTCTCTTAAAATGGAAATGACCACCCATTCCCTTTTCTGTCTCGTACTTTTCAGTTTTCACGTCTCGTACTTTTCAGTTTTCACGCCTCGTATGCATTCACACATGATCTCTGTAACATGTATATGGAATTAATACATGGAACTGTAGTAAGACTAGTAGGACACTTCATACTTTGTGAGTGGAAAGGGAAGCTGCTTAATTTCATATTATATGATATATACATATTTTTTTAAGTTTCTGCTCAGCTGAGTTGCATTTTTTCTCTTGATAAAATTCAAACTCTAGAGTGAGGTTTTGGGGTTTTGTTTTGGTCTTGGTTTTTAAAGAGATCACTCAGAATCAAGGGAAGTTTGCCGTCACCAAAGATAAAATAGACACGGACATGGAAAGCTCACGGTAGAAAAACAAAGCCCTCCAACATCACACAGCCACAGTCGTTAATGTCAAAATGTACAGGAGAAAAAGAAATCCTCCTATAGAAATTAGTCACTGAAGATTTAATAACTTGGAGCAAAAATTCCAGAGCATATACTCAGTCATCCTAAACTATGTTGTTGTCTTTATAAAATCTGAGTTAAAGAACAATTGTATGTATTAGATTGACCCTACTGATATTAAATTTCATGTAGTAGTTTCCAGAGAGGAAAAACCCAGGTAAGCAGTCTGCTTTAAACAAATGTATCCTGAAAGGCTTCTTCTGTATGTGTGTGCTGCGTGCTGTGTTTGTGTATCTTGCACTGGGATATACAAATGCTAATAAACTTACAGTGCCTGATACGAAATCCTTTCGTGCCCATTAATGCCTTTAATTCTCGCAAAGACCCATGAGATGAGCATTATTTGTAAAATACTTTTGCAGAATAAGAAACTGAACCTCAAAGAAATTAGGTAAGATTTCTCAGGCCACCAGACCTAAGGTTTACGTTCATGCTCGCTGACAGCCCTACCCGAGGATCTTTCTCCTGCTTCAGAAAAAGACCACGTGGCGGTGGCGTCACTGGCGGGGTGGAGGGGGGAGTGCGGACCGCATCGGGTGACACTGTCAGAGGAAGTGACCCCAAAATGACTATATAATTTCTGTGCAGTGTTTCAGCAGAAATTTATCATTTTTTATGAAAATACCCCCGTCCTTTGTTATAACAACAGAAACATTTTTCATGAGCCCAGCTTACGTGTATCAATACACCTACAAGGCTGAATCTCTGTAGTAACTTACCTGTTGAACCTTCTAATGTGTTCCAGAGGAGCCCTCGTGGTGCAGTGGTTAAAGCGCTCAGCTGTGAACTGAAAGTTCTGTGGTTTGAACTCACCAGCTGCTCTGCAGAAGAAAGATGTGGCAGTCTGGTTCTGTAAAGATTTACAGTCTTTGGAAACCCTATGGGGCAGTTCAACTCTGTCCTGTAGGGTCACTACATGTCAGAATCGACTCAACGACAGTGAGTTTGGTTTTTTTGGTAATGCGCTCCGGTCAGCGCTGTCATGATTGCTCAATTACAGTGGTACTTTGAATCATGTGGTTTCATCTGCATGCACTACAAGCAGAAAATGTTTTTGGTTGCTGTCGGTATTTTTATAGTCTCTGGTTTTGTCCAATTTTGTAATGTTTAGCTATAATATTATGGTTATTAGTATTTGTGAATCTATATCAATATCTTTTGAGAATGAAGTAGTAATTAAAAGAAAAGAAGGAGTGAGTGATACACGGGAATTATGATTTGTAAGTAACGTTAGTACAAAAAGCATTGCTAAGGATTCTGTAAGGTCTGGTACAGGAGTCCATGAGGGGTTGATACAATGAGTTACTGCTCTGGGTGACACCAACCCTAGTGATATCACTGCCACATGGTGCTCCTAAAGTGGAAGAAATCCAGTTAAGTAAACAGACCCCCTGAAATCTCTGCCAGGATGACTCCCTCTACTTCAAGAATAAATAAGCAATTTTTCTAGGTGGGCAAAAAAAGGTAACTTCACACAGAAGGAATAGCATATATCAACACATAAAGGAATTGAATGAAAAGGTAGGGATAAGAAATGAAACTGGGAAGGGGTGGAAGTAAGTAGACTAAAGGTAAAGGTGGTTAGGTGGGTAAGGGTCAGCTGATAAACTAACGTGTCGATTAAGCCAACATTCAGCATAAGGTTAACTCAGCTGATTTAGAGTGTTCAAACTATGCACATTTTAAAGAAATAACTGGCCCTTAAGCAGCTTCTGAGTG
>NW_004444028.1:334371-336334 GCF_000243295.1 Trichechus manatus latirostris | reverse complement strand
ACAAATTCATTTTTTAAAAAGGTTATAGGATTATTTGGGTTGTCTATTTCAGCTTGACTGAGTTTTGGTAGTTTGTCATTTCTGAGGAACTTCTGAGTGTAAAGTTGTTCATGGTATTCTCTTATTGTCTGTTTAATGGTTACAAGTTCTGTAGTTATATCTCCTGTTTCATTGCTGGTGTTAGTAATTTATGTCTTCTCTCTCTATTGTTATTATTTTTTTGGTCAGTCTTGTTAGAAGTATTATCAATTTTAGTGATTTTTTTTTTCAAAGAATTAGTTTTAGGTTTCATGGATTTTCTTTATTGTTTTCCTGTTTTCAATTTTATTGATCTATGCTTTTATTTTTTAATATTTCTTTTCTTTAAGTATATATTTTTCTCTTTTTTCTAGTTTCTTGTGGTAAAAACTTATATTACTGAGTTGAGGATTTAAATGTATCTCACATTTTTTGATATGTTTTATTTTCCTTTTCATTCAGTTCTCTGTGTTTTTTATTTCCTTTGAGACATCTTTGACCCATGGATTATTTAGGCTGTTAATTTAGAAGTGTGGAAAATTTCCTGTTGTCTTTCTGCCATTGATTTGATTCCATTATGGTTAGAGAATATTGTATTAAAAAGTTCAATTATTTTAAATTTGCTGAGGTTTTGTTTTTGTTTTTAATGGCCCAGGATATTCTCTATCCTGGTAAATATCCCATGGATGCTTGAAAACAAAATAGTGTATTCTGCTGTTGTTGAGTCAATACATTATTTCTGATTGAGTACGAAGTTTAAATGATATGAAGTAAATATATGCATAAGACCTGGTCTTCATCTCCAAGTAGCTAATAAACTTGTCTAAGAAAATACGAAGTTCATAGAAATAAGTATAAGATTGGGAGAATCGGAGATTTTCTGATTAATTGGATTGAGAAAGTTTTTATGCAAGTCGTAGTATTTTTGTCAAATGTGAATGGATGTATAAAGCTCCACCAGGAAGAGATTTGAAGGAAAAATAGCTGGTTTTCTGTTAATGGACATGGAGGCTGTGAGGGGATAAAGAGAGAGGTTTGACAACATAATTTTTTTAGGACATAGGATTCTACTAATAATATGTTAAACAGGATCACACAATAACATCAGTCGCTGATATAAAAGGAAGATTCCAGATCTCATGCCACTGATGTTTTATATGTTTTTCTTCCTGGAGAAGTTCTCTTCTAAGGCTATTAAAAGTCAATGATTTACAGGGCGTTAATATAAAATTAGACTTCCAGAATTTAGAAATCCAGGTCTGTGAATGTTTCACAGTAACAATCTGATTTCCATTTGAAACAAAAGAGAAGGGTCTGTTACAAACTAACAAACTATAATATGCCAGAACAGGTGAGAACTAACAATGTAAGCCTTGGGGTTGAAGAACCAAAACATTTTCTTCCCAGAAATCAGAGAGAGAATGCATAGTTCCCCTAGAATTTAGACATGTATTAAGGAAATATAAAACATATTAATCATATGATTTCTGCTACTGCTGCAGATAAACTGAAATATGAGGAAGCAGTAGAATTATCGATGGAGATTCGCTGTACACATGTCCATCTTTCTAAGACTACAAGAGAACCTGATCAGATTTCTAGAACTCTTTTCTGGAGCGGTCCCTCCTCTCCATATTGGCCCTACAACTTTCAGTTAATACAGACTTCTGGAACTCTGACTGTGTCTCCTCAAATCAGTGATACTAGTATGGTCATTTTGGGACCCTCTCCTGCTCTGTGATCTGGAATGTGCCTCCAGGAAGAAAACTTGGGCAATATTAGTTCTCACTTTGATTTATTTCCTTTCTCTCAATGATCACATCTCTGTGACGCCTGTTGTCCAATGCGTTTCATATATTTTACCCAAGTTTCTGATTTCTTTTTAAACTGTAAAGTTAAGTCCTGCCTCTATTACTGCATTATGGCCAGAAGCAGAAGCCTAATA
>NW_004444028.1:332670-334271 GCF_000243295.1 Trichechus manatus latirostris | reverse complement strand
GTTTGGTTTCTGGAGAGGCTGGAAATTAAGTGGTTAAATCAGTCATGTGGGCACTCTATACCTATGGGACTGATCCCAGTAAAAATCCTGGACACCAAGGTTTGGATGAGCTTCCCTGGTTGCCAATACTTCATACATGCTGTCATGTCCGTGCTTGGGGGATGAAGCACTATGTGTATAAATCCACGAAGAACAAAACTGGACGCTTGCTTCTGGTCTCTCCGGGACTCTACCCTATGCACGTTTTCCCGTGGTTAACTGTAAGCTGTATCCTTTCATTATAACAAGCTGTAACTCTGGGTATAACAGCTTTTTCTAAATTCTGTGAATCCTTCTAATGAATAACATATCTGAGGATGGTCATGTAATCCCTGACACAGGCAGTATCTCAGATTTATTCCATAAGAGATATGTTGTCAGTAAATAATTTTAAAGAGGAGAGGGAACCATATTTGCTCATGAATTGTATCATCATGGTATCCGTTTGATGCTGAAGGCAAAATTAGAGGAAGGGGTATCAGTAAACAGGGTTTTGCAATAGTCCAGAGGAAAAGTAGTAAGGTTCCAGATTTAGTGGCAGTAAACTGTTATTATTGAATGAAATAATATTAGTTATTTATTGAGTGCGTACTCACCTATTCAGTATACTAGGCACTACATGTGTTTGATATACATTATTTTTTATGAGAGCTCTGAGATGTAGATACTATTATCTCTGCTTATGAATATTGAAGATCAGAGAGGTTATGTAAATTGTCCAAGTTTATACAGGCAGATGATTGATGGAATAAGGATTTAGCCTAGAACATTTTTACTGTAAAAAGTATGCCCTTTCCATTTGTGAGATGTAAAAGCAGGGACATTTTCTTGATGCTGATATTAATGCAGAATGCCTAGCAACATTATGGTTCAAAAGGGTTAAAAAAAAAAGAGCTAACCTCTACAGTAAAGGAATTCCAGGGTGGTGCAAACAGTTAAAGTGCTCAGCTGCTAACTGAAAGGTTTATGGTTTGAGCCCACCCAGAAGCATCTCAGAAGAAAGTCCTGGTCATGTACTTCTGAAAAAATCAGCCACTGAAAACCTTGTGGAGCACAGTTTTACTCTGACACACATGGGCTGAACATGAGTTAGAATCAGGTCGATGGCAACTGGTTTACAGCAAAGTTTAAATTATGTATAGATAATCTTATTTCAGTTAACATCTGGGAATACCCCATTATAGAGAGGGGAACAAAACCTTTTGTCTTCTTCCCAGATCGTGAGTGTCTGTATATAAAAAATGAGTAGGTGAAATAAGAATAAAGAACGTAAGGAAAGCACAAAGACCTGAGCAAAAAATACATAGATATAAAAATAACTTGTCAGAGGGGTGATATTTATTGTAGGAAGGGACGATTTTTCTCATTAATTGCTAGGATTTTGAGGCCTGTATGTTAGAGTCAGAAGGTAACATGAAAGAAATTAAACGATGATCTATTCCTTGATATTCTATGCTTAACTGTTTAAAAATTTCACTAAAAATATAACAAAATAACAGAATTTGAATTGACTCAATCTTACATATTTGAGCTGTTCAGTTTGGTTTTGTTCGCTTGCAGTT
>NW_004444028.1:329896-332492 GCF_000243295.1 Trichechus manatus latirostris | reverse complement strand
TTTCTAATAATATTTCATGTCTTAGATTCAATTTTTCGTAGATATCAGTTATATTCCATTCTACGAGTTCCAGGAGACACCGCAATATCCTTATAATAAACTTTGCTTTTGGTTTAAGTCAGTTTAAATTTGATTATTGGCCTTTGCAACCCAAAGATTCCTCACTAATAGTATTGTCTTTTCTTCAATCTTGATGTTCCTTGTTACCTTGGAAATTATAACGCATACATTTTCCTCTTCCTGATAATCCAGATAATGATTCACCCTGTCACTCTCCAACACCATGTAAGATTTAAAGGGAAATTATTTCTAAAATATATTGAGTTTTTAATGGCACGCAGTACAGAGCTCATCATAAAGTGATCAACCAAACTACTTCTCCAGTGAATTTATTTTGTCAGCCTTTCAGTGTCCCCACTCATACTGTTTCCTGTAAATCTGCATCTTTAATTATAAATGACTTTAATTATAGTCCAGCTTTTTGCACGGAGAAAGTAATGAACACGAATCTTTTTGTTGGCCAAGATTATATGAATTCAAAACTTAACAACTGGTATGAAATATGTAAATGCTTAACAGGTTTTCCAATGTAACAAAAAATTTAACAGTGTTTCACAGAAACAGATGCACCTCAATTACACCTAAATAAACATTGCACAAAGCTATTGCTCAGTATAAATTTATGTCTTGAATATCTCACTGCAGTGATAAAAAATCCCGGGGAACAGGTTTGGAATACCATGAACTAGCTTCAGGAAAGAACCAAACTGGATTACAAGACTCAGAAATCTGGAACGAACGTAAAGACAATAACTGGTTCAGACTCCTGCTTTCAAGTCGTTAAGGTATCATTGGCCCTCATTTTACATATGGGTAACTGTGACCTAAAAAATATAAAATGCTTTGGTTAAGGTCATATTATTTTTCAAAGATAAAAGGAAGGCAAAAATTCATGTCTTCTAGATAGATGAGGGAGAAAGGCCTGCAATCTACTTCTGAAAATCGGCCAATGAAAACCCTACAAATCACAGTAGTCAGATTTACAGCCAACCATGGGGATGACGCAGGACCAGACAAGCTTTAGTCCCAATGTCATGTGGTTGTCAGGAGTTGGGGCCAACTCGACAGCAGCTAAAACACACACACTCACTTAGTTTATCTAGCCGTTAATTTGTTCATTCAACCATTCATATATCGAATAACTACCTGTTGGGTACTTACTATGTGCCAGGAACTGTACTAATTTCTCCGGATAAGTGGCAAATGAGCGTGACAGAATGTTAGGCCTCACAATTTTTATTTAAAAAAATAACTACATGTTTTCTACATATTTTATTAAGGAAGAACATTCCTGTTTTATTGTTATCCATCTACCTATCTATCTATCTGTCTGTCTGTCTATCTAATACAACTATAATCACAAGGAAATATCCAATAAGCCCAAAGTTAGAAACATTCTACCGAATAGATGGCCCATACTCTTCAAAAATGTCAAAGTAATGAAAGAAAAAAGAAAGCTTGAGGATCTCTACTATATTAAAAGAAACTTTAAAAAAAAACCAAAACATAATATCTAAATGCAACATTTGATCCTGAATTGGATAATAGCCTATAAAACAATAAGTACGAAATTGATTATTCTGTTTCTGATAAGTGCTAAAATGAAAGGGCAGAATGTGCAGTGTTCTAAATGATACTAATATGAAAGTGAAAATAAATATAAGTTATTTGCTATGTGGAATTTCCTAGCAGTTTGGTATGATGCACTCAGTATCATCTTTGTAGCAAGAAGGCAAAAAGTTCAATTCCAAGCCTTACCAATTACTAGCTCCTCAAGACAATTACATTGCCTTTCATTTATTGTGAGTGAAATGATTATGTGATAGTGTTTTTAAAACTCTAAAGCATTTAAAAAAAAAAAAAAACTTGAGAGCTATAATATCTTTGAGAAAAAACAACTCTAGTGATTTTTGGAAAGTTTAAGTAAAATGTATTTACTTATTGAATTGCTGATGGTAATTTAAAAAAATACATCTATTAAAAAACTACAAACCCAAAAGCATTTTACAAATAATGTTGTTAGGCTGTTAGGTGCTGTCGAGTTGGTTCCAACTCATAGGGACCCTCTGCACAACAGAACGGAACACTGCCCGGTCCTGCGCCATCCTCACAGTTGTCAATATGCTTGAGCCCATTGTTGCAGTCACTGTGCCAATCCATCTCGTTGAGGGTCTTCATCTTTTTTGATGACCCTCTACTTTACCAAGCATGATGTCCTTCTTTTGGGACTGGATCATGGATCATGGATCATGGATCATGGATTATGGATCAAGGCACTGGATTTGGGCTAGAAATACATCACTATATTACCTTAGGAAAGCCAATACACCACTCTGGTTTTCACTTTTTCATCTGTAAAAACAGTATCTGTCTTAAATGGCTCTTGTGAGCCAATGAAAACAATGGCCTTGGATGAGCTTAAAGATTATATGATATGCCATGTAACTCTCATTCAGATGAAATGATGACAGTAGCAAAACATTTCTTCATTCTCTGAATGAACTTCTAATGTTCTTCAGAATTTATTTCTTGCATC
>NW_004444028.1:328092-329796 GCF_000243295.1 Trichechus manatus latirostris | reverse complement strand
TGAGAAAATATAAGTAAAATGTTTACCTCCATGCCTATGACTTAGTAAGAGTGCAATAAATAATAGATTTAAAAAATTAATCTAACTTTCTCTGCCAGAATATGTAAATAGATTGAGTAATCAGCTTAGTCAGTGTTACCATTTAAATACGTGTATTGTCTAAACAATATAGTATAAATAACACAAATAAAAAATGAAAAAAGAGTCACCCAATATTTATTTACTATGAGTTGGAATCAACTCGACTGCAGTAGGTTTTTTTTTTAAAAAAAAACCATAAAAGGCACTAATTCTTTTTTTTCTGGTTAGTGATACATGTACTAACAATGTTTACAGGGTAGAAGTTACACTTTGGGTACAGTTTCGTGTGTCACTAAAATTTAAGCTCCATATGGGAAGAGACAGTATCTGTTTTGTTCATTGCTATATGCCCAGTGTGCAATATATATTTGTTGATTTGAGTTGAATCTGTTCTTTTTTTCACTCTGCATTATATGATGTATGTTTTATGGACACTGCACAGTCTCTATAACCTTTATCTTCAATGAACAGAAAGTAATTTATCTAACTAAACCCATTGTTAACTGTGACCATAGTTCCTAGTTTTCAGGGTAGAGTCCTGTTTTATGATGGTTAAAGATCAATAAAAGCTTGCTATTTATTTTAAGTGCTATCTTTCTCTCTAAAGAGTGCCCCTTATGAAAGAGTTTTTAAGTTTTTATTGTTATCAATTTTTGATATAAATAATATGGTATGGACATCTATTTATACATAACTTATTTCTCCTCTGGTGTTACTACTTCAGGAACAATTGACAAGACAGGTAGCTCGCCACTAGTTCAGTGGTGAAGAGCATGGACTCTGGGTTCAAATCCCAGCTCTGCCATTTACTAGCTCTGGGCAAGTTAGTTAATTTTATCTATATCTTGGCTCTCTCATCTCTAAAGTGGTTAATAATACTTTTATAGGGTTTTTGTGAAGATTATATAAATTTATATATAATATTATGTATATTATATATGACTCATATATACAATATATATGTATAATATATAATATAGATGAGTCATTTTATGTATACAGTATATGTTATAATAATAATATAAGGAACTTAGAAGAATACCTGATGCATGTTTAATAAACTTTAGGTATAATTATTAAGATAATGCAGACTACGGAATGGTGTAAAGGAAACAAATCCATGTATTAAAAGGGAGATGAAAGAGAGAGAAATCAAATCCATCTGGAGGAACTAGTGATGTACTAACAGAGGAGGTGACTTTAGGTTGGACTTTGAAGTATGTGTAGGAAGCCTACAGGTAGAGATAAGAAGAGCATTCCTTGATGATGACAGAGCATGAATAATTACAAATGTATGGGATGAAAAAAATGCATGGGATGTTTGGGAAATGTCAATTAGTCTCGTGTAGAGGGCACACAAGATACAAGAAAGGTTTTCAAGTTATATAGTATGATATTATGTTGGAAGCATGAGTTGAAGCAATTCATCACGAAGTCTTATATACCAAGCTCGGAAATGAAGGTTTTATCCTCTTAGGCAATGAAGCGCTATCAGAGGTTTTCTGAGCAAGTAACTGATATAACTAGACTTGCATTTATATGAAAACAGTTGACAGCAATGTTAAGGATGGTTTAGGAAGGGAAGAGGCTGGAGACAGATAGGTCTCTGATAGGTTTGTGAGT
>NW_004444028.1:301593-302589 GCF_000243295.1 Trichechus manatus latirostris | reverse complement strand
AAATCTGTCTTGGAAGAAGTACAGCCAGAATGCTTCTTAGAAGCAATCATGGTGAGACTTTGTCTCATGTACTTTGGACATGTTATCAGGAGAGATCAGTCCCTGGAGAAGGGCATCATGCTTGGTAAAGTAGAGGGTCATCGAAAAAGAGGAAGACCCTCAACAAGATGGATTGACACAGTGGCCATAACAAAGGGCTCAAGCATAACAATGATTGCGTGGATGGCACAGGACTGGGCAGTGTTTTCATTCGCTATGATTCGGAGCAGACTCGACAGCACCTAACAGCAGCAACGAGCTGCCATACAGAGGAAGAGGCTGTATTTGTATCTGATTTGTCTCTGCAAACAGAAGCTGCTCAAGTAGAATTGGGCCCGGTTCTTAGGAGGGGACTAGGGGAAATATCAACCAGCTGTAGGACTACTGTCTTAGTCTGGGTTCTCTATCGGAACAAAACCACTAAAACATATATACAAACATACAGAGACAGGTTCGCTTCGAGGAAATAGCTCACACAACTGTGGTGGCTGGCAAGTCCCAAATCTTTGGATCCCATGGCAGGCTGGAGACCTCTGCTGGCTTATGGAGTTGCAGGGGCTGGCGAATCTGAAATCTGCAGGTCAGGTGGCAGTCTGGAGAATTAATTCTACAGGCTTATGGATGAGAAGAGTGCAGGGATGAGAGATAGAGAGCTTTGCCAGATTATCCTTTGTATATTGGAGGCAGGCCTCACCCCCAAGGAAACTCCCCTTTCAACTGATTGGCTGCTCACATCAGATCACAAAATGGAAGATGATCGTATCATGGAAGGGCACTTGCGAAACCACTGAGAATCAGAGCCTAGCCAAGGTGACACATAACATTAGCTGTCCCAACTGCCTTTTAGCCTTCTGATTGTCAGCAAGACCCTCCTCCATTCTCTTCACAGATATACCCATTGCCTTTGATTCTATTTTGACTCATAGCGACCCTATAGTACAGATTAGAACTGCCCCA
>NW_004444028.1:299088-300913 GCF_000243295.1 Trichechus manatus latirostris | reverse complement strand
TAGAGAATTACTCAATGACCACACACGTGTTCATGATGTATTGTTGAGTGAAAAACTACAAAATATTTTGTCTAGTGTGTTACCAAAAAAAAAAACCCAACCAAACACACCCATTGCCATGGAGTTGATTCCAACTCATAGAGTGCTTTACTACAAATATGTGTATGTACAAACTACACATACGTACACATACACACACCACACACACACAACATTGTCAGGAAAATGTACGCTAGAGTGATCAGTGTGGCCGTCTCTAGCTTATGGATTATAAAGACTTCTTATATTCCTTCTTTGACTCTTTTGATTTTCTAAATTATCTTCAATGATAAGTGTTACTTTCTCATTCAGAAAACAAATACTACATTAATATTTATATAGCTAATTAGAAAAAATATATACTCAAGATGACACAGCAAATAAGTGAAAGAATATGGCAATGCTTCTTAAAGTAGAGGCAGTTCTTTTTGCTCAGATCAGAATTTTGAGTTGTTCTTTGTTCCATTTTTTTTTCTAAGCAAGTTTTACTGGTACCCATTAGAGGGCATGAGGAAGAAGAATGGCCCAATCCCTTAATGTTGACAAATCGCAGCTTTGGTCCTTACCTGGGAGGCTCTGGTAACCTGGGCCTGCCTTTTGTGTGTGCCCATGGGCAGCAAGCAGGAATTCAGTGGGGTAGCTGGAAGCTGGCTGCGCTCCAATTTGGCGTGTGTCTGACATTGTTTGGGGAACACTCTGTGCCTGCTGAGGCACACTCCTCTCCCAGAGACTCCAGCTAAGAAAACAAAAGCTCCTGGTGCCAAGGCTACTGGCCTTATCTGTAAATCACTTATTCTTTTTTCTTGTCTTCTCCAGGGTGCCTCGACCTTAGCTCAGAGCTGGAGCAGGCACAACTCACCAATTTTTCACTGACAAGTTAAGGCAGCAAGTGGCTTTAGCTGCCCTGAGTCCTGAAGCTGTCGGGTTTTATATTTGAATATCTTTTTGACCTATTGGTGACTAATGCAACCAAGATTATGTGTGCGTGTGTGCCCGTGTGTGTGTGTGTGTGTGTGTGCGTGCATGCATGCGCATGCGTGTACTTGTATTTACAACTGTATATGCACATGGTTTTCACTGATATAAAATATAATATATATGGGAATTAATTTTACTTCATTTTTTCTATTTTTAGAAATTATCATTTCATCAACATTAGCCGAATTAATCCTTTCTATATCCCTGCATGCTAAGGTAAAGATATTTGAAACAAAGAGAAAGGGGAATAACAAAAGTTTTGCTTGTAATTTTCGTTTTTAGTGGAGAGGGACATTCGTGATTGTCTAGCTCTACTTAGACGTTTATAGAAGCGGAAATGAAGACGAGAGAATGAGAGAATCTCTCAAGGTCAGAGAGCTAGTTCATGGCACAGTTAGACTAAAACCTTAGTCTCCCCACTTTACATCCTTACTCTTTCTGCCAAATCTCGCAAGGATGGCTATCTTGGTATCCGTGAAGCACTTGAAAAATATAATTTATATATCAAGTATGATACTAATAATAATTACCATAGGGAAGATGGCTGGAAATAGTAACAGGAATTATATGTGTGGCATGAGATTGCTGGTGATTTTATTATCTTTGATGCAAACTGAATTTTCTAACATGTTTACATTAAATATTTATGATTTTAATAATGATATGTATTTTTAAAAGTATATTAATAAAAAAAACCCCTGTTGCCATTGAGTTGATTCGAACTCATAGCTACCCTGTAGGACAGAGTAGAACTGTGCCATGGGGTTCCCAAGGAGCAGCTGGTGGATTTGAACTGCTGACCTTTTGA
>NW_004444028.1:295626-297944 GCF_000243295.1 Trichechus manatus latirostris | reverse complement strand
TGGTTATCAAAACATTGAAACAAAACAGAACAACTCAGAGACGCAGAAGATCATTCTTCAAGTACTGCACCCTGACTGCATGTTTCCTCAAGTCTAAGCCAGTTCAGAGTGTTTTCCATACCTACACTTCTAAGAAGCCAGAGTTAACCCTGAGCAAGGAAGGCCACTGGGCAGTCCTAGAGTCTTCACTCTACCTGCTCCCCAAAAAGTCCAGGCTCCCTCTGGACCTTGAGTAGTCTTTAAAACTCCATAAAGTTCCAACTCTACCCCCAAAGAGTTCAAGTGTAAAGTCAGAGTCAGCAGTTACTGTGTGATCATTGTCTGGAGTCAGAGATGTTCCCAGTTTGGAACTAGATTTAGGGATCCCACAGACTTTCTGGTGTCGTCTGAAGAAAGGAAGAAGGTGGAGGCTGCCACCAAGACAGTTTGTATTTTTTTAATTCATATCCTAATATTTTTTTTTCCATTTTGGCAAAACATTTCTCCTTGTTCCCTACACTGTGTTTAATCATCTTCCTTCGCCTCTGATAAGCAGCTTAGATCTTCAGTCTTTTACTGCGGAGGGTAGCTATTTTTGACTTTCGACACCATGATTCTAGCTCTACTAATCATAGAGTTCTATGTTCCATTGCCTGCCTGGGTCCATAGGCCTGACCACTACCTGCACTCGTGCTTGGTTATAACCTGGTTTTCACCTCTTTGACTTCCATGACACCAAACATCTCTGTGGGTGGCCAGCAGTCACCTGTCTCTGGGCACAGTTTTCAGTCTAACTGCCATTCTCCCATGACATGCAACGGGGCTTGTCCTTCATGGCTGCCTTTCTCCCATGGACTTCCAATTACCCACCTTCTCTGTTTTACCACTAATACAAATTCTGATCCATGTTTGTGATCTATGTAAGTCAGAGCAGCTATTTTGTTATCAGATGCTATCCTTTTATGATACTGACGTTCTTTAATCAGAATTGTTTTTTTGTGTATAGATCAAGAAGAGGATGCAAAGGCAGGACAACACCAGATCCAGTTCAAACAAAACAAAAACCAAAGCAAAGCATAAAGAAAACAAACAAAAAACCTGTTGGGGGTTCAGTATATCTGGGTGCCTGTCCAGGCTCATTGTAATATCAGGAGTAAATCTTTGTTTTTGTCCACGCTGGTTACCAGTTTTCTCATCCGTAAAAGGAGACACGTGGACTCACTGTTCCCTACAATCCCTCTAAGCATAAAGCCCCCCAAAACCTTTGTTTTAAAAAGACAAATGAGGAAAATATGTGCATTAACAGGGAACCTTAAATGAGAAAGTGTGCACCAAAGCAAAGTGTGTAATTGTGGCCAAGTGGGTAGGATGACTATTTGCTCCAACCACCTGTTCTGTGGGTCCTGTTTATACGTTTATACAAGTCTTCTGATCCTGGGAATAACATATTTTGGGCAGCCGTCTCAGCCACAAATCTGTTATCCTGAATGTCTTGATCCTTAACAAAAACAACCCTTATTTGTTTTAGCATTTTCTAGTTGCTGTTGTTATTTTGTTGGTATTGTTATTGCTGCCAATATAATCATTAACTGATGTACCCCACCACCCCCATTTAGATATCAGTAACAGCTGCCTTTCTCTTCATGATGAGGCATGTATCCGTAGGGTGTGGCTGTCATTCTCATGATGACAATATGGCTGCTGCACTTCCAACATCACATCTGCAATCCAGAAAGCAGAAAAAGTGGAAAGGTTGAAAGGTAAACTGGTGAAGACATCCTAACAGTTTAGTGTGATCCTTTAAAATGCTTTCTTAGACACTGACCCAGAAACTTCCTTTTGCATCTCATTCTCCAGAAGAAGGTTATACAGTCATTCCTAACTTCAAGGGAGCAAGAGAAACGGGCTATTTTTGTCTTCTACATTTAGAATAGAGGAAGTCCTTTGAGAAGGGGGCCATGAATGGCTTTTGAGTGCAAATATGCATAGGAAACTTGATCTCTTAATATTTTAAAGTATTATTTCATTAAATGCTTATAAAGTTCTTATACCTCATTTCCCTCAGTCCCCAAAGGTATCACACCTGTAATCCCTGCTTAATATGATAGCAGAGCCTAGATCTAATGATGGTGTCCCTAAAAGGGTCATCTGTTTCAGTAGCCAACCATGTCATTTGAAGTCATTAGGATGTATTTAGCCCTTCACGATATTTTCACATCCATTATCTCACTTAATACCAAGAATATCACCCCAAGGTTGGGGGGAGGGATATAATTATTTAATTGATGATGGACATGAGGCTTATCAAACCAAAGGCACCTCCAAGTTCACACAGCTAA
>NW_004444028.1:291935-293185 GCF_000243295.1 Trichechus manatus latirostris | reverse complement strand
GATGATGACACAGATGCCTACACATCAAGCCAAAGTTGCCACAGATGAAACCAACATGCTTTGTGGGATAGTAAGTCTTGTTGTTTGCTAAGGTTTGGTTTTGCAGACGGCTAAGCAAGTTTGGAGACGGAGGTGAATAATTCAGGGAAAAAAGGAGAGGCAGAGCGCTAGCCCCAGTGTTCATCTTCCTCCCCACTTTCCTTTTTGATATAAATATTGAACAGATCCAAAAAGAAATACCTGTTTATAGGCACATGAAATAATTAGCATGCTCGGGAGTCCCTCGATGCTCTACTGAGATGTATTAGTGGCAGAGAGGCTAAAGAGAATAAGATGGTATCATAATATGTTTAGGGGGGTAGAACTGATATTTCTTTGTAATATTTAGGATATAGGGATAAGGGAGAAAAAAGAATCAATTTTGGTTATGTCCAGGATTTAGATCTGGGAATCTTGATGCTGCCGTTCTCTATGATGAGGAAGAGAACGGACAGATTTGGGGTGCAACTGAGGGGGAGTCGGAATTGACTTGATGGCAGCTAACAATGGCAACCGCAGCAGGGAAATGAAGTTTAGTATTTTTAAAATTGGAAGTAAAGGTGACATTCAAGAGGAGATATCAAGTCAACAAGTGAGTCTGAAGCTCAAGGGAGAGATTTGGATTGAAGATATGTATTTAATAATTAAAGACAAGGAGTGTCTTTAAGATACGTGTTTAATAAAGACATGGGAGTGTCACAAGGGAGGATGTGTAGCATGACTGAAAATAGAGGATATAGGGATAAGGACATAGGGAAATACATTTATAAACATCGAACTAATAGATATATTAAATTTTAACGAGTAAGTGCTAGGACACAGGGAACACTTAATAAATTACCATATCAGAAATCATGGGGGCCGTATTCTCTCTGCGATGAAATAAAACTGCTTGAGGTGCGTTCAGGACTCCACCTCTAATAGGCTTGTTAAAAAACCTTGCAAAATTTCAAAATCTCAAAACTAAAAATATTTAGGAGTTGTAGACCTTAAGACTTCAGAACTTGAGACCATGACACCACAAGAGTGTCAGACTGTGGGACAAGGAGACTGCAATGCTGGAGACTCAGAATATGAGAAACGGTGAGCAGAGCTCTGAGATCAAAAGTCTCCCAGACTGTGAGATTGCATTTCAGAGCCACCACCAGCCTCTGCTTGCTTAGCATGTTTCTTTTGTAAGAGAATAACTTGCCAGAGAGGGTTATCTTTGT
>NW_004444028.1:289681-290706 GCF_000243295.1 Trichechus manatus latirostris | reverse complement strand
GACAAAGTTTCACCATCCTCACTTCTAAGGAGCTTTCTGGCTGTGCTTCTTCCAAGACAAATATCTTCATTTTTGGCAGTTCATGGTATAGTCAATATTCTTTCTTAACACCATAATTCAAATGTGTTAATTCTTCTTTGATCTTCCTTTTTCATTGTCCAGCTTTCGCATGCACGTGGCCTGGATCAGGCGCACCTTAGTCCTCAAGGTGACATCTTTGCTTTTTAACTATTTAAAGAGGTCTTTTGTGGCAGATTTTCCCAATGCAATATGTCGTTCGATTTCTTGACTGCTGCTTCCCTGGGGGTTGATTGTGGATCGAGGTAAAATGAAATTCTTGACAACGTCCATCTTTTATCCGTTTGTCATGATGTTGCTTATTGGTTCAGTTGTGAGGATTTTTATTTCCATTATGTTGAGGTGTAATCCACACTGAAGGCTGGAGTGCTTCATCTTCATCAGTAAATGCATCAAATCTTCTTCACTTTCAGTAAGAAAGGTTGTGTTGTCTGCATATCACGGGTTAATGAGTCTTCCTCCAATCCTGATGCCGAGTTCTTCATATAGTTCAGCTTCTCTGATTATTTGCTCAGCATACAGATTGCATAAGTATGGTGAAAGGAGGCAACGCTGACACACAGCTTTCCTGATTCTAAACCATGCAGCTATCCATTTGTTCTGTTCAAATGACTGCCTCTCGGTTTATGTACAAGTTTTGCAGGTGCAGAATTAAGTGTTCTGGAATTCCTGTTCTTCACAATGTTATCCATAATTTGTTATGATCCACACAGTCAAATGCCATTGCACAGTCAATAAAACACGAGTAAACATCTTTATGATCTTCTCTGCTTTCAACCAAGATCGATCTGACATCAGTGGTGACATCCCTTGTTGCACATCCTCTCTGAATCCGGCTTGAATTTCTGTTGGTTAGTTGAGTGGTTGCAGGAGCTGGGAGGTGGGGGAAGGAGGGATGAATAGGTGGACAGAGGGCATTTTTAGGGCAGTAAGACTACTCTGTATGC
>NW_004444028.1:288570-289492 GCF_000243295.1 Trichechus manatus latirostris | reverse complement strand
TCTACTCAACTTTCTTAATTAAAAATGCTTTAAAATTCATTTGGAAAAATAAGTAATACATTTAGAAAAGGAATTGTAATGAGGGTTGTTATGCTTTACTAGTTATTATAATATTGTAAAACCATACCCATTGCCATTGAATTGATTCTGACTCATAGTGACTCTATAGGTCAGAGTAGAACTGACCCTGTGGGGTTTCTAATCTTTATGGAAGCAGAGCGGCTGGTGAGTTTGAACCTCCAAACTTCTGGTTAGCTGCCAAGTGCTTAACCACTGCACCACCAGGGCTTCTTATAATATTACGTAAGACTATTATAATAAATACTAAAAATAATTGTTATGTTGGTAAAAGATGCCGAATCTAATAGAGTAGCATAGGTAATCCTCACAAGTCAGTAGCACAAATAAAAATACATAAAAAAAGAAGCGGCACAAACTACTGAATAATTGTTTGATTATTCAGTAAAGAGTTTAGCAAAACAACTTAAGGTAATTCCTAACTTTATATAGTAAATTTTTATGTCAACTTTTATTTCACATATAATAATCACTTTATATTAATACCCCTTTTCTATACAAAAAGTTTCTCTTTCGAATTTCACATAATAAATTGTATGTGGTGTTATTTTGAGAATAATAGTCTTGGTTATCTGCAAAAGGACACTTGAAAATAATCTTTAAGCTATTTTTTTTATGATGAGGTCTTCCAGTCTCCACTATTTGTAAGTAATTTTAAATTTTATGCATAATGCATGCTGAACTCATATAGAGCTCTGTATTATACTTTAACTTTCTGAAGATATTTCACTGCCACATTTTTTCATTCATTCTGTATTTAATAGCACATTAACAGCATTTATGAATAACAAAGAATAAAATATTTAATATTTTCAAATGGTATCTTCAAAAGTAACGTTGTCCA
>NW_004444028.1:285506-286590 GCF_000243295.1 Trichechus manatus latirostris | reverse complement strand
AAAGCATTTAATAAAGGGTTAGCCACTGTTAAAATTTATTTTAATTGATTTTGGAACTGTTAATACTAGATATTTTATGTAACTCTATCTATTCTCTCTTTTCTTCTTTACCTCTGTCTGTACCTCCTTTTCTAAGTAGGTGTCTTTGGAGGCCTGCACTTGCCTCCCAGATGCCTTGGGCGAGTGTGGCTGGATACTGCAGGCCGGAAGCCAGGGGCCTTGCTGCGCCTCTCGCGGGTCCAGGCTCTGCTCATTGTAAGCTCCATCGAGCTCTGGAGAGTGCCAGACAAGGATTTCATTAATCCTTCCATCAGTAGGTCTGAATTCATTGCAACTAATACAATACCTGTTTCTCTAACCATGCCAACATTTTCTTGACTCTATGGATGACCTGTTACTTCTCAACAAAAGCTGGCAAGCACAACCTGGCCGGTGAAGTAAAACAGCTCAGCGGGCCACAAACTGCTGAGTGCATCCATGCTGAAATGAACAGCACATTCCAGAGAGATCCATGGCAGCAAAGAGGGAGAAAACCAGAAAGAAAAGAAACAGCAGAATCACTTAGAAGAGAGCATAATCTTCTAGGCCACCAGACTTCCATATTTACTTTCCGAGATTGAAAACCAGGGTGACTTCTACCTAGAATCCCAGAGCGTTCCAATTATAGTATGTACCATGATTTGAGATGCTATTCCCAACTGCCCCATAGACTTTACCCTCACAAAAAGACTCACAGATGTCCTCCTGATGGGACAAGTCTCTAAAATCTTGGAAGTTTCTGCCAACAACGCCAAACGAGAAAACAGCGTGCCATATGTGTTGGTTTAGCTACAGCTCAGCTTTGGGATAAGACCATATTGGCTCAGTTTACTGGGGAGGCTGCTACATGGTACAAGAAATGTGCAAGGAAAGTGGGATTTCTTTCATTTCAAAGGCTTTAAATTTCCTCTCATGATATTTTTTGTGGAAATTGGCGTATGTAGCCCATTTTCCTGTTCTGTATCTAATTTTTCTATATGCACAAGGTGACGTTTTAATTTTCTTGGCTAACATACCACATCTTCTTTGATGCTCTGTCTAGCAG
>NW_004444028.1:277746-284931 GCF_000243295.1 Trichechus manatus latirostris | reverse complement strand
TCCTCATAGTATTCTTCAAAGCATTTAGCATAGAATTCTGCATAGAATGTTACTATTGTTAAGTGCCCTCGAGTCACTTCCAAATCATAGTGACCCTATGTACAATAGGACGAAACACTGTGCAGTCCAGCACCATCCTCACAATTGTTGCTATGTTTGAGCCTTTTGTTGCAGCCACTGTGTCGATCCGTTTCATGCAGGGCTATCGCACAGAATTCTGCCCAGAATGGGTACTAACACATATCTGAATGATTGTGAGAACCAGTTGGAAAGGCATGCACAAAGCTAGTAAATAAAATCAAAAAGTAGAAACCAGTATAGGCTGGTTCAGAATAGGAATGGTCTGTGTGTTGAGGGTAAGATTTAAAAGGCAGTCTTCTTGGTCACTAATTCCTGTATCTGAGCATTCATATTTGTCTTGACTAATGCGTATTGTCTGGTCAGTGAAGGAAAATCTGGGTATCTGAATCTCGTTCCTTTTGTGAATGTAAACCTAGCACAGAGGTCTGGGATATACATTGTTATTGTCGTTAGCTGCTGTCCAGTTGGCCCCCGATCATGGTGACCCCATGCAGAGCAGAATAAAACGCTGCCTGACCCTGCACCTTCCCTATCATAGGTTGTAGATTGGACCATTGTGATCCATAGGGTTTTCATTGGTTGATTTTTCAGAAGTAGATTTCCAGGTCTTTCTTCCAAGTCTTAGTCTGCAAGTTCCACTGGAATCTATTCAGCATCATATCAACACACAAGCCTCCACTGACAGATGAATGGTCTCTGCACATGAAGGAATTGAACCTGGGTCTCCCACATGGGAGGCAAAAATTCTACCACCGAACGTTAAAAAAGGGGGACTTGAGACCTTGAATGGTCTCTATGAGTTGGAATCAACTCGATGACAACGTTTTTATTTTCTCCCAGTGGAGTCCTTCAGTGAAATGTTAAAATATAATGTTCATAATAAAATAGGCTCACTAAGGAATAATAAAGTTTACTGTGTAATAACACTACGTGCTATAAGGTGTTCATGAAGATGATAAAGTGATAAAGTGTGATATTTTTTGTAACCCATGTCTGGAAACTGGATCTGCAGCTGTGGACTCAGGTCATGTAACTTAATTTTCAGAACTGAAGCTTGTTCATCTCGAATTAGGACTTCTAAAATTTGAATTGTAAAATCACTGTTTACATGCAGCCTGTCACTTTATTCTTGTACCAACACGTATAGATTTTATTTACCCCCTTGTTGTTGTTGTGTGCCTTCAAGTTGATTCTGACTCTTAGCGACCCTATAGAACAGTGTAGAGCTGCCCTGTAGGGTTTTCTAGGCTGTAATCTTTACGGGAACAGACCACCAGGTCTTTTCTCCCACAGTGAGGCTGGTGGGTTCAAACCGCTGACGCTTTGGTTAGCAGCCAAGTGCTTACCCATTGCGCCACCAGGCCTCCTCTAACTCCCTTTACAGACATGGAGATGGAGACTCAGACTGTCTACTTGCTCAGGGGTTATGTAAACAAAACATGCAGAGCCAGAACTCAGAGCCTTATCCTCTTAAGTCTAGATTTTATGCGTTTTCCCGGGCATCATTCTGATTATCAAATTACATTGTTTATACTTGAAAGTGTTTGATAAACATTAATATATTGTACACATAAAAGGTACTACATGATCCCCCAAGAATCCATCAATTAATTAATTGTTTCTATTCCTTCATCCTTTTAACCAACTCTTTCTGAATACCTAGTGACTGTGTTTTCATCACTGTGCTAGGCACCAGGGGGATGTGAGGAAAGGCTTTGCTACTTAGATATATCTATCTGTCTGTCTGTCTGTGTGTCTGTCTATCTTCTGTCTATCTATCTATCCTCTATCTATCTATCTACCTTTGATATATATTGGCACATTGACCTAAAAGTCGTTAATCATTTGCAAGACAATCATTCTTGAACAATCACTGTTATAGTTCATGCAGCACTAAAGGACACAAGTAATTCCAGACACTGGATTTCAGCCATGAAAGCCGCTAGGCTGTTGACCTGAAAATCGTGTCCTTACTTCACTGTTACGTTTGATTGCACCCTTTGGAATAAAAGGGGATCGCTGTACACTGGTGTGCATTGACCCAGTTAAATAGACATGGAAGTGACAGTTTTTTCAATGGAATGGTTTCATTCCAGCAAATATTTACATTCTTTTAAAGTATTGTTCCAAAATAGCAGCAACAATTCACAAAAATAAGAAGGGTCTCTGAGTTAGAGGCTTTGCTTTAATACTCTGGTTTGCAAATAACTGTAACTTAACCCTCTAAAGCATTTGGAATGCTATATAGTCTACTGAACACTTTAAAGGGAAGGTATTGACTTTTGTATGGACGGTGAAGCTGTTTTCATCCGATAAAATCTGAGACAGTTTTTAAGTAACAAGCACATTGTTTGTTAGATTGGTGTTTTCTAATGATTACTAGGAGCCCTGGTGGTGCAGTGGTTAAGCGCTTGGCTGCTAACCAAAAGGTCTGCAGTTCGAATCCACCAGCCTCTCCTTGGAAACCTTACAGGGCAGTTCTACTCTGTCTTCTAGGGTCGCTATGAGTCGTAATCGACTCGACAGCAATGGGTTCTGGTTTGGACGAAGCTAAACTAAATGCATTTAGTGGTTACAAATGATCTGAATAGCTGTCTGTTTTGAAACTAAACAACATTATTTTACAATCAAGGTAGGTTATCATTCTCAGAAAAGAAACATTAATTTCAATTATATGGTGCCAATTTTGAGGTAGCCACTTCTAGCTCTTTTCTTATATGAATATGCTTTGTTTATCATTCTAATTTGGTGGGCACTTTCACTGATATTTTAACATTACAGTACTTTACAGATGCCCTGGTGGCACAGTGGTTAAGAGCTCAGCTGCTAACCAAAATGCCAGCAGTTCGAATCCACCAGCTGCTCCTTGGAAACCCTCTGGTGCAGTTCTACTCTGTCCTGTAGGGTCCCTATGAGTTGGAATCAACTCAAGGGCAATGGGTTTTTTTTTGTTTTGTTTTGTTTTGTTTTGTTTTGGTATGTAGATAGCTTAATTAAATGAAATTGCTAATATTAGACCATATTTGTCCTATAGAAATAGAAATTTCAAATTGCTCAACTAAATAGGTGTAATGCTGTTGGAGACAATCTTAGACATACCAGCCTCCCCATAATTTTCATGAGAACTTTTTTCTCTAATGGAGCCACTTAAAGTGAAATTAAAGGGGTTTGAAAAGCGTTCTTTCCTTTTCTTCATCTAATCAAATAAATAATTCCTATATTTTCAAGTATACTTATCTAACCTTCATGAGGACTTCTTCTTACAACCAACTATGCCAAAAAAAATGGTAATTTTTTTTTTGGAGGGGGAGAATTTTGCTTATGAGACATCATCAACCTCCTCAAAGTGTAGGGATAAGGACTGGCATAGTGGCAAAGCAATACCCTTCATGATTAAATATGATAGATAAGATGCCAGATTGTGAAAGACAAAGATATATTTTAATAGTTACTTGGATTTTATTACAAGAAAGAATTTTGGCTACAGTGTCAGCAGCAGTAAATTTCTGTGAGCACCAAAGACTCTGATAATCAAGAATTGAAACAAAAATATTTTAGGAGATTATTAATTAATAGTATTTGTTTTAGTATTTGGCTTTTTAACACCTAGTCACAATCAATTTTGCTTATTTAATATTTAAAAGCTGTGTTGAAATCGGCCATATTTCTCATCTCTGAAATAATTATTGTGTTTCTCTTGTGACTATATTACTTTGTGATGCTCTAACTTGACCTAGGTAAATGAATCCCGAAGAGTTATATTTTGAATTAGCAATATTCTTTGTCCTCCTCTGCCTATCATTTTGCTGGTATCACAGGATTATTTCATATAAAATTTTCCAGGCTTTATATAATGGATAATGTTAATGAACTAAGATGGAAGGCAATGGACCAGTGCTAAAAAAGGTGATCCATGACCAGATTGTTCTGACCTTCGTAGTACTGTCTGCTGACCCACTTGGCAAATTGAATTCACTCTTCTCATTCATGCATAACTGGGGTCACTTAAACATTAAAAGGTTTGAGCTCTTCTCTTTCTCATCGTTTGGCCTAGGTTAAACCTGTTGTTACTCCTTGGTCCAGCGTAAGGGAGGCTGTGTGGATATGAACATATGTGTGTATACATGCGTTGCCCAAAGTTGTGTGCATTGGAATTGATATATTGACAAAATGGAGCCAAGTTTCATGTTTCATGTGTCCACATTCTGTAAGGACATATGCAAATGGGGAACATGAGGATAAACCATAATGCCCATACCAAAATAAAAATCCAAACCCATTGCTGTCAAGTTGTTTCTGACTCATAGTGACCCTATAGGACAGAGTACAACTGCTCCATAGGGTTTCCAAGGAGCAGTTGGTGATTTGAACTGCCAACCTTTTGGTTAGCAGCTATAGCACGCCATAGGTCTTAACCACTGCACCACCAGAAACAAAAAAACCAAACCTGTTGCCATCAAGTTGATTCCAACTCATAGTGATCCCATAGGACAGAGGAGAACTGCCCCATAGAGTTTCCAAGGAGGACCTGGTGGATTCAAACTGTTGACCCTTTGGTTCGCAGACATAGCTCTTAACCACTACACCACCAGGGTTTCCACTGCACCACTGGGGCCCCGTAATGCCAATAGGTGCACATTAAGTCCTAACAGAAAATTACCAGTTACAAATTCTGTATCTATGCCTTGAATCTTCTTAAAATCCACACAAGGATATTGTGTTTCACACATACTGGAATGGATCCTAAAAAGGCTGTGATGGAAGCAGAAAGTTGATAAAAATAGATAATAAAAGATTTACACTATAGCAAGAACCCTGGAAAATGGTGCTGATATCCTGCTAAAATGGCTTTTAGATGCTGGAAAAAATGATAGTCCACACTAAGTTAAGTAGAAATGCCAGAAATACCAAGGAATATGGCGAAGGAATACGTAGAAAGTTGGCATGCTACAGTAGATATGCTTAAGTGAGGCTAGAAAACACACCAGCTAATTATGTTATAAAAGAGGGTCCATGAGACCTTTTACCAGAGTGATAAGCAATGCTGTGATGAGAGAGGAACCAGTATGATTGAAAAGTTCAGGGATGGCCATCCTCTCTAGCTCAGGGAGGATGGTAGGAGATACTAGGAACTGGGCTCACTGATAGTAATGGGAGTGATAAGATCCTAAAGTAAGAAGTCATGGTAATGAGTGTCAATGTCAAGGTGTCAACAAAGAGCTATGCAAATGGTTCTGAGAACACAGTGTTCCTATGGGAAATATAGATAGGCAACCACTAAGTGTACTGTGCAACCAAAAGAAAGCAAGGATCGATGAGCAGGAGGAGACTGAGAGCAGTTGGCCCAATAAAATATCCCAACACCTTATCCACTTTCCAGATCTGACCCAGTACTCAAACTTCAAATCCACTGATTAATGGAATGGCCGAGCTCCCATGAAAAATGACTTTGTAATACTATGGCACATGTATACAATTATGAATTCCCCAATCTCCTAATGTACTTATGATTATTTTATCAATTAACAATACATTGCAAAAATGTGAATGTCCTGACATTTCGAGGACAGTTGAACACAGAATTCAAGTTAATATTGAGGGCCCAAAGCATTATTATAGCCCTGCTCTTAATGTTGGTATGTATGAGAACCTGATAATAAATGGAGTTCTGGCCCAGGTCCAGCTGACATTGAGTCCATTGGGCCCACAGACTTCCCAGAAGTTATTTCTCTGATTCTAGAATGCTTAGTTGGAATATACGTGCTTGATAGTTGAGGAACCCCATATTAGTTTCTTGAACTGTGGGGTCAGAGTTATTGAAGCAAGGAAGGCAAAGTGGAAATTTCTGAGTCTGTATCCATTCCCCTTCCTGGCCAAGATGATACATCAATAACTCCCTAGGAAAGTGGGCATGAAGTGTGAAGATATTTTTATTACAAGTTAATACCAATCAAAGAAAATCCACCATGTGAGAAGCCCCATTGACACTACAGAGTAGCATAATGGGCTCACAAATGGAGTAGCCTTGATGGTGGAGAAGGAGGCTGTGTACACATACACCCGTCAATATGAATTTTAACTACCCAAAACTGATCTAGCTCTAGCTGTTACTGAATATCAACTTGTCATCAACAGAGACGAATACCAAGTCCCATCCCTCAAAGAGACCAATCAGTTATTTGGTTTCAAGATGACTACACTGAGCTCTTTTCGTTAGAAGGGGAAGAACTATATCTTGACTGAGATAGACACACATTCAAGATGTGGATCTGAGTTATTGTCCTTTGGGTCTTGGCCACCACCACCATCTAAGGGCTTGTAGAGTTTTTGCTCTACTGCTTTAAACACTGCTTGATACCATCTCAGGGCAAGAAAACTACTTTACAACAAAGGAGATTCTGAAGTGGTCATGTGACCCATCGCATACCTTATCACTCAGAATCTGCCAACATCTGCCAGAGTAGATGCAGATGAGGCACCAGCTTGGAGATACTAGCCCACAAGGATGCTCTGCTATCCTCCTGGATGTGGTTTTCAGCCTGGGTAAATGACCATTTTATGGTTCTGGGCCCCCATTGGGTAAAATAAATGGGTCCCAGATCCAATAAGAGTGGTAAAGTGGCCCCGCTTACCCTCACTCACATTAACACACTTTGAGAATTTGTGCATTAGTCTGTGTTGATCTGTTCTCAAAAGGGGAACACTTCCATCAGTGACACAGTAAGAGTCCCATAAAACTTTAAGCTATGGTTTCTGCCCAGTCATTTGGGCTTCTTATGCCAAGAGATTAGTAGATAAGGAAACATAATCACAACACTAGTGTCTCAGTCATCTAGTGCTGCTCCAACAGAAATACCACAAGTGGATGGTTTTAACAAAGAGAAATTTATTCTTTCACAGTCCAGTAGGCTACAAGTCCAAATTCAGGGCATCAGCTCCAGGGGAACACTTTCTCTGTTGGCTCTGAAGGAAAGTCCATGTCATCAGTCTTCCTTTGGTCTGGGAGCTTCTCTGTGCAGGAACCTCAGGTCCAAAGGACATGCTCTGCTCCCAGCACTGCTTTCTTGGTGGTATGAGATTCCCATGTGTCTCTGCTCACTTCTC
>NW_004444028.1:264055-277646 GCF_000243295.1 Trichechus manatus latirostris | reverse complement strand
ATTAAGACACTGATCTTGTCAACCTCATCAGTATAACCTCATCACCGTGATAGAATTTATAACACATGAGGAGATCACATATAATCTCATCATAGTGGTAGAGTTTACAACACGTAAGGAAATCGCATCAGATAACACAATCATACAATACTAGGAATCATGACCTAGCCAAGTTGCTACACACATTTTTTGGGGGACACAATTCAATCCATGACAACTAGTGTGAGTAATTGATCGTCATCATCAAGAGGATTTTGCACTACTACGGAGTTGGTAAGGAGGAAATTCTTGTCACCCATTTGACCCACAGGAGCAACTCTTGGTACTCTCTTGCTCAATTTTATGGCAAATGGACAAGTACATCAGCCACAACCTGAGTAGATCATGGCACCAGACCACATAGGGATGATAGTCTTGCTCACCACAAGGGAAGCCACCTATACAAGCAGTGGTGCTAGCAGAAGTTTAGATGCATCTAGAGTGGGTAGTAGACGAGATGTCATGAGTACCAATTGCAGTCTCAAGATGAACAACCACATGGGGACTGTGGTTTTCAGTATTAAAATGCTTCTTGTAAATTTCTTGAGGCAGAAAGACCAAAAATCAATTAGAATATTGTAGCAGCTGTTCCCAGATGGGATGAATTTACTTCTGAGACAAGTGGATCTAAGCGGCACAAGGAACACATTTATAGAGTGTTACAAGTGTTGCACTGGGAGCCCTAGTGGCTCAACGGTTAAGTGCGCAACTACTAACTAGTGGCTCCATGGGGGAAAGACTTGGCCATCTAATCCCATAAACGTTACATGGGTTTGACTAAGGGCTTTGTTGTGATGGCCTCACTGTTCAATTTTTCACTCTTCCCAAACTTGCTCATAGTGGTGGTCTTGAGAGCACTCCTATGAAAATATCCTACATGCAAATTTCTGTAACATAATCTGTTTCCTAAAGAGTCTGATTTAGGACACAAGGTCACACAGATTATAAGGGACAGATTAGAATTAGAACTCAGACATCCAGACTCTCATTGTATTGCTTTGTCTGCATCCCACTGCCTAATATCTTCTCAGTATATTTTCTCCTCTATGTTACTATATGGAGAGATAGTGTAATTTATCTGTTTGCATGCCTATGTCCAAAACTAAGATATAAGATCCTTGAGGACAAGGGGGATGCATCATGGACATATTTACTTCCTAAATTGCACACATTGAGTATCTCGTATTGTTGTTGTTAGTTGCTGTCCAGATGATTTTGACTCATGAGGACTACGTGTTAGAGTAGAATGGCTTAGTAGGGTTTTCTTGGCTGTAATCTTAATGAAATAAGATCTCCAGGCCTTCAAACCATTTGTGCCACATAGTACTTGTTGAATGAAAAACTTTTGAATAGCTACCATGACAGATTTGTATTTTCATTGTTTATTTGAATATTATGATTATAATTCATTAACAATCAGGTGTTCTCTTTGTAGGACTTGAAGTGTATTAGAGCAGGAGTTGTTAACAAGGAAATGCCATTCTTTCTGATTTTCCTATTATTACTGTCAATACAAGGGTATTCACAAAATTCCTTATTGTTGTACTTTCTCTTCATTGCTCCCTGTATTTATTGCCATCTTTACTTAAAATATAATGATGAGTGGATAATCCACCTGCATGCACCGCTATTTTCTAAAGAACAAGCTTAAACCCAGTAAAAAAAATTTTTTTTTTTTTGGTTGACTAGAAGGCTCTCTGTACTTTGTTACCACCTAATTTCCCAGTTTCATTTACCATTTCTTTCATTCATGCACCTTAACTTTTTCCTGCATGATTTTTCTGTTACTATTTCCTTTCCTCTTAAAATTTATTTTAATTTCCTCTAATCAGAATTTGAACCTCTTGCAGGGCCCAATGCCATCTCCTCAGTCCTTATTATTCCTACTTTTCCAACAACTACCTCTCCCAAGCTATAAGTAACCCCTTTACATATTTAATCTCCATGCTTCTAGCATTTATTCTTTTCTGGAATTTTAACCTATATATATTATTCATATGTTTAGTTGTCTTATCCCCCATATTTCTCGTTGAGAGAAAAACTTGGACCTTGTTTCAAGTTAAAACAGAGAGGTTTGTTAAGGATTTAAAACAATTGCAATGGGGGATCTATATAGCCCATTGAAAATGGAACCAGGTAGACCTGGGGCAGTTTCGTTATACAAGTATTCTTATGGGGTAAAAAGAGGAACCAAACTATAGGGAGGGCAATGACAGGAAAATCGATGAATATTGTAATAATCACACTCTGACTGGTTACTGATTATTCATAGTATAGGTAGTGATTACAGATAGCTTCACAGGAGGCTTACATCATGGTCAAAAGATGTATTTTCTTTGTCTGTCTTGCAAAAAATCTCGTTGGCAACAGCACCCAGACAGCACTCATCCTGAGAATGTTTATTTTGAGGGGTGCAGATGGTCACTAGGTTAAGACCCCTTGGGGCATATGGTTTCACATCCTGGTTTTGACTACTGAAGAAAAACATGTTTTCTGGGAAAAAATAGCTGTTAGTTTAGAAATTTAGATTAGAAGCAGGTAGCATGGTCAGCATATGATGCCTCTGTGCCACTGACTGCACTGAAACTCTTCTTTCCCAAGACCTCCTTGGTTTTCCTTTTGCCCTTAAAGCATAGCCTGGTACATGGTAGTTGCTAAGTAATTTTTACTGAGTGAATGAGGTACAGATGGATGTTGACAACGTAACAGCTGAATGACCAGCCAGCGAACTGTTATGTCTCCCTTAAGATATATGTGTCAAATGCATTTAATGGCACTTAGATGGTAAGTCACGTAAAGAATGGAAAAGCTGGTGTTTGAGGGGAGCCTTTAGAGATGGAAGATTTCAGCAGAATTTGAGAGAAGGACAATTCAAAGTAGAGCAGAGACATTGACACGGAAGTGGATACCTGCCTCTTGCCTAAATTTGATGCTTAAATTTCATGATGAAAGTAGGAAAAATACAATGCAATCTATTTTCATAAATTTACATAACCTCTGTATTTAATAATGACTTTAGAATTAGAGTAATTCTAACTTGTATCTTGAAAACATTTATCTGCAATTTCTGTGTGTGTGTATGTTTATGTTACATTCTCTCAAATGTGTCCTTTAAGTTGGTTTGTTTTCTAGACATTCAATATTTTTAAATGGGCATAGTTTTAATCTGTAGCTTCAGCTATCATTTTGGTTACAATTGTCTACTGTTTTGAGAGGGAGGAATGTTGAGAATTATTTAGTACCATGCTATCTACTTCTTTTGGATATTATGTTGAAGTACAATTTTAAACCATTACCACTTTCTTATGCCTCTTGGCCATTGGAATGCAATGTCAGGGGCTGATTTCAGCACCTTGGCCAGAGCAATAAGATCTTGAACATTTTGTACACCTTGGATTCAACAGGGGAATTACTGCTTCCATACCAATAAATAAATGTTAACAAGTGATTGACAAAGGGATACACTAACCAACTGTAATCATTTTGTAAGCATCCAGGAAAGACTTCTGCTAGTTTACCTTAATTAGCATTCTTTGAAAGAACTAATCAGTCTTAGATCCCTAGGCCTGAGGAAAACATTAAATATCACCTACTCCCAAACTCTGTACCTCCCTTTATATATGGGCAAAGAAAAGACTTCTGCTTACGTTATTTTTGTTCTCTATTGCATTCTTGCTCATAGATTAAAGTTCTCTTTGTAATTATAAATATACTCACCAAAATGCCATATTCTTCTGAAATGGAATATTTTTATCAAGATTATCAGGGAACCAGTGTTAGAGCTATAACAGCGTAACTGGAGTAAGTAATACAAAGATTCTGAATCTAAGTTTTTTCATCTATAAAATGAAAGAAAGGGATTGTATGGAGGTACTGATGGTACTATTGGTGAATGTATTTTTTTTGTTGTTAAAATGATATGGTCAAAATATATTTAGTTATGATTAAGACTGACACTCAGTTAGCATAAGACTGACCCATTCACTTGGATGCTGCACACACTGTACCAGTTTTTAAATATTTGCAAATCATACCCGGTTATGTTGTTAATAAAACAGTAACCTGCTTACAGAAGGACATCTTTATTAAATGATTTAATATCTCACTTGAAGAGTAAGATCATTCGCAATGTTAATAAATCAGAGAAATGCCTACCCAGGCTATTATCATATGCTTCTGCATTCGCACATAGGAGTAAGTTCTTCTTGTCCTTATTCATGTGAGGATTCGAATGTTTAGAAGGCTTTTTCTGAATGGCAGGTGTCGCTGTGGTGACTTCCATGTAGAAATAAGACCTGAGTGTTAGGATTAAGCATCCAAGTCTGAGTAAAACGTACCAGATAGACTACCTTCCTTTCTTTCTTCCTTCCTTCCTTCCTTCTTTCTTTTCTTTCCTCTCTCCTTCCCTCCCTCCATGTTCTGTCTCTGTCTTTCTTTGCTTCAGAATTTCGATCTCAATAACAGGGTGAAATTTAACGGTACTAGGTGTGTTAAAAAAGAACAACAGAAAGATAAGAAGCATGTACATTATAAGCCAAGTTATTTTACTCTTCTTTGGCTTATTTCTCTTTTGTTCTCTCATTCATCTGTCAATATTTTATACAAGTTTCACGCAATGCAACCATAAAAATTATCATAATTATATGGTGAGGTGAAAATATATTCATAATAAATTCACATATTCAAAAAACTAGTAAATTTTGCTGAACAAATTACCAGTTTTTTCAACAAATTGAAAGGAAGAGTGACTGTTATAGAACAAGTGTCTTTACAGGCATAATGAAATAAATGTGTGAACCTTGTCTGGATATAGGTTTGAACAAAGTAAATGGGAATATATTAATATGAACTGAGTATTAGGTGATATTAAGGAATTATTAATTTTGTTAGGTTTCTTAAGGGCTTGATGGTTATTGAGAAAGTTCTTATTGATTAAAAAAAATATTATAGATTTTATGGATGAAATGGAATACTGTCTTTGGTTTGTTTTAAAATACTCAAAATGGCGTTCACAGTAGTAGTAGCGTGAGTAGTGAATAGGTGAAACAGGATGTGAAAATGCAGAGTACATGAGGGCTCATTAAAGGATTGTGTCTGCTTTTGAATATGTTTGAATAGTTACATAATGAAAAGAGAAACAATGTTTTGATACTTTGTAACAAAAAATACATATTTATAAGTTAAAGGAAAGATGAAAAGTATACAGAAAAGTCCATACTGGTTATGCAGTTATGGATGTTCTTTTTGCTGATCTTACTTTCTAATATTTCTCCCCTAACATATATGATTAGAAAGCAATACAAATGTTTTATAAAAAGAAACTGTTAACTTGACCTCACAGTGCTAAGGTGAGGCCAGGGCCTTATCAAAGATCATAGAATTAAAGTGGGAACCTCCCTTATGGATCCAACATGCATTGATAGCAACATTGATAACAGAGGGAAACAGACCAAGCCGAGGGCATCATGATAACCATGGGGAAGAGTCTAAGCTCCTTGGTTAACCACTCTACCCCATTTATACAATCTCTGTCCCTTGCTAAAGTGTATACCTTCTGTTTTTGTACTTATTACAGAAGCTATATACAATTGACCTAGGTGGTTTTGAAAATCCGTTATAGTTCTCATAATCTGTAATTCCAAACTTTCATTATCTGTACTGATGCTTTTTTTCATAGATGATCACGCTAGTGATGATGATAATAGTCATATTTAATATTTCTGCATGTGTCTATTTCTAAATATTTAAATGTAAGTTACTTAATCCTTGCCTCAAAAATTGAGTTAGGCACTATTATTTTGCCAGTATTACAAATGAGGCAAAATCCCAAAGAGGTTAAATAATCTGCCTAAGGCCACACAACTGTTAAATGACAAATGATAATCCATTCTAAATTTTGTAAAGATAAACCTTCTTGGGAACTTATCAACTGCTATGCTTAAGCTTGGATTGAGTCTATGTGGATGTCAATGTAAAGTTTGCTTTAACTGATCTTTGTAAAATCAGGGATTTAATATTCATAAGTTCATCCAATATGTCAATATTCCCCCAAGTATTGTTTATAATACACCCCAAAGTCTGTTGATCTGATTACAAAAATCTATGGGATAAAAAGTATGAAATGAGCATTTTCTAAGTCCTTTCATATTTAACAAGATTAATATTATTTTAGACACAGTAACATACTTTTTTTCTTTAATATTTTATGCACATGATCTTGTCTGTAGACAAAATGAGCTATCCATCTCTGCCTTGGTAGTGTGGTGAGGTAGTAATATGACAGCTACAATAGTAATACAAAGGAAAAAAAAGTATTAAAATTCAGCTTTGATGTTGAAAATAAAATTGCAGGAAGATGAAAAGATTGACTTATTTCCTAGGTAGGATTATAGAGCTTGATCATAAACAGGCTAAAAGAGAAAGGACGAAGCGAAAAAGGGGAGGAGAAGCAGGTGGTCAGTTACGTGTTACAATCTCCTCTTTCCCTTCAGTGAAATTTTGGAGACAGGAAACATGTTCAGAGATTAAGGCGAACAGCAAGGCCAGCTTTCCCTTTGAGACTCTGGAAGGAGACTGTCCCAGGTTCTCTCCCACACTGCTTGTAGAAGCCATAGCGAAGTAAACTGGCCTCCTCTTCTCTTTACAAAGTTGTTTCTCATTCCACATTTTTATCTACTTCGAATTATACACACACATGCACACATGGGTTTTTAATCATTGTATATTATAAACTCTGGATATTTTTTATTTTAATCAATTGGCAGTACATTTTGGAGGCCTCTCCAAATCAACTGATACACATCTAACATTTTAAATATCAGTATAATATTGTATGGTATGGAATTATCACAATTTATTTAACCATTTTTGCCATTAAAATTAGTGTTGCTAAAAATAACCTAATGGAGCCCTGGTGGTGCAGCGGTTAAGAGCTTGGCTGCTCACCAAGAAGTCGGCAGTTCGGATCTCCTTGGAATCCCTATGGGGAGTTCTACTCTGTCCTATCGGGTCACTATGAGTCCAAATTGACTCAACAGCAACAAGTTTGTTTTCTTTTTTAATAAATAACCTGGTCCACTTATTAGTGCTTTTATTTCAGAGGCATTGCTTTCCCAGAATAGGAATTTGGTTAAGAAGATGTGTGTATTTTTCAATATTGTCGTATTTCTTTCCAAATGTGTTATAGCAGAATGCATTTTCTACAGCAGTTTATAAAGGTATATCTTTCCTCATGGTTCTTGACAGCTTTTCTCCACATTCCTGTATGTTGTCACTCCTCTTAGTTTTTGCCAATTTGAAAAGCAATATTTAAAATTTAATAATAAAGGCTTTGAAATAGTGGTATTGTTTTATTCAAAAATGATGAGGGATTACAAATACATAATTGAACAGGTAATAGAACCTGAGTAGCTAAGGATTCGGAATGCTGACTTCCCATGACTTAAAAATCAACAGCATCTAGGAACAAAATGGCTCAGGTATTTGTTGCCTGAATATCTACCTCGGTCAGATAACTTTTTCTCTTTCCATTGCACATCCTTGATGATTCATTGATTTGGGAGGGTAGAAATCCATCACATGCTCATCCCCATGACCTCTGTTCATTATCTTTGAGTATCATCTCTCTTTTGCTTTTCTGCAAATTGTTTTGGTTTGGACATTAACAGAAATAGAAATGAGAGGGAAAATTGTCATCCAAAGTCAGCTTTCCTCTACTGCTCCCCATCTGGTTTCTCTTTCTTGCTTTGTCTCATTTTTATTAAATTGTTTCATCACAATAAAGGTGCAATTATGTTTGTTTTTGCCTGTATTATTTAATGTAAATTGTACAGCTCATTTTATAGTTGTATAGAAGTTCCTCCAATAGCACATTATATTTTGATATTTAGTTGCATACATTTATAAACTTTTCAATTCTTTTTTTATATGTAAAAGGAAAAAGATTAGTTATGAAATTTATGTTAAATATTAAAACCAAAAAAAAGAAAACTATAATTGTACCTTTATTGGGGAGCAGCAGAGCCCTGGTGGGACAGTGGTTAAGAGTTTGGCTGCTAACCAAAAGATCAGCAGTTTGAATCCACCAGTCACTCCTTGGAAGTCCTATAGGGCAGTTCTGCTCTGTCCTATAGGGTCACTATGAATCGGAATCAACTCAACAGCAATGTTTTGTGTTTTTTTTTCTATACTATAATTCAAAGGTGGTTGTTTAATTAATAGAACTAGAAAACTATCAATATTTTGAGTAGAAGCAGTGTTTTTAACACTATGCATCTTTCATCAAAATAAAAAATATCTGTATGTGATGATAGAAAAAGCATCAGAGAAAAAACGAACTGACATCGCCTAAGATTTTTGGGTGGGTATTAACTTTCTAATCTTTTAAGCACATAGAGGAAGCACAAAGGCAAACATTAGAATATTCACATACATAAAATAAATTTGAATACGCTTAAAATAAAAAATCACTACTCTTTACATTTTCAATTTTTTTAAAGGAAAAGTGGGGTTGATAAGTTAACTTAATTTGTTAACTACAAAATATAGCTCTTTCTCCCCTTTAATAACAACTTGTCCCATAAAACATGGTTCTTGTAGAAATTACATTTATAATCAGAAAAGAATGTAGATTATTTATAAAATTAACCACTCAGAACTCGAAATTTGAAATTCTTATCAACGGACAGAATCAGGACTGTATGTAGATATGTATATACATGTTGTTATTGTTAGGTGCCATCCAGTCGGTTCCGATTCATAGCAACCCTATGTACAACAGAACAAAATACTGCCTGATCCTGTGCCATCCCCACAATCGTTATTATGCTTAAGCCCATTGTTGCAACCACTGTGTCAATCTATCTCATTGAGGGTCTTCCTCTTTTTCCCTGACACTCTACTTTACCAAGCATGATGTCCTTCTCTAGGGACTGATCCCTCCTGACAACATGTCCAAAGTATGTGAGACATAGTCTCCCCATTCTTGCTTCCAGGGAGCATTCTGGTCATACTTCTTCCAGGACAGATTTGTTCATTCTTTTGGCAGTCCATGGTATATTTAATATTCTACATCAACATCACGATGCAAAGGTGTCAGTTCTTCTTTGGTCTTCCTTATTTACCATCCAGCTTTCACATGCATATGAGGCAATTGAAAACACCATGGCTTGTGTCAGGAGCACTTTAGTCTTCAAGGTGACATCTTTGCTTTTCAACACTTCAAAGAGGTCTTTTGCAGCAGATTTGACCAGTGCAATGTGTCTTCTGATTTCTTGACTGCTGCTTCTATGAGTGTTGAGTGTGGATCCAAGTAAAATGAAATCCTTGACAACTTCAATTGTTTCTCCGTTTATCATGATGTTGTTTATTGGTCCAATTGTGAGGATTTCTGTTTTCTTTATTTTGAGGTGTAATCCATACTGAAGGCTGTGATCTTTGATCTTCATCAGTAAGTGCTTCAAGTCGTCTTCACTTTCAGCAAGCAAGGTTGTGTCATCCGCATAATGCAAGTTGTTAATTGGTCTTCCTCCAATCCTGATGCCCCATTCTTCTTCATATAGTCCAGCTTCTCGGATTATTTGCTAAGCATACAGATTGAGTAGATATGGTGAAGGGATACAACGATGATGCATACCTTTCCTGACTCTAAACCATGCAGTATCCCCTTGTTCTGTTTGAATGACGGCCTCTTGATCTATGTACAGATTCCTCATGAGCACAGTTAAGTGTTCTGGAATTCCCATTCTTCACAATGTTATCCATAATTTGTTATGATCCACACAATCGAATGCCTTTGCATAGTCAATAAAACACAGGTAAACATCTTTCTGGTATTCTATGTTTTCAGCCAGGATCCATCTGACATCAGGAACGATATCCCTGGTTCCACATCCTCTTCTGAATCCAGCCTGAACTTCTGGCAGTTCCCTGTCCACTGCTGCAGTCACTTTTGGATGCAGCAAAATTTTACTTGCATGTGATATTAATGATATTGTTCAATAATTTCCACATTCTGTTAGATCACCGTTCTTAGGAATAGGCATAAATATGGATCTCTTCCAGTCGGTTGACCAGGTAGCTGTCTTCCGGACTTCTAGGCATAGATGAGTGAGCACTTCCAGCGTTGCATCCATTTGTTGAAACATCTCAGTTGATATTCCGTCAATTCCTGGAGTCTTGTTTTTCGCCAATGCCTTCAGTGTAGCTTGGACTTTTTCCTTCAGTACCATCGGTTCCTGATCGTATGGTACCTCCTGAAATGGTTGAATGTCGACCAATTCTTTTTGGTATAATGACTCTGTATTCCTTCCATCTTCTTTTGATGCTTCCTGCATCGTTTAATATTTTCCCCGTATTACTAGAGAGTGTAGGGACTTCAATGGCAAAGTTAGCAAAAATCAGATGTTAGATCTATTGATTACGGTCATTTTCTTATGTTCAGCTTTCAAAACAGTACCTAAAATTTTCCAGGTTCTTCAGGATTTTCCTGAGTATTCTTCCGGAGAGCCACCCAAACACAGATTTGCAAATGTTTTAATATTAGATGAAAGATTTTGTTGTTGTTATGTGCCATCAAGTTGATTCTGACTTGTAGTGACCCCATTTGCATCCCTCTAATCATGAAATGGAGCCCTGGTAGTGCAGTGGTTAAGTGATACGGCTGGTAACCAAAAAGTCAGCAGTTCAAATCTACCAGCTGCTCCTTGGAAACCCCATGGGGCAGTTCTACTCTGTCCTATAGGGTCTCCGTGAGTTGTACTCAAGGGCAACAGGTTTTTGTTAAAGCTCAGATGAGGACTTCTTTAGTCACTGTGGTTCTTAATTAGAATAATTATTGTTTGTTAACTGAGCATTGAGGAGGATAAGGCTTGGCGCTTTTTTTTGGCTGTTAGTGTTTGAACCCTTAAAGGTGTAAGTACCTTGTCACAAAGTAAGCACAGTTCTAAAATAAAAACAGAGAAATGTGTATCTACAAGAATATCCATTGTTACATCACATATAATAAGGAAAATTAGAAAGAACTTTCATATCTGAGAATAGACAGTTGGTTGAATATATTAGCGTATATTCATACAATGTTGTTGTTCTTTGCTGTTGAGTTGATTCTGACTCATTGCGACCCCAGGTGTTACAAAGTAGAACTGCTCCATAGGACTTTCTTGGCGGTAATCTTAATAGAAGCAGATCGCCAGGCCTTCTCTTCAAGGGTATCACTGGTGGATTTGACCCACAACCTGTATATTAGCAGCCTAGTGCATACTATTTGTACTACCTGGGGACCTTATTGGTACAATTTGGTTGTCGTCGTTATTGCTGCCGTCCAGTCAGTTCCGATTCATGGCGACCCCACGTGTACAGAGTAGGGCTTCAAGGCTGTGACCTTTTGGAAGCAGATCTTCAGGCCTGTGTTTTGAGACTCCTCTGGGTGGGTTCGAACCACCTTCCTTTCAGCTAGGAGTCAAGGATGTAACCGTTTGAGCCACCCAGAGACGCCTTATTCATATAATAGTTTAAAAAAACAAAACAAAAAAAACTCCAAACTAGTTGCCATCTAGTTTCGATTCAAATTCATGGTGACCCTCATAGTATGTATTAGTTGAAAATAATATTGCAGAAGAAAGTTTAATAATCTGAAAAATGTGTGTTACAGTATTTCATAAAGTGATTATGAAATTACTGATTTGTGTATATATGTTTTATACATATATATTTCATATAGATGTGTTAAGAGTATAAGATTTTATTATATATTTTCCATGCGTATTTTTCCAATACAAAATACATAAATGTATACACAAATATGAAGTAATTGGTGGCAACTTAACCTTTTTTTCACTCCTGGGGTTCACCTATTTATTTGGTAACTGTGAGTTGTTCATTAAGTACTTGGTCACTGCTGAAGAAAGATGCACAGCAACTCAAATTTATTTTACTATATATTTTTTATTACCAGCTGCCTATGAGACCCCGTTCTTCTCAAGAAGCCTACTCCATTTCTCTCTTCACACTATTTTCCACTTCTAAGTGATCTGTTAGGAGCCTCAACTTACTGTGTTATTAAGATGAACTGGCTTTATTTTTCTCTTTCACTGGTTTCAGTAAATTGAATTGCCCTTTCTATTTTGGGGCAAAGCTCAAAATTTTAAATCATTTGTGTTCATGAAACTGAGTCCAGGTGAGTATTAAACTTTAATTATATAACTGATTAACCTGATAATCTTAAAACAGAGTCCTCTCCCTCAATGCAGACTAGACTTCTGGTTCAAGGCACTTTAGAATGGAAGGTGGGGGGAGACACTCTTGAACTATCTGTTGCTTCCCTCTCCTTTGACATGTGTACATGTCTACCTAACTAGATGAGGTTTAGCCTCTTCTTATTCATAGTTACTGTTTCTCTGGATAACATGATTGGCTGCTGGTGTCCTCTGTGTGGCAGACATCCAAATGCTGATGTTCCTGTATAGGGTGGACCTATGTCCTGGTTTGCATGCTATAGTCTAAAGTTATATCTGTTGCTCCTGGGTGGTGCAAACAGTTAACGTGCTTACTGTTAACCAAAAGGTTATTGGTTCCAGTCCACCCAGAGATTCCTTGGAAGAAAGGCCTGGTGATCTTTTTCCAAAAAAATCAGCTATTTAATAGTGCCTAGGGTTGCTCTGAGTCAGAATTGACTCGATGGCAATGGGGTTTTTTTGGTTTGGGGTCTTAAAAGCTTCCAAGGGAAAACCAAAAGTCACATACAGAGGAGAAACAATAAGACTAAGCTCAGATTATTTGGCAGAAACCATGCAGGCAAGAAGGCAATGGGATGACGTATATAAAACCTTGAAAGAAAAAAAACTGCCAGCCAAGAATAATATATCCTGCAAAACTCTTGTTCAAATATGATGGTGAAATTAGGTCATTTCCAGATAAACAGAAATTAAGAGACTATGTAAAAACCAAACCAAACTTAACAAGAATTATTAAAGGGAGTCCTTTGATCTGAGGACAAACAGCATCAGACCACAAGCTGAATCTAGGACACAGGATTGTACCAGCCAGATACCAAACTAGGAAATGAACTCTCAAGGACTATCCAAAACCAAAAGATTTATAACAGGGAACCAGAGAGGTTAATCTGTAAATGACAACAGCATCAGAACAATAAAAGAGGGAATAAACGGTGTAGGTATAGAACCTTCTAATGGAGAGGAAGGCAAGGCGATACCAAGTAATAAAAAACTGGTTCAAACCTAGGAAGAAAAGGGTAAATTTCAAGGTAACCACAAATAAAGTTAACAAACCTACTCATCAAAATAAAGAAGAAAAACATAAAAACAAAACCTACAAAAACAAAAGAAATGAAAAAAAAATCCACAAAAGGAAGGAATTCAGCACAGGAGAGGAAGAGGAACAAAGAAAACATCAGCATTACAAGTCAGACAAAGGTCTAATCTCTAAAATCTACAAAAAAATCCAACACCTCTACAACAAAAAGACAAATAATCCTATTAAAAAATGGGCAAAGGAAATGAACAGGCACTTCACCAAAGAAGATATTCAAGCAGCC
>NW_004444028.1:234295-263075 GCF_000243295.1 Trichechus manatus latirostris | reverse complement strand
AAAAAAAAAAAAAAAAGAAATTATAGAAGCATATACCCTTAGTATAGCCTACAGATGCAGTTAATGATGTGTCCTGTGGTGATGCGGGCAAAGACCTATGTGCAAAGATGTTCATCGCCCAAATGTTTGTAAGAGCAAAAGACTGTCAACAACCGAAATGCAAATACTCATCATTAGCAGATCAGTTAAATAACTCATATGACTGTAAGTCACAAATGGGAATGTGATATCTCCCTGTATGCTGATAATGGAAAGACCCCCAAGCTGGAGTGTTCCATGAAAAAAACAAGGCATAGGAAACTGTTCAAGACATGCTCCCATATGTGTATTATAAAAAATATGTATTTAAATATATGCTTCTATATCCATAGAAAACGTCTAGAAATTAACAAAAGTAACTGTTACCTGTTGTCCCTGGAAAGCAGGTCTGGAGGTCTGAGGAATGAGAGAGACGTCATATTCATTGTATATCCATCACTGCTAATTGTTCACCATATGACTGCACTTAATTTTTCAATTAAAAACTTGCTAATATGGAAGAAACAAAAGCTTCCAAGCAGCCATCCCAGGCAAAATAATTGGTTTGTATTTGCCTGGAGTCACAGAAGAAGAAGGAGAATCAGGAATAGGCAGAGGATATGGAATGTGTGGATAATTACCTCCATGAACAACTGCCTCCTTTGCCATGAGACCAGAAGAACGGGATGGTGCCCAGCTACCGTTACTGAACATTTTGATCAAAGATTCTATATAAGAATCCTGATCAAAGTGGGGGGGTGGGTTGCAGAACAGAATTTCAAATTTTCATAGATTCCAGATTTGCTGGAGCCCTGGAGGCTGGATGAACCCCTGAAACTGTTGCTCTGAGATAGTCGTTAAAACATAAACCAAAAATATCCCCTGAAGTCTTCTTAAAACCAAGCAATAGTTTAGCTTAACTAGTAAAAAATGTCTGCCTTGTACATTATACTCTTTTAAGAACTATCTACATGGAATCAAAGTGACAACAGCAACTCTAAAGATTAGATAGGAAGATGAGGGGGCAGTGAGTTTATGTTAATGGAGGAGAAACTACTCAAAACGAGGTTGAGAATATAATCAATGTCACTGAATTATACATGTAGAAATGGTTGAATTGGTGTATGTTCGTTGTGTATATTCTCAATAATAACAACAAAAACCTATGGAGCACAATTCTAGTCTGACACACGTGGTCACAATGAGCTGGAATCGACTCGACGGCCACAGGTTTGGGTTTGGGGATTGTCACCATGTTTCTTCCAGTTTAGCATTTGTAGCTTTAACAAATATCACAGTTTAGACAGTAAGTTGTGTGATAACCCACCTCATGAGATACATTTTTGGGGTCTGTCTAGAGTACTGAGAGATTTCTACACAGCTCTTCCTTGACCACTTCTAACAGCCACCCCTCCCCACAGCTTCAGCTCATACCGCCAGATGTTCACCCTAGAGTTTCATGCTGCTCAGGTCCGTTGCCTGAGAGACGGGTGGAATAAAATTAAGAAATCCCAAACCCAGCAACTCTTGTAGTGCGTGCTTAACCACAGGAATCCCTAACCTTGAAAAATGTTGAGATTCCAGGTTGCATTTCTTCTTCCTCTTTCGCAGCCTTGCCGTACAGGGTCCTGCTGCTGCAGCCTGTGTCTGTCTGAACGGTGCTTTCCATTCCTGCAGTCATGCCCAGTCTTCACAGATAATCTCGTGGATCCTTCCATTTAGCTCCAAGGGGAAAATCTCCTCAACCTTCTTTCCCTAATGGGGAAGGGGATGGAATGGGATCTCTTCTCATGGTATCGTGCAAAAAGATGATGGCCATTACCATATACTCCCCCTGTTGTTGTTAGCGGCCGTCATTCGGTTCCGGACTCATGGTGACCCCATGCATAATGGAACAAAATGCTGTCCTGTACCGTCCCTGTGATAGCTGCAGACTGGACAGTTGTGATCCATGGGGTTTTCATTGGCTGATTTTAGGAAGTAGATTTCCAGGCTTTTCTTCCTATACTGTCCCTACTTCTTATGTTATATGTGTAGTACACTTAAGATCTTCAAATAAATATCAGAATGGCATGTTTTAAAAAAAAATCTAGGATTTTGAAATAAAAACAGGTAGAGTTAAACCAAGAATAGCTGATCATTTTCACTACCAACCTGACTCTCTGTCTTGAGGGATATGAGAGTATTTTAAGAGAAATCTAGAAAAGTTGGGCCCCTTCACTAATTAGTGTTCTAATATTAGTGGAAATAGGCATGAAAGATGATGAACATATTGATTTATTATAAAGATGCTAATGACATGTCTAACTTATTGTTTTAACCTCTTTGGATTCTATATGTGTCACCTACCTTCTATCATTGGTAGAACATTCATCTTATTGTAAAGAAATTTCCACTGGATTCCAATAATAGAATCTTTATTTTATGAAAACCTGTCTTGTAGCCCACTGGGCCCATTACCATTCCCAGAATGGGTCACACACTTTGCCCTGTTGAGCTTTGCTTCTTTTTTTCCCCCTACCTCTACCACTACTTGTAGCAATTCTAACTTTATATTCAGTGACTATCTCTGACATCCCATCTTCAAAAAATCCCTTCCTATGTTTCCTCCTCTCATCCCACTCACCAAATGGTAAGCTCTTTCAAGACATGGGCCATAGTCCTTAGAGCATAAAATTGCACTTTGAGCACAATAGAAAAACAGCATTTATTGGATTGAATCAGTAGAGAGTTGTACAACAGATTTAAAATTGTTGTACTTTATGAAGTATGAAGCTTTTCACTCTAGAAATAAATTGAAATAGATTTTCACTCTAAGTGTGGAGGTTGATGGTTAACATTAACATGGTTCTTAAATATTAGAAGATTATCTCACAAACACATGACATACACAGGGCAAACATTGTTATCTCCATTTTACAGGTGGATACACTGAGGCTGAGGAAGGTGAAATTAATTTCTGAAGTCAGACAGCAAACTCTTTTAGCTACAAAATTCTTTCATTGTCTAGAATATCACTGCAGCGTAGCAAAGGGGAAGTATGAATCTTTGTCAGTATTCTGATCTACTGACACAAATCCTAATAATCACCACAGATCATTTAATAATGATCTCCTAGAAGCCCATGTTCAAGATCATTGAAAAGATATTATTTATGTTAATCAGAGGACTGTTCTGGACCTCAAGCCCCATTTACTTCCATCATTGCTAACAGGATGGTTCACAAGAAACATAATTCCTCTTCTATCATTTCCCCAGAAAGCAGCATATTCGTTAGACAGTTCATCAAAGAAGAAATACCTATGGCCAATAAGCACATGAAAAGATGCCAATGTCATTAGTGATTAAGGAAATGGAACTCAAAACCGCAATGATATATCACTTCACCCTCCCTAAGATGACTATGGAAACCCTGGTGGTGTAGTGGTTAAGTGCTATGGCTGTTAACCAAAAGGTTGGCAGTTTGAATCCACCAGGCACTCCTTGGAAACTCTATGGGGCAGTTCTACTCTGTCCTATAGGGTCTGTGAGTAGGAATCGACTCGATTGCAATTGGTCAATGGGTTAAGATGACTATGATCAAAAAAAATGGAAAACAACAGGTGTTGACGAGGATGTAGATACATTGGAACCCTCATCCATTGCTAGTGGGACTGTAAAATGGTACAGCTCCTGTGGAGAACAGTTTGGATGTTCCTCAAAAAGTTAATCATAAAAATACCATATGATCCAGCAATTCCACTCTTAGGTATATACCCAAAAGAGTTGAAAGCAGGAACACAAACAGATATATGCACACCAATGTTCATTGCAGCACTATTCACAATAACCAAAAAATGGAAGCAATCTAAATGTCCATCCTGTTGATGGATGGTGAATGAATAAACAAAATGTAGTACATAAATTCAATGGAATACTACTCAGCCATAAAGAGAAATGAAATCCTGATACACACTACAGCATGGATGAACCTTGAAACATAATGCTGAGTGAAATAAGTCAATCACAAAGGGACAATATTGTATGATCCTACTATATAAAATAACTAGAATAGGCAAATGTATAGAGACCAGAGTGTATCAGTGGTTACCGGGGTGGGGGTGGGAGTAGGGGGAGGGAGTCATTTCTAAGGGACACTGAGCTTTTGGTGATGAAAAAATTGAAAATAGTGGTGATGGTTGCACAACATGATGAAACTAATTAAAATCACTGAATTGTCCATATAAAAAATGTTGGAACGGCAAATTTTGTTACGTATATACTTACCACAATAAAAATAACGAAACAAACAAAAAAACAACTAAATGCAGAAATTTGGAGCTAGGAGAATAGAACAGTGTAGGTGGAATATTCGTGGTCATTAAAAGCAAAGGTAAAGAGCTAGATGGTGCCCAGCTACCACTAGCAACCATTCTGACTGGGACACAATAGAAGGTCCCAGTTAGCATGGGAGAAAAATATAGAACAAAACTCAAATTCATAAAAAAGACTAGACTTACTGGACTGATAGAGACTAGAGGAATCCCCGAGACCATCACCCTAAGATCCCCTTTAAACGTGGAGTGAAGCCACTCCTGGAGGTCACCTTTCAGCCAAATAATAGATCAGCCTATAAAATAAACAATAACACCCAAGAGGAATGTGCTCCTTTAAACAATCAACTATATGAGACTAAAACTGTCAAAATTTACTGAAAAACAAAGACGAGAAGGCAAGCAGGGGCAGGGAAACTGGATGGATGGGGCAGGTGGGGTGGAAGTGGGGAGAGTGCTGACACATTGCTGGGATTGTAAACCAATTCAGGGGACAATTTGTGTATGGATTGTTGCATGGGAGTCTGATTTGCTGTGTAAAGTTTAACCTAAAACACAATAAAATATTCAAAAAAAAAAAAAAGCAGAGGGAGAAAAGGTTAAATCTCTAGCAATATGGGGATCTCGCTCTCAAAGAAGCCTGAGGTTCCTGGGTGCACGCACAGCTCAACTGCTGTGTGAGACCATGGGCTGCATTGTGCAGGTGCCACTTGAAGGCTCCACCCAGATCGACTCCTTTGTGGGCCAGAGATTGAAGAAGAACGACTCCGTGGCTCCTGTGAGGTAGTAAATCCGAGGAGAACAATGTGAAAGGAGGGTGTGTTTTGGCCCTTGGCTTGATTGTAGAGAGGGGTTCTTCTGACTTCTCATTGCGGTCACTATGAGCTACTCCTGCTGTCAGCTTCACGGAAACTGGAGGACCCTGAAGGAACAATACTTCAGAAAATTCCTGCGAAAGGATCTGACGTCTCTGGACCTAACCCCAGAGGGGCCAGCCACTTGATATTACAGACTGTTTTGAAACAAATTACCTGGAAACACTCTTTCTAGGCCTTATTATTTCAGGTTACCAACCTGGCAGAGCAGTGAGGAAAAACAGTTGCTGTGTCCCTGGAAAGGTATCATTTCACCCGGGGTGTCCAAAGTGAAAGGGTAGAATGCTCATGGTGTGTTAGAATGGATGGGATTAGCATTGTAAATATGTTTTTTTTCCCCCAACTATTTTGTGTTCCTTTAGAGGTATACCTAAAGTAATTGACAAGAAAGTCCTTATTGGAACAGGCATGACATCTGTTTCCTGGAGAAAGGGAGGAATTGCTGGATGGTGCGGATGGTTAAGTGCTGGACTACTAACCAAAAGACTGGTGGTTCGAACCCATCCAGAGGCACCTAGGAAGAAAGGCTTGGCAATCTGCTTCTGAAAAGTCACAACCTTGAACACCCTGTAGAGCAGTTCTACTCTGCACACATGGGATCACCATGAGTCAAAGTCAACTCAACGGAAACTGGTTTGGTTTAGTAGACAGGGAAGAGGAGAGAGACTTTCACAAACATTGTTTATAAACTACTATTTTAGGCCTTTATTATAGCAATAGTAATCGAGAAAGAGAAATTTATTTCATTTTTCACTTATCTGATTTTTTTTCATTTAAGAAGCATGTTCATATTTTTGACCATGTAGTCCACTCTTTCCTTCCTACTGTCCCCATCCCAAATTTCCTCAATAGTTTTAACTTTATACACTGCTCTCGTTTGAAATGATAGAGGATGAAGTAGGTTTCTTCAGAGCAATGCTTTTTAGCAATGATGAAATTAAGAAAGGCTCGTGACCCATTTAACGCTGAGAGTCTATAAACTTGGAATGAAGATACCTACCTCATTTTAATAAGACTTTTCCAATAATGTGTACTGAGTACATCCATATGCAAAGTCATTTAGAGTAAATGAAGTTTAGGTGTATACTTCTCCAAGAAAAAACACCAAAATATCCTTGTAAGGAAACTAAACAAAATTGAATTCAGGTTACCCATGACTGGAAACAGGAGATTCTCCATGTACACATGGGTTACAGGCCTGATATGCAAGTTCCACACTATTTTCTTTTCATATGAATCTTCTCCTTAGGAATGATCTATTATGATCTATATAGCAGCCTCAGGAAACACTAGCTATCAACTTTCATATGCAGACACCCCCAATCTTTTCGTATTTCCCATGGTGTAATTGAGACCAAACCTAAAAAAATGCATTGCCGTCGAATCAATTCTGACTCATAGTGACCCTATAGGACAGAGTTGAGCTGCCGCATCGGGTTTCCAAGGAGCAGCTGATGGATTTGAACTGCCGACCTTTTGGTTAGCAGCTGAGCTCTTAACCATTGCACCACCAGGGCTCCAACTGGAGACCAAGGCCTTACTGATTTTTTAATGATTGCAAACAGGACAAGCATGTGAGAAAACTATAGACTATGTTATGAGATACGGCATGTTCTTCAAACTCACAGAGTGTGTCCTATTATGGTTCCTGTTACACTTCTATGTGGTGATTATTATCTGAACACCATTCAAGAATCAGTTCCTAATCGTCAACCTTCTTTGAAATGCCAATCCGGTATTCTGACATTACTTCAGCACCTAGATGCAGCCACATCTGAAGCCGTATATACATGGATTCAATTATGTGACTCAATAATTCCCTCATTGTGATTAAGCATGTTTAAATTATGTTTGTGTGAGTTTTAAGACATAATTAATCATTGTACCCTCTGCAGAGCCTGATATAGGCTAGATTTGTTGAATAAGGGCCTCAAATATTATCCAGATAACTATTTTATACATTTGGAAATTGAAGTATACATTTTTTCTGTGATATAAAATATATGGCAGAAATTGGTAAAGAAAGCTTTTTCTTAGCCTGTTTCTCCATTCACTGAAAAATGTTTTCAAAAGAAGGGCAAAAAAATATGATTAAATAAGTTTTTATCATTTATTATTTATTAACCATAAATTCATTACAAAATTTACTCTCACATATAATTAGAAATATTTTAAATCACAAAAAATCATAACCATTTAAAATATTAAGTGTTAAATTATATTTTACATTTGTAGAATATCTTACATAAGGAATTATAACTGGATGTCTGGTTATGTTCATATAGCAAAAAATGTAGATAAAAAATCAGAAAAATATGTTAAGAAATACACTTACACTATAAAATTGTAGCTTGTGAAAACCATTCTATTCGGTTTCATGAGAAATAAAGAAAAAAAATTCCATCTAATATTTACCTTGTGTGAGTCTTTTGGTAAAGGACAACAAGTGTATACTTTATATCTCAACTTTACAGGCAAGAAGTAATACTTATAAAAAGAATCAGCACTGGATATGTTAACTTTATACTTTCCTCTGTCCCGTGATGTATATACCAATTGTTGAATCCATTTCGTTACAGTTGTTTTCTTATTTCAGTTTTCTTGAATTAGGTCAAATAGAACAATTATTTCCATTCATTCACATTGTTTGTTTTCTTCAAATTTTTCAAAATTATCACTTTCATCACTACCATCTTAAATAACCCCACTCGTGAAATAACATCTGCATGGGGAAGGTTTTACACTTGTCCTTATATGCCTGATACTAGTAAGATATGTGTAGGATATCTTTTCACAGGATCAGAGGACATCAGAAATGTCATCGAATTTTAAAAATTGATCATGGATTTTAATTTCTAAGTGTGGTTAGGTAAGAGAGTGCTGGACCCGCAAGGCACCTGACTTTTTTCGGTCCTTTAACATCTGAAAGCCCCGTTAATGGATCCTGGTAAGGGAAAGAACCATTAAATCCTAAATGCTGAAGTTATTCGTATGGCCATATACACAATACAAAAGAGGCGCCAATAACCAAGTTATGGTTAAAACTTAGCAGAAAAAAACAATCTATTATTAGAAAGTGTTGTATACAATAAAAATATTCATCACAATCACTAATGTATTTAGTCTGTATTTTCCACTTTATCACAGTAAAATATTAACTGTGGTATACTGAAGGGACATGGTAAAACCATAAAAGTTAGAACATACTCAGGTCAGAGAAATTTACAGTTTCTAAAACATCAGCAAAAGAATTTTCCATAGGTAATCCAAGTGAATACCAAATATCTGTAGACACAATTGTAAGAACATGGTAATTTTCTTCCATGTTACTATTCATGAGATAGGCCAGAGCAAGTTATCATAATTTACCACAAATGTGCTGCAATCTCTTTAAGCCGAGCTGAGACAAAGTTTCATTTAAAAGTTATCAAAAGCTATGACATTTTATGTGGCTTTGCTTTATGTACCAAATGCACTGTGCTAAACCTGAGTGTTTCCTTATGATACGTAACACATAGTAAAACAAAAAAACAAACAACAAAAAAAACCCATTGCCATAGAGTCAATTCCGCCTCATAGCAGCGCTATAGGACAGAGTAGAACGGCCCCATAGGGTTTCCAAGGAGTGGCTGGTGGTTTTGAACTGCTGCCTTTCGGTTAGCAGCTGTATCTGTTAACCACTGCACCACCAGGGCTCCAACACATGGTAAGGTGCCTAAAAAATGCAAAGTAAACATTTGTAGGCAGATCAACTTTATTTTACAGATTGATCATTTAGACTTTCAAAATAGTTGTTGCTTTCTTGCTTCCTAGTGTATTTAAGTACAACCAATTATTATTTTTAAACGCGTCATTTAAAAAGGAGATATATTTCACCCACCAGGAGCACAGATGCTGAAATGCAAAATGCACTTTAAAAAATATATATGTATATATAGAACATGTTCTGTCTCTTTCTAAGTCTTGGAAATGCTCCCTAGAATATTAATAGCTTGGATGCTCCTTTATGGATTATAAAAAAACATAAGTGCTAATAAAAACTGATAAAATAGATTATTTGCTCAAATCATCAAAATAAAGCGAAAGCTAAACACCAACAATGAAATACATGCCTTTGTTACAAATCATTCTAAATGGCACACCATGTTCTCAGGTGTTGATTGTACAAGGTGACTTATTGACTTATTTAAAGACGGGGAAAACAGAGAGGGGTTCAGCATGGTGCCTTCTCTCATTAACTGAAATTTGACCCAGTAAATACAGGCAAACAAATTATTCTGGGAGGGATAGGGAGTTTGGGGGATGGGAAAGAAGGAGCACTCAGAATATATATATATATATATTTTTTTTTTTAGGTTAAAAGAGAGAAATCCTTGATGTCAATATTTGTATTGACTCCGCGCACACCTACATAAAAACGAATGTCTCTGTTTTTCAGGTGCACATTACTCTCTGAGTTAACCTGCAATAAAAATTGATGTCAGAAAAAAGAATATGGTGATCAGAGCAATGATCACTAGTGTTAACTGCAAATGGCTCACATTTTGTCTTTTTAAATTGTATATAAATTTCACCCACCGTAATAACTGGAGTGCCCATTAAAACTAAAATGGATAATGACCTGGAATGGCAGTGTTGGAGAAATGTTAGTGGGACCTAACTCCAATTCTGAGAATGTTAGTAATTATCTAGTCAACCTCCGTATTCTGCAGCTGGGAAAACTGGACCTTCACAACAGGGAAGTGACTTTCTGAAGGCCACAACAGATGAGTGACTAGACTCTCAGTGCCAAGAGAAGGGTCACAGTGTCTAACTTGCTCACAGCTTAGCGCAGTGCCTGGCACGTAGTAGGTGTTCTACAAATATTTTGAGTAGATAGATGAATAAAAGAATAAATACATGAATGACTAACTGAATGAGGGGGACAATGGTGGAGCTAGTCTAAACCCCAGTTTTCACGTACAGGAGATTGTCAGCTCTGAGTAGTTTAGAATGATGATTTTTTCTGTTACCACAAGACTCTCAAAAATGTTTTTGCTTGAGCCACGTTGGCTGAAGAGACAATGCCAGGTGCCTACAGAAGCTGGTATACCCTGGACCATTCTGCAGTGATTGTAATTCTCTTTAATTTATCAGTGGTACTGCTCATCAGTAGAATTGCAACTGTTTTGAAGGACTGTTCTTCTCCAACCCCACCATGGGACATTCAACTTTCTGAACTGCCCTGCACACGTTATTCCCATCCACATTATGTCTGCTTGTCTCTACCCCACCTCCAAATATTAGAAGTCTCAAAAACAGGTACTTGAAGTGGTAAATGGGGTCATTCTTACACAGGAGTTCTCAGAAACGGAGAGGAGCAGAGGAGAGAGAAATGTGAATGGTGAAGGCTGTACACATTTAAACTGCTTGACCAAAGAAGAAAAGCTGTTAGACTGTAACTGGAACAGTATATCTAGGTCTCAAAGAAATATAGAAGCAATTGGAAAATACCTTTTCAAGTACAGGACAAAGGGAGGAAGTCAACAGCAGGTGTTGGTGTGTAAACAAGTCCAATTTAGGTGAAAGAAGAGTAGGCATGTTTCATTATGGATTCTCGGAAGCCGTTCCCTGCAGATTTAAGTGGGTAAATTCAGAGTGACATTTAAAGTGTCAGGAGACAGTCTGGGCAATCGTTTCCATGTTCTATACAGTCAAGTTCAAGGGTAAGAGAGTTCTTTGTAAACAAAGTTCATGGCAGTGCTTTGTGGTAGAAGAGGGGTCACTAAGACTGCTTAGGGACCCAGGTAAACTTCCAGCCTCCCTCCTCATCTCGACGCACAAAGGCTTGTCCCTGGTGGAAGGAATGTGTTTTCACATTGCAGTGGGGGCTCAGGGATGTGGAAAAGGCCATCTCTGTCTTGTTGGGTGACACATTAGCTGTATAATAAGGAAGGGTTTGCAACTCGCCAGGAGGATTCGGAAGTTGAGAAAGGAAGTGAAGGTCTTCCCTGTGGCTGGCAGTGCTCTGTAAGGGGGTTGCTCTGTCACCTCCGTAGTTAATTGGCAGATCCTCCCGGGGGGCATTTGCGTAGTCAACTGTGTTATCTGGAAACTGGTGAAATGTGCTGAAGATTCTTGTCGGAGGGGAGGAGAGGGCACTGTAGTTAGCTGATAAGGTGTCATCAATGGTGTTGAGGTCTTTTAACCCAAGTGTTTGAAGGACCCAGGGGTCCACAGGGGGCCCAGGTTGTTCTTCACAAGCAGCAAATTCACTAGAGAGGTTTCTCTTGGCATTTTTGGGATGGGGAATCTCAAGAGAACAGGATCTCTGTTTTTTGGGTTTCCTCTTCCCACTTCTGAATTTCCCACATGCTTTGGAGAACTCATCCGATGACAGTAATTTCTGGGGAATTAATATTGAAAATACACATAGTCAGACACTCAGCCAAGATCATTTTACTCTTGTCTAATTATACCTCCTAAAAATATTTATTTCCACCAGTTGCCATCAGTGGACTCTGATTCATATGTTGCAGAGTAGAACCGCGCTCCGTAGGATTTTCAGGGCTGCTGCCTTTTGGAAGCAGATCGCCAGGCCTTTCTTCCGAGGCACCTCTGAATGGGTTTGAACTGGTAACATTTTAGTTAGTAGTGGAGCACTTAACCATTTGCGCTACCCAGGACTCCGAAAAATATTTACTAGAGACTTAACTTCTTTAGAAAAATTGATTACATTTCTAATTTTTCTCATTGACTACACATGCACACACATATGTAAAAAAAGTGTGTATATATATAGATATGTATATATGTATGTACAGAGCCCTGATGGTGCAGTGGTTAAGAGCTCAGCTGCTAGCCAAAAGGTCAGCAATTCAAATCCACCAGCTGCTCCTTGGAAACCCTGTGAGGGTAGTTCTACTCTGTCCTATAGGGTCTCCATGAGTTGGGGTTGACTCGACGGCAGTGAGTTTGGTTTGGAAAATATATATTATATATGTAAAACTGATTTGATGAGCTTCTGTTTCTAAAGTAAAACCTACAGTGACAATTTACCACCTAGAAACACGAATTCATCTTTTTCTCACTAGTTACTTAGAATTGGTAAGGAACAAAAGATGTCTTTAAAACCACAATTCAGGAAAATAATTATTATCATGACCACAATAGCAAGTACCATTTATTGAATACATGCATTGTCATTTGATACAGATGCTATTAAAATCCCTGTCAGTGAGGAATCTGGGGCACAGACGTATCAGTGACTTGCTAAAGAGCACACGTCTAGATTTAACCCTAAGCCACCTAAAGTTAGCTAGAACACCTGATTTGAAGACGATGCATCGCTGCTTCCTCTGTGCAGTAACTTTCATAGCACTCCCGTGTGGTATACGTTACATTATCCTAAATCTGGGAAAATGGAGACCAAGGGAGAGAAAACTAATCAATATTATTTACTTCATTTAAAAACTGTCTTTTGTCATGGAATGGTGGTCGGAGTTAGGAGCCTAGACTAATAAGTGTGAGACATGCTCCCTTTTTTTAACAAAACTAACTGGGTTGTAAAGGAATCAAATCTAGCATCTTTTCTTCTCTAAACTGTTATATCCTGTGAGAATAGTAAGCATCCTCACCAATGTAGATTAACTAAATAATTTTAAATAAGGTAGCTTGTTTAGAAGTAAGGTAAAGTTTGACAACGGGCTTCTGCTCTTTTGGTTTCCTCTTCCCATTTAGAATTGCAAACAGATAATGAAAAATACAAAAATCAAAGAAAGGAAGAAGAGCAAAAAGGGACTTATAGGCAAACTACTTATCCTTGAGTTATAAATAGTTCACTTGAATTTTAAAGTGTAGGAAAAAATGTGAATTAAAAACCAAAATAAAACAAGCCAGTTGCTACTGAATCGACTATGACTCAAGGCAACTGCGTGTATGGCCCAGTAGAACTGGGCTCCATAGAGTTTTCAAGGCCGTGACCTTTAGGAAGCAGATAGTTAAGCCTTCCTTCTGAGGCGCGTCTGGGTGGGTTTGGATCGATAACCTCTTGGTTAGTAGTTGAGTGCTTAACAGTTTGCACCACCCAGGGTCTCTAAGTGAATTAAAAGATAATGTAATTTGGAGTATTTAATTGACAGGTGATCTGGGTTCTAGCCATATTCATGGCATTGTAGAGCTGAGGAGACTCTTAAAAGGTCTTTAGCCTATCCATTTGCAGATGAAGGTAGCGGAGGTCTTGAGTAAGAGAATGACTTTACCTAAAGTCAAACAGATAATTAAAAGAAGTGGGTGTCTCTTGGAGCCCCAGTGGCTCAGTGGATAAGAGCTCAGCTGCTAACCAAAAGGTCAGCAGATTGAATCCACCAGCTGCTCCTTGGAAACCCTATGGCGCAATTCTACTCTGTCCTATAGAGTCGCTATGAGTTGGAATCAACTCGATGGCAATGGGTTTTTTTTGGGTGTGTCTCAGATCTGATTCCCACTCTTGTGTTCATATATGTAACATTCTTTCGATGAACCTCTATTGTCTTAGCAATTCCCTTAACTGGCTTTTGATTCTTATGCAACTCATCTTGTAATGTATGGCTAAAATCTGCAATCTAGATAAATTTCAGGGAAATAATACACAAAAATTCTTCAGAATTTACTATATTTCCTGGAGAAATAGCCATCCATTTTATAAATGCATTTCAAATGCATTGTTTATTGATCTTTTTACATTTAATCAAGGAGTTTTACCCAAATGGTTCCTTTCTCAAATCACTGTTCCGTTTTTGGAAAGGGGATGGGAATAGTTGCATACCTTGGCTTTTTCCTCAAGACATTTAACCAAAGCAGAATTCAGGTATTGTCTGAGGTGATTATTTTCTTCATGTAACCTAGCAAGTTCTTCTTCCTTCTGCACCAGAGTATCTTGGAGCTGTGAAACACAGACAATGGTGAAGGCTGCTCCACTATATTGACTTTGTAACCTTATAATAATGTCATTGCTGCTCTACCAGCTTTAACTTGATTATTTGACTGTTTGTTTTATGTACAACCTCGGGGAGCCCTAGCCCTAGAGGCCCGAATTGAGTCCATGACCCCCTCCATCTGATTGTTCAGTTTTCTGCTGTGAAATTTTTTTTTATTCTTTACAAAGTGTTTGAAGAGATTATGAAACTTTTAAAATTGTAACCGCAAGGGAATGGAAAGTTATGTAGGAAAATGAGCTGCGTGGAACTCTTTAAATCTAGAAAGGGACGCTTTACAAAGGGTTTGCTGGACTCCTTCCTTGCATGTTAAAAAAATAAAATAAAAAGAGATGGTTTGAGTTCCATCAGCCTCAGATGGATCTGTTCATATATCCACTAGATTACTTTCTCAGGAACAACAAAAAACCATGGAAAATGAAGCAATCATTACAATAACCTTTATAATCATCATCCCTTCCCCAAGTGGTTAGCTATTTTTATGGTTTAAAAATATCATCCTCATTATATCATTGGATCTTTCTAGCAGCCCACTGAGGTAGGCAGCACAAATATTCCAGTTACATAGATGAGGAAAAGGTGGATCCAAGAGGTCATACAGGTAAATTGTGTATTAAAGCTTGACTGCTGGTCTTTGCAGAGGTTTTTTTTCTTTCTGTGACGTTGATCACATAACTTTGATCACTCTGTGGACATATACCCACTTTGGTTTTAAACTGAAAATCAACATATGAATTTAAAAAGGAAAAAGAAGAAAAGTAACATTTAGTTAAGACTCGGTGGAGAATGCATTGCGTGGACCATGGCGGACTCAATGCTTCGAGTATCTACACATACCTGCTTGTTTCGGTAGAGCTGAGAGGAGAGCTGACTCTCTTCCCAGGAACATGAGTCCAGAACAGGGAAATTGGAGTCACTGGCTGAGTCTATGTGAAAATAACAAATGGATAACTGAGAAAACACACTTGCAGTTCACATGAAATACGGAAACTCACTAAAGGATTTCAGAAAGTTTCATAGGCTCAGTTAGCTTTCTAAGGCATGCCAATAGCCGCCACACAGAACAAAATATTTAAAGCTTTCAGAAGAGGCAAGCAAGCTGTCAAAGACAATATTTATAGATTATATGCTATAGTAGTTAAAATGGGAATTTTTAGGAGCAGAGGAGTCATATTCTTCCCCAGAATATGTATTCCTTCTGGCTAAATTTATAGACTGTCCTGTCTGCAATATAATTCATTTAAATATTTATTGACTCTCCCTCCACTGGAGCCCTGGTGGCACAGTGGTTAAGAGCTCAGCTGCTAACCAAGAGGTCAGCAGTTCAAATCAACCAGTTGCTCCTTGGAAACCCTATGGGGCAGTTCTACTGTGTCCCTTAGGGTCACTGAGTCAGAATCAACACGACAGCAACCAGGCTTGGTTCTGTTTTGGTTTCCACTGGGAATAGTATCGCAATTCCACTACATTTTTCTAGGTTTTTTTCTTGTTTACTAGACTTTAGCAGTTGATGACATAGTGTTTGGCTCTAGAACACAATCCTATTTTGCTTTGCTATAATTTTCCCCAGATTAAAATCCCTGCTTGTCTGCCCCCTGTTAATTCTGATGGAGAGTATTCCTTCAGAATTTTATGCGATAGCACTTTTCACTCTCAAATAATTAGCAACTTGCTTCTTTGAAGATCTTGATGAAATGTCTCAAAAATGTACCCAAAACCTCATCTGCTTCAAATGATGCCATCTACATGCCTTGTAATCTTTCGAGCTTCTTCACAGAGGTTTTTTCTTTATATTTGACGGCAAACTATACCTGTCAATAAACTATGCTTGGGCATGCTGGATTGGTTTACTATTACTTTCTTTTCTTTCTCTCCTACAGGCTGTATTCTTGCCCTTCTCTACTTAAACTGCTGTTACTAAAATATTTTTGTTCAAACTGGTATGAAGAGTAAAGGGACAGAAGTAACATTTTATAAACAGTTTGGGTTCCTATCCTTGGGCACTTTTCTCTGGTGCTTGTGGTGGAAAGCTAAAAGCGAAGAACTCCTTCCCTTAGCACATAAGTGTATTTCAGTGTTTAGGGGGTAATTATTTGTTTCTTTGTGTCTTGTCTTAAATTCAGCAACAACAAAAATAAACAGAAAGAAAGCATGTGGCAGAAACCAGAGTACAGATATTTAATTTTAATGTCATCTGAGAGTTTTTCCAGAAACTTGAGTGTTAATACAGAAATTCCTTTAATACTTACAGATATTGTTTACTAACTCCCAGAGTAAAATGAATATGTAATTTTCCATCACTGTTACACGTCCCCCCAAAGATGAAGTAGGCTTTCGGTAAAAGGCACCCGTTCATAAGACTTCCTCTAGGTAATAAAAGATTAAATGAGTATTTCTCCTTGCTTCTCTCGCATACCCAGGGAAGTCTTTCTGAATTTCAAAGAAATGCTTTAACTGGTATTTTGACTCCGTAACCATTCCACTAGAGAGTTATTTATAAAACTTTGACTCAGACACCAACCCCTACATGAGCTGGAAATCCCTTTGCGCCAAGAACTGTAAGATGTAGGGACGGATTACATGATGTCAAACAGACTAGGGAAAGACTCCCATTTTCACTACTCAGCAAGTACAAAACAGCAGGAAAATGCAGGAGTCTTTGGGCTCACTTTAACTTGCCAAATCATCCCTTCTACAGAGTCCCGGCCCATGATGCTTTGCAACCATGGGTGCTGGAAAAAGGCCCCAACTCAACCAGGAAAGCCGAAGAGCAGAACTTACCCTGTGCCTGTGGTGCTTGTTGGGGCTCTCTGTCGTCCAGGAGACCAGCAGCCCAGAAAGAGACCCAAGTCTCCCTGGAAACGTCAACACTAGATTCTGACGTTGTAGTGGAATACGGGCAATTATAGCTCTGGCCTCCTACAAAGTACTGGTCTTGGCAAGGCAGAATGGTGTTCTGTGAAATTCAGCACAAGGGGGCCAGAGGGGTCCCGGGAGAAGGGGTGATGGGGATTTGGAGGGGGAAAGGACGAGAGAAAGATGCAGAAATTAGATGCAGTAAGAAACAGTAAAGGTGTTAAGTATGGATCCAAGATTTAATTAATTGCTAAAAAGGAATCAGCCTCTTGCTTTACCCAGTACTTTCCGTAGCCTCTCTGACCAGAGAACAGACTAGGATTGGATGGACCAAATTTGTAATACCTTGGGTCTTCAAACAGGCTACCCAGAATCGAAGTGAAAGGAATTGTACTTAATGAGTCAAAGGCATTAAGAACTACTTGGTTCTCTCTACAAAATATCTTAATTATATTTCTAATAACCTTGAAAGGCAAAGAGGCTGGGGTGCTAAGATTGAAATGGATAGGATGTGACATTATATATTCAAACATTGTTATTATAGTTTCTGAATGAGAGACTTGTCACACACACACATAATAGACATCATACACCTACGTGTATGCGTATGTATCTGTTCCAGGTGTAATTAAATACATGTTGCTTCCACCTCATACCCCAATTCCAAGCACACACAGAATCATAAAGTCACTGCAAAGAAACAATATAATCAAAGCTGAAATAAGTTAGTCAGCAAAGACAACCAGCCCTGGTTCTCTCCATCATGAGGTCTCAGTGCCCTCCCAGAGTTATCTCGCCACCACTAACCGCCTGGCATGTATTCTCTCTCCACTGTGTTCTGATCCAGTGAACACCCTCCTACCCCCCACTCCTCAAACCTCAAACACACAGTCTTTTCAAATCGCCAGGCAGGGCCAGGTATGCCGTCTTCCCGAGTTAATTTGTACACCAGCCCATTCCTAATTATTTGTCAATGTTTAATCAGGTACAAGCCATTCATTGTAAGCAGCGTTTAGCGTTGGACTCTTTTTTGACCACCGTGACCACTGCTGATTTTTGACTTGAGGTCTTTCTTGGGCATAACATAAGCCGAGAACAAACAAATATGAAGGGGTAGGGTGGGGGGAAGAAAAGTTAATTCAATGAAGTCACACTTTGTTAATGTTCCCAGCAAGTTAAGTTTCAGAAAAAGTCCAGTTCTGAAATAAGTCCACCTTGGGCAGCTGTACGAAAGAAATTCAGCCAAAAGTTTATCAAGTGCTATTTTCTTTTATTCTAAAAGCATGTTTGCAGGCTCCTTCCATGAGGCTATTCCTGGAATCAGAGCTGAGCTATTATGCAACTGACACCTGAGAAGAAAGCAAACCCCAAATACCCCTAGACTAGTTCAAGTCCAAGTGTCTGCAAATATGTGCATAATCTAGATTTAGCGGTGAAATCAAAAGTGAGTGCAGGTGGAGAGGGAGAGAAAGCTGCAGGTGAGTAAGGAGAGTAGAAATAACAAGGCAAAAAGATGAGAGAGAGACAGAGAGGGAGAGATCAGACCAGAGAAAGGCGAGGAGAAAAGGTGACTGATGGAAGGGAGAAGAAATGATCTGTTTTAATGGGGAGGTAGCAGAGAAATCTTCTCCCAGGGTGGAAGAAATTCTAAATGCAAAGCTTCCCAGCTTGCAGAGCCGCAGGTTTCGCCACTGGGCTAGCTAATATCAGCTACTCACTTACCATCTTGCAGTGGAAGAAGGCGCTGCAGAAACCGAGCCCACGCTTAATTTTCCGTAAAGTCCGTCGGAGCTTTAAATGGGACTGAGGGGAGGAGCCAGGAGAGGCGAGTTCTAATCCGCGGGAGCTCGCGGTGCCGCCCCGGGGCTCCGGGCGAGCGCCGCCCTCTGATTTGGCGCCAGGCTGTCAAATTGGTGACGTGTCAGGAGGCAGCCAGCCGAAGCCAAAGTCCTTCGCACCCAGGGCGCCCCGCGCCGGGGGCTGGGTCCCGGGCCGTGGGTAGGACAGGTCCGCGGCCGTCCGCCCCCGGGACCCAGCCCCCTCGCCCGGACCAGGCGACCGACGGGGCGGCCAGGGCAGGGGCGACCCCCGTGCCGGGGACGGGGACAGCAAAGGAGGCAAAGGAGGCATTGCAAGGATGAAGGCTGCTCTTGAGGAAGCTCATCCAGTGACCCCAGAGTTAGGGATGCTCCTGTGTGTTTTCTGACCACTCAACAGAGTAAGGAGCCCTGGTGGCGCAGTGGTTTAGAGCTCGGCTGCTAACCAAAAGATCGGCAGTTGGAATCCACCAGCCGCTCATTGGAAACCTCATGGGGCAGTTCTGCTCTGTCGTAGAGGGTCACAGAGAATTTAACTTGATGGCAATGGGTTTGGTTTTCTTTTCAATAGAGTCTTATCAACTTGCTGTATGACGTTGCAAGTTGGCATTGACTCTGTGTGTGTGTGTGTGTGTGTGTGTGTGTGTGTGTCTCATTTTTCCCAACTGTGAAGTGGGTGTTAAATGCAAAGGTGACCTTCTATCCATTGCAGAATGTACATTTCACGGGAACAATGCTTTCTGTCCGTTTTGTCCACTGCTTTTTTCAAAGTGTCTGGAACAGCTTCTCACATATAATAAATCCGCCACCGCCCATTGCCCGGAGTGGATGCCGACTCATAGCGACCCCGTGTGTTTCAGCATAGAATTGCAGTTTCATAAGGTTTTAAATGGCTGTGACGTTTCACAAGCAGATCGCCAGGCCTTTCTTTTGAGGCACCTCTGGGTGGATTCAAACTGCCAGTCTTTCGATTACTGGCCATTTGTGTCACCCAGGGACTCCCGTGTAGTAAATACGTGTTCAATAAATATTTGTGAAAGAATGAATTAATGGGATTTATAGTCAAGCTACAAATTTAAGAATCTAAAGTGTCTTCCTCTCTGTTGGTCCTAGCTTCATAACTACTAATATATAAATATAATAATTAAGAAACATTGTTGTTAGCTGCCATCAAGTCGATTCTGACTCATGGCAATCCCATGCGACTTTCGGGAAGCAGATCGCCAGGTCTGTCTTCCGAGGTGCTTTTGGGTGGGTTTGAACCACCAACCTTCAGCTTGTAGTCTAGTGCTTATCAGTTTGCGCCACCCTGGGACTCCTAAGAAAAATTAGTGTATGTTAATACCTCTCAATTAAAGTATTTGATTCCAAACATCTTTTCTCTTACATTTTTTCTCATGTGATGTTCCTGTTTAATTGCTATGATGTTGTATACAGAGGAGAAAGAGGAACAATACCATGTTTTAAACTATTTATTGCCTACTAATAATGGGCAACTCATTTTAATTTGGCAACTAAATAGACACAAGGCAGTTAACAGTAAACCTAAGAGGTAAGTTTACAGGGTTACAAATGTAGCACAGAGGTTAAGAAACTTGGCCAGTATCAACACGACGTGACCAATGTTAACACAAGTAGGAAGTGGCAGGTTTGGGATTTGAACTGAAGGAGTCTGGCTCCAGCATCCATGCTCGTTTCCACATATAGTTTAGAGTGGTTTTGACTTCTTTACACAGCACATTACAGCCACTTATGAAATGGAGCCCTGGTGGCACAGTGGCTAAGAGCTCAGCCCGCTAACCAAAAAGTTGTCAGTTCAAATCCATCAGCTGCTCCTTGGAAACCCTATGGGGCAGTTCTACTCTGTCCTAGGGTTGTTATGAGTCAGAATCAACTCTGTGGCAACAGGATTTTTTTTTTAAATTTGTAACGGACATAGTGTAGGAACTGAGAAAACTTCCAGTTCTGACGTGCATAGCCCTTTCTTTAAACCAGCTTTGACCCTTCTGTATCCTACCTGGTACTGTACTTGTCGCTCACAGCACTTAGCAAAGTGCCTGGCACACAGCAAATGCTCATTACATGCTCTGTGTCCAAAAAGAAGAAAGAATTGAAGAGGAAGAGCAGGGAGAAGGTGCCAGGTTTTGTGGAATGCTTATCTTCTGCTTCGTTTATTCGCAAACGTTTTTTAAGTGGTCAGTATCAGGCTAGGCGAGCACTGACTAGAAAACAAGTGAACTTGGTTACTTGACATTGACTGTTCTCAGGCAAACAAGTCTGGTGAAGCACCAGAAAAGTGAATGACGTGAGAGAGTGATCTGCTGTCAATGCCGAGGGGCGAGAACGCGTTGGCTGTATGACCCCTAGAAGATGGGAAAAACAGATGAAAATCTAGGTTGTAAGAGTCAATGATCTCACTCAGGACAATTAAATACTCGTGTTGGTACTGCCAACATGTGGCCTCCTTTGCAAAACCCTGATGAGTTTTGTGATGGGTACCAGGGCAGTAAGAGGAGGATTGAGCTATTTTGTTCATGGAAGTTGTCGTATGTGGGGCGTGTGAGCCTCTGGAAGATATAGTTTCTTGACTGTAAAAAATGGTACAAAGTGGATGAAGGAGCAAACATGGTATGGCAAAAAAAAAAAAAAAAAAGAGCATAGACGTTGGGTCGAAATATTTGGTTGCTATCGAGTTAATTCCAACTCATGGTGACCCATGTGTGTCAGAGTAGAACTGTGCTCCGTAGGGTTTCAAAGCCTGATTTTTTCCAAAATGGAGTGCCAGGCCTTTCTTCTGAGGCACCTCTGAGTGGACTCGAACCTCCAATCTTTCAGCCAGCAGCCGAGTGTGGTAATCGTTCGCACCATCTAAATATGCCTGAGTTCAAATCCCTGTTCTACTCTCCAAGACCGAATCATCCGGGCCTATATTATCAAGATTTCTAAATCCTCAGTTCTCTGGTAAATTAGAAAAGCAACACCCACCTGAGAGGTTTATTACAAGGGTGAATACTAATGCTTGTGAAATTCCCATTTCACTGCCTAAATCATGAATAGTAGATATTCATATTACTGCTAGGTGCAGGGGACTCTTGTCTTTTAACTTACTCGCTGCTGAGCCTTGTTAGTAAAAAGTAACTAAAAATGAAAAGTACCGTTAAAAACCAGGTTATTTTGAGAGTTAAAAATATGTTTTAAGTCTTTGATGGATTTTAAGCACACAAATCTTTTATAAATCATTAACTACCTTAGCTTCGTGGGAGTGGGAGTGGATATGGTGGCAGAGAAACCCTAAAGTTAAACAGGTAATACCTATTGACAATTGAACATAAATCAGAAGATAAAGCTTTCCAGAAAGTATAAACCAGTGGAAAAAAATCAGCACATTCTAAGGTCTGATTTAAGCATTTATGTTTTTTAACATCCACTGCATAGGTAGAAGTCTTATTTTTCCTTATTTAACAGTGATTATTTTTAAAAAAATATCAAGTAAGCAAAAATGTAAAATTCTTTAGCAGTTCTATATACGGCAATATGAAAGAAAGTGGGGTACCTTGATTAGTGATTGCAACCAATGTATATGTTTTTCTCTTCTATGAACACTAAGATCAGTTAAAAGCTACCTTTTTGTATTGTGACTGAAGGGATGGTGTTAAGGGGAGGAGGCTCAATAACAGCCCAATTGTTGAAGCAGGGTGCTGCCTCCTGCCAGACCAAAGATGTAACAAAAGAGGAGGTAACTTGACCTGTACACAAACCAAATCTGCAGACAGAAAAGGGTAGAGTGTGATAAGAGGTGGGCTGAAGAGGCAAATAGACTGGCATGTGGAGTGTTCTTTCATTTCACCCCTGAGGACACCTTATTCCATTAGCCCATTATGGGATTCAGTAGCATATATAATTCAAGAAGATATTTTTAATTGTTTCACAAACATAACTTTTTCCCATAGCTTCAGCAGCTGAATCTTCAGCCAGTAAAGTAAGATAGTATTTCTGCTTTCACTTGTAGGTAAAGAAAAGCATTGCCCTTAGAGAAATTTCAGCACAGTAGATGCTTTACATTGGAAGATTTAACAATTACATTTTTTTTTAGCATATCTAGAGAATTACGACACATTCAGTTTACTGAGGCATAATTTTGAATTTCACGCCTCCAGAATGATGTGCAGAAGTCGATCATGTTGATATGGACAGAAACTTGCCTGTTATCAGTACCCGCATTCCAACAAATCTTTCTAGTAGCCGCCACATAGGCAACTGATGGGGTGGTTAAAAACTATTTCTACATGAACAAGAGGTGTAGAAAAAGTCAACTGTTAATTTTGGCAATGGAAATAAAAAAAAAATAGAGAAAATTATATCAGGTTTTTAGTTAGAAAAAAGAAAGGCCTTAGATAAGTTAAGAGTGAAATGCTTACTTTGGGAAATGGGGGGCCAAACTCAAACCTGTTGCCATAGAGTCAATTCCAACTCATAGAGACCCTATAGGACAGAGAAGAACTGCCACATAGGGTTTCCAGGGAGCACCTGGTGGATTCAGACTGCCAACCTTTTGGTTAGCAGCCAAGCTCTTAGCCACTGCGCCACCAGAACTCCGGAAATGGGGGGAGGGGGGAGTTATAATACTCTTTTATTAAACATGTCTGCCAGAATTTATTTTAACAACTTTATAACTCACTTTAGGGAGCCCTGGAGGTACAACGGTTAAGCACTTGGCTACTAACCGAAAGGCTGGCAGTTCAAACACACCCAGTGGCTCTGTGGGAGAAAGACCTGATGTAAAGATTTACAACCTAGAAAACCCTATGGAGCAGTTCTACTCTGTCACATGGGGCTGCTATGAGTCAAAATCAACTCTATGGCGTACAACAACATCATTATAAAAAGCCTCTTATTTACAGACCCCTTAAGTAATTGCTTAACTTTCTAGTTATACTTGACTGCATTTTATTAAAGAGACTCGTATACTATAGTGATATCCACACACCTGATGGTTCCCAAGACTTGGGACAAATCTTTCAAATATCAACTAACTCCTTAATATTTGATGAATATCTAGCAAACAGGTGCAGATCTGGATTCATTGTGCAAAGTGAGGCTAATGTTTTCTGAACTTTGCAGTATTGCTTCTGGACTTTTCTCATAATATACACTTAAAAATAATATTTCTGGGAGAGGTAAGGTAGATAGATGAGGCTAATCCTGGCTGTGAACAGTCCTGGGAACTTCCACTTCCCCCAGGGATTACCAGGACACAGAGGGGATCAGTATCTTACATGCTTATAACCCATTGTGACTTGGGGTACCGGTTGAGAAGCTCTGCTCTGGGGTAACTTACCTAGCCAAACTGGAATAAAATAATCTCAACATTACCACAAAAATGCCTATAAAACCATGAAATTTATTTTGCAACACCACAAAAGGTACAGAAATGGGATCCCAGCCATGCAAAACAAAGAAAACACAGCTCAACCCCCTCTTATGCAATCACAGCTGCATTAGAGGATAATTAAAACGTTGGATTGTTGTTGCTATCTACCACTGATATGCTAGTTCAACTATAACTTGAAATAAAATGCGTGTCTGCTTTCAAGAGCATCAATATTTTCATAAACTAGGCTTTGGGGTTATCTTGCTCATGGATTTCATCTTAGGGATTTATTTTATTGTGCTTTAGGTGAGAGTTTACAACTCAAGTTAACTTCGCATACAAAAATTTATACACATATTGTTATGTGACAGTAATCGCAGTCCCTATAATGCGACAGCACGCTCCCCCTTTCCACCCTGGGTTTCTTGTCTTAGGGACTTTTGAACTAACAGTTAGTGGATAGATTGCTGATTATGTTTTGAAGATCTGAAAGGTGAATTGGCACTAGCCATGTCATCCAATTTTATCCCCAAGAAAACAGAAATTAAGAGGTGACTTGTTTTTTTCAAAAAGCTTAGTTCCGGGAGTTATAGGGGCAAAACAGGATGATTGAGATCTGATTCTCTCTTGCCCAATAAGTATCAAAGAAAGTAAAATAATGTGACTTCTATAATGTAAAGAAGACAAAGAAATATATTCAATACAGAATGTTAAGCTACATTGAAGTTATAATTCTATGTTTTTATAGTCTGTAAAAGGATTACCTGAAATTTTGTTGACCCAATATTTTGCGGCAAAATCACCTTACTTGCAACCAAATCTGAAAACTTTAATTGAAATTTGTATTAATGAAATTTGAGTATTTTTATTCAAATTATGTTTCCACTTTTTCTTTCTCACAAAATGAAAGCATAATGCTAACCACTACCCAATGGAAGCGTTTACATACTCGGAAACAGTCTGAGAAAAAATACAGAGAATCATAATGGCTGTGACATTAATCATGCTAAATATTATTACAATGAACCAAAACAGTCTAAAACTTCAAAATCCTCTAAGAATGTAGACAAAGAGGACATGATGAAGATTATTCTTTTTCACTTTATCCAGCCAGAAGCTTTCCTCCTGCTGCCTCCATCCTAGCAGTATCAGGATGCTTAACCAAATCATAGACAATAATTTCAAGCAAACAAATACATTTTAACTGCTTCATTTACAATTGAGAATGCACCAAAAGACAAACAAGAAAATTGATCGATCTCTTTTAAAAAACAGTTTATGGTCCTAGAACCCAATTGAGAAAAGCTCAAGATACAATTGGCACAAGTGGCAATATTTTAAGCTTTTATTAGCAGTTAATCTAAAGATTGGCAATTCAAACCCATCCAGCAGTGCCACGGAAGAAAGACCTGGCAGTCTGCTTCTCTAGAGATTACAGCCAAGAAAACCCTATGGAACAGTTCTATTTTGCAAAACACGTGGTCACCATGAGCCAGAGTCGACTTGATGGTAATGGGTTTGGTTTTTATTAGTTGTCTAGTCTTTAATATCTATCCATCTAATTAGTTGCCGTTGAGTCAATTCTGACTCCTACATGCATATAAATATACATGCTTATATATTTGCATATATTTATGTGTGTATATGTGTGTGTGTTGTTGTTGTTGTTAGGTGCTGTCAAGTTGGCTCTGACTCATAGCAACTCTATGAAACGTTGCCCAGACCTGCACCATCCTCATAACAGTAGGTATGTTTGAGCCCATTGTTGCAGCCCTTGTGTCAATCCATCTCACTGAGGTCTTCCTGTTTTTTGCTGACCCTCTGCTTTACCAAGCATGATGTCCTTCTCCTGATAACATGTCCAAAGTACATGAGACAAAGTCTCACCATCCTCGCATCTAAGGAGCGTTCTGGCTGTGCATATTTGTATATACTTTGTATGTATGGAAGTATCAGTTAGCCCCCTGCCATGACATATTTACAGATGGAAATGTGAAGATGTTTGCTACAAGGACTTATTCTCCAATCCTCGTTTCTCTATAAAAGGGCAATAATTCCCATGAGAAGAGACTGATTTGAGTGGTGACGTTTGGAAGAAAGAGCAGAGCATTTTTTCTCCATGGTAAGGCCAGTGTGTCCAGGCATTGCTTTTTCTGCTCCCCTGGAAAGCCTACGGGAGCAGTTGGTGCTGTTGTTGTTAGGTGCCCTTGAGTGGATTTTGTCTCACAGTGACCCCATGTGACAGACCACAACTGCCCCATAGGCTTTTTTAGGCTGTAATCTTCGTAGGAGCAGATTGCCAAGTTTTTCTCCGGCTGGGTGGATTTGAATCACCAACTTTTCAGTTAACAGCTGAGTGCTGAACCATTGCACCACCAGAGCTCCTTTAGAGGAGCAGACTCTTTCCCAGTTGAAGTGGTGTGTGGTGGTCTAGGGTCACTCGTGATAGGGTGAGTAAATCTATATTATTCAGAACTGAATATTAGAAAGCCTCTTAAAACCACACATGTAAGCCACGTTCTATAATCATGCCTTTTTTTAAGTGACAAAGGTAGCTGACTCCCATGTATCTCTTTCGTGTCTATTGCTCATTTGGTTCTTAACTCAGGGGGGAAAGAAAGTAGTGCTATTTATTGCTACTTAGAGCCAAAAAGGGACTCTGGTGGCACAGTGGTTACGCACTTGGCTGCTAACCAAAAGGTCGGCAGTTGGAATCCACCAGCCGCTCCTTGGAAACACTATGGGGCAGTTCTACTCTGGTTTATAAGGTCGCTATGAGTCAGAATGGCAATGGGTTTGGTTTTTTTGGTAAAGCAAAAAAGAAGAAAGAATTACCTGCTTTATAATAAAACATAAATAAGCAGGAGAAAATAGATACAGAAATTCATACCTATATACATATTTATATTGAAAAATCTATGAAGTCAGCCATATAAGAATATGTTCCAAGAACATTAAAATACATGTACCCCTTAAGCCAGAAAGCATAAAAGAAATTAATTTATGGAAATAATAAATTAAAACAAAAATAATATACAACTTTGTTCACCACATCAGTTTATCAAACGTTTGTAAAAAATATCTACATGCCTAAAAATAAGAAACTATTTCAATAAATGACACTATTTCTATAGTATGGATTGTGTATCCATAGAAAATCTTCTTAAAAAAATTAAAGACATGGACAAACAACATTGTGTTATCTATATTAAAATACATACAATATATTCATAAGCATGAACAAACAAAGGAAGAAAATGGACCATTAGTTTAATGGTGTTTATTGTTTTGTAAGAGATGTGATTATGATTCTATTTTTCATCCCCCTGGATATTCCAGAAATTTTACAAGGAGCAAGTTTTCCTTTTATAATCAGGGGGAAAAAAGTTACTCAAAGATATTAGAAATCATTCAGACAATCAGAAGTGACATATTTTCTTTCGGAAAAACACCACCATCAAAATTAAGCAACTTCAACAGTACGTAGAGGTAACACGTGTATGTATCTTGGTTAAAACAAGTATTCCATACGTTTCCAAATTTACAGGGTGAAGGTGAAAGTTGGAACAGAAAAATGCTTTATCTCTTTCCACCCCACAAACTCAAAACTGTTAAAAAAATTGTGTAAATCTACATAGAGGAGAAAAAAGGACTTTGCAACAAAATAGCCACTTTATTTCATAGTGTGTTGCTCTAAAATGCCAGTTACTACAAAAACTTCTGGAGCTTTGACACCAAGATGGAAAGATGATAAAAAGCAGGAAGGTTGTTGTTTTCACTTTGACGTAGAACTGATTGTTCATGAAAAATATTTTAAAGTGGCTATGTCTTGATCTTCAAATTAAAACTAAAATATTGACAAGATTAAACAGAACTGTGACCAACTGATAAAAGTAAAAAGTTCACAGATTTCAGTTAAAAAGAAAGTAATTTTTTTTTATTTTTTCCCATACAGAAATGTATACATACATTGTTTTGTGACCCTAATTGCTCTCCCCATACCGTGACAGCACACTCCTCCTTTCCACCCCTGATTCCCCATGAACATTCAACCAGCTCCTAACCCTCTCTGCCTTCCCATCTCACCTCTGGACAGAAGCTGCCCATTTAGTCTCTTGTATCTACTTAAGCTAATAGGCACATTCCTCAGTAGTATCACTTTATGTCCCACAGTCCAGTCCAATCCCTGTCTGAAGAGTTGGCCTTGGAAATTGTTTTAGTTCTGGGCTGATAGAGAATCCAGGGGCCATGCTTTCCGGGGTTCCTCCAGTATCAGTCAGACCATTAAGTCTGGTCTTCTTACTAGAATTTGAGTTCTGCATCCCACCTTTCTCCTGCTCCATCAGGGACTCTCTGTTGTGTTCCCTGTCAGGGCAGTCATTGGTGGTAACCAGGCACCAGCTAGTTCTTCTAGTCTCAGGCTGATGAAGTCTCTGATTTATGTGGCCCATTTTGTCTCTTGGGCTAATATTTTCCTTGTGTTTTTGGTGTTCTTCATTCTCCTTTACTCCAGGTGGTTGGGACCAATTGATGCATCTTAGATGGCCACTTGCAAGCTTTTAAGACCCCAGATGCC